>NW_028327177.1:91074459-91384459 GCF_987537825.1 Furipterus horrens | reverse complement strand
GGGCATCTTAGATGGAACTCATATTTAGCACAGATGAGTCTCAAGTCAACTTAGATCAGTCTTAGGATCATCTTAAACACCTCTCTTTCTCTTACTCTCTACATCCAATGGATCAGCAAATCCTATGGGTTCTATTTAAAAGTATAATCCACCCCACCATCTTGTCAGAACCAACATCAGTCTTACCTGCTCATATGTGGTCACCCCTCTAATAATACTCAAGGTCAAGAGATTCAAAAATATTTAAAAGAATGACAATATCAAATATTGTTCAGGATATAGAAAAACATGTACTTCCCTGTAATGTCAATGGGTATAAAGCTGGCACAACCCTAGTGCAGATGATCTAGCCAGTGCCTTGATTTTAAATACCATGTGACAAGGTAATAACTCTTCTAGGTATGTCCCTTAAATAAATTTTTGTCTTAAATATTTAACCATATATACAAACTTGACCCCACTGTTTAAAAAATTAAAAATTTGGAGAGGTAATTTTTAAGTATCTATTAGTGTGGACTATCATCCATTATGGCACATCAAAAAGAAAAATGTTGGCTTATATTTACTGACATTGAAAAAAGTTCATGTCATACTGTTAGGTGACACAGGCAGATTGTGAACTATATTTTAATGTGATACTATTTCAGTTTAAAAAATAACTCTCACTATCAAAAATTATAGATTTAGATATAAATATATATGTACCTTTTATTCTTCTCTATATTTTTGAAGTACCTTTTTTAACAAACACACTACTTTTAAAATCAGAACGAAACAGACTATTTCTATTTTTATTTAATTTTTAATATTAAAAATAGAGACATTTATTGAATAAGATACAAGATAAAAGAAACACTGTATATAGGACAATGACACCTCAGTCCCCTTCAAAGTAGGCACCTTGGGACCTCACACAGTTCTTCCAATCGCCATCAGCTACCCTGTCATATTTTCCTGAATTTCATTGATGATCTGAAATCTCTTCCCTTTCAAAGGTGATTTTAATACTGGGAAAAGCCAGAAGTCACAGGGTGCCAACTCTGAGGTGTATGGGGGCTGAGTCACTGGGGTAATTTAATGTTTTGCAAAAAAAACCCTGAACAAGACATGATGCATGAGAGGGCGCTTTGTCATGATAAAGCTGCCAATCATCAGTTGCCCACAGCTGTTGCCTTCAGAATCATCTGAAGAGTTTCTGTGGAGGACTGTTCAAGCTTCACACAAAATTTGTTGCAGATCTTTTGCTCTACTCACTCAGTCATTTTGGATGTGATGGCCACACAGTACACATGCTCACTCAACGGCATCTACCGCCCGCACTGACTAGTACAGTGAAGTCGTCATTGTTCACAGATACACTTTCCAGTCCACCTTCCTTGGCTGCCAGGTCACATTGATGTCATGCAAACCATTTTCATTATATTAACAATGGCTAGACTTTTTCCGACAGATCCTACATTTTTTTTTTCTGGAAAGACTATATATATATGTTCTATTCATAGATATTTAATAGTTCCATCTGGGACTATTCTAGAGGTGCTGCTATTATTATTTTACATTGGTTTTTGTGTGGGAACATATGTGCAGTCCTTTTTGGTCACAGATAAGGCATAAGTTCAGCTTTAGCAGACACTGCCTAACAGTTTTCCAAAGAAGTTGTGCCAGTGTATATCCCCAGTGTAAGACAGTTTTATTTTCTCCACATGCTTGCCGATGTTTGGTGTTTTCTGCCTCTATAAGTCTAGCCACTCTAGTGGATGTATGTGGTTTTAATTTCAAATTTGCATTTGGTTTTAATTTACATTTTCATGATGAGTAATGAATTTGAAACAACTTTTCATGTTTATCAGCTATTTGGACATCCTCTTTTGTGGGTATTTATTTATCAAGTATTTTGCTTTTTAAATTTGAGTTGCTATTTTTTTCTTATTACTTTATAGGGAGTGGTCAACTGTTTTTAGTTCCTATTTTATTGGTGGGGAATTTTGTTTAGTTTTAATATTAATTTTAAAATATAAAATCAATTATACATCTGTCAAGAATCATGTCATTTCATTAATTATCTATTCTTGGAACAGAACATTTATTTAGCATCCTATCTTTACATTAGGTCTATAATGGTCAATAAAAAAGACATGGTCCCCACCCATATGACATTTACCATTTAATGGGAGAGACAGACAATACACAAATATATATGTAATTAAAAGTTGTGGCCAATTACAGAAGTATCACTAAGTATTCAAATAGGGTTGAGGAATAGAATAGAATGTCCTTTTTTTTCAGTTCCAAAATCTTTTTTGTCATTTAATGAGATCAGAAAGCTAAAAAAATTGCAGTGCAAAAGGTAAGGAAAGAGTGTTTCAGGCAGATGGAATAGCATGTGCTAGAATCTGAGGTGGAAAAACACTTTGCATGTTCTAATATTTGAAAGAAAATAGTGCATCTAGAGCAGGGGTCAGCAGACTTTTTCTATAGAAGGTAAAATGGGAAATATTTTAGGCTTTGCAAGCCAGATGGTCTCTGTTGCAAATAGTCAACTCTGCTGTTGTAGTTTGAAAGCAGTCATAGGTAACATGTAAACAAATGAGCATCATTGTGTTCCAATAAGACTTTGCTTACAAAAATAGGTAATGGGCCAACTTTGATCCATGGGCCATAGTTTGCCAACCCCTAGTCTAGATCATGGAGAAAATGTCAGTCTCTTACTTGGACCACCTCAGTCAGTTCCACACTAGCCTCCCAGCTTCTACTCTTTTGTTCCTGCAGTCCATTCCCTGTGCGGTATCAACAGCAAATGTTTAAAATTCCTAAACTAGATTATGATGTTCTTCTCTGATGAGAGCTCTCTGGAAGCATCCTGCTGAACATAGACTGAAATTTAAATCTGAGATGGGCTTGGACTAATGGGGCAGGAATTGGTAAATGACTTACTTGTAGCCTTAACTTTAAAGTTCAGCACTGAACTTTGCTTTAGATTTCTGTGCTTGGGATCTGGTAATGAATGTGGCAGGAAAGGCAGGGGATGTGATGTAATCCATGATCTCCAATTATTCTTCAGCTAAGAGCAATCTCTTCCTCTTGTGAAACCCCACATGCACCTCACTTTGTGCACTTATTGTCTACTTGCTATTAAATATTAATATGAGACACCCTCTAATTGTTGGCTTGTCTGGTCTGGCCTTGGACCCATGGTCCAGCTGTAGATGTATGATCCTTGCTGAGTGGATGAATGAATGGATGGGTATGACTTGTGCTCAACCCCCTTCACACAGAGTGAGTAAATAGGTGAGTAAAAGAATGAAAGGATTGGGTTTTGGAGGAGAAAGAAATATAAAATATGATCATAAAGTTTTAAACCTGAGTGACCAGGACAGGAGCATCATAATTAGAAAATGGAAAGTCAGGAGAAAGTCCTGATTTGTCAGGTTTCAGACATGATGGATCTCTGATGGGGGATTTGAGCAGTGCCCAGGGAGCAGATAAAATGAGGTCAGGAGCTTGGGAGAGAGGTCTGAGGTGGGTCAAGAAGCCAAGAATAATCTATTTGAGTAAGAGAATTGAGGTGAGGCCGGATTCAATCTGAGACATGGAAAAAGGACAAAAAGTATGTTAACAGGTAAGATAGGAAAGATAGAAAATTTTACCATGAATGGTAAAACTGAATAACTATAAGATTTTTGATTTATGAAGAATAAATTATTCAATAGGAATAAAAAGCTGGATAAGCCCTCAAGGTCAATGCTACAGTTATTCATTGACTTTCCTATGAAGTTACATTAAAATTCACAAAATACAGGGGGAAGTCATTAATCTAGATTCTTAACAAGATACTCATTTTTTAATTAAAAAAAATAACTATCTCTTCTCTTTCTGCATTATACTGTGAAAGAGCACAGAGTAATGCATCCTTAAAAAATTAGATCTGGAGTCAAATTGGTTCTGACCCTGCTACTTTCCAGCTATTTGACCATGGCAACTATCTTAACTGCCCTAAGATTCAGTTTCCACACCTTTAAAGTAAGATGATAATTGTACTTTTTTCAAAACATAGTTGTAAAGACTAAATGAGATGAGATATTAAAGCCTCTGACACCAGAAGGATGCAAAGAAATAAATGTTAGGAATTGTGAGTTAAGAAACATTTTTGTGATTATGGTGGTGAATGTTATCTCTGCAAGTTCTTGATTCAAATAGACCACACAGAACACAGGTATGGTTTGTGCAACAAGCTGACAAAAACTGACTCCTGATTCTGCCCCTGACAGCTGGATAACTGGGCACTGAGCCAGATTTGTTTCCTCGCCTGTAAATGTGGTGTGTGTGTGTTGGAGGGGGGGAATGTAGCGGCGGGGGGATAGTACTGTCTTCCTGAGAATTAAAAGAGTCAATATATTCCAGGCTCTTAAAATATTGCCAGACACATAAAAAGTGCCTGATAAATACTGTTTGGTACTTCTATCATTATCATCACTGTTATTAAATATGTAGCCATTTAAAAGCAAAACTCAGTGCAAAAATTTTAGGTGCTATTTGAGGTCATCTTGGGACTTTATAAAGAATATTATCATAAAATTCAACATCTTAACCTGAACAAATTTTTTCTGAAACCTGTTCCTAAAAATTCATAAATCTGCCCAGATCAAGGTAAGGCAAGTTAATAGGAAATCGTTGCAGAGCATTTGCCCCAGAAGGAGCGCCCCAGTCTGGGCCTCAGTTGTCCTCATCTCCTCCAGCTGTGCCCCTCCGCCCTCATGCTCTTCTCCTCCTCTCCATGCCCAGCCACCCCCAGTGGAGGCAGCTGCCTTAGCACCTGTGGAGAGATGTGGACGGTAACCCCAGAGAGTTAGTTCAGGTTGGATCAGAAGATTCTGTGTTAGGCAGCAGGTTGCTGGCAGGCACCACAAAAGCAAGGTGGGACCCAAAAGCCCAGAGAGAACACTGAGTATTGAGGTGACCACAGGAATGATCCCTGAGCATTGAGAGCATTATTAGAAAAACATTTCCTTGGAGTGAGGAGCTTTAAAGAGTATCTTGACAGAAGTGGTAGATGAAAATTACAGAGGAGCTGCGTGGAAAGATGTCGTGAGAAAAGAATTCCCACATCCTTCCCTGGAGCAAACTACAAACCCGACTCAGCCATTGGACCACGGAAGCTGTGGCTGCACAGCAGCATCTGGGCTTTGACAGTGCCTTCTTGTATCTCACCTGCTTCCCTGCTGTGAGATTCCTGTGTGCCTCAGTTCCTCATATTGTAAGTAGGAGTCATGATAGGATCCTCCTCATAAGATCCTTAGTGGACAACAGACAGGAAAGGCAATGACAGCCTGGCACTGTGTTGTGTCACCAACAGTGTTGTCATTGCATCTTTGTTAGAAGGGGCATGTGTGTCTTCAGATAGATGAAGCTTTAGTTCTAGAAGAGGCATGTGACATGGTGAAGTTTGGAGAGAAAGAACAAACATGCTGGTTTAGAGGCAGGGCCTTGAAGTCAGGCAGAGCTGTGCCTCAATCCCACTTCTCACACTTACAAGCTAGAGGACCTCAGGCAAGTTACTTATTGCTTGAGGCCACAGTTTCCTCATCTGAAAATGGGAATGGTAATCACACCTGTCTCACACCATTGAGAGGATTAAATGACAGGAAGCACACAATGCCTACATATATCACATAATCCATAAATATCCGTCGGCAGCCGTCCGTCTCAAGAGACGATGGTGTAGCTTCTTAAGAGTCTATCTGCACCGCCGAGAATGGCTGTGCAGTCCGACTCGGGAGTGACACGGTATCTGTCTCCTCCCGTGTTGAATCGACATCTTGTGATGATGCTGGAGTGTCCTCTCCAGTGAAGCTGAAGCTACAGAGCCTGGGCAGGGTGACATGGAGGGTCTGCTGTTGCCCATGCAGCAGACCCCCCCTCTCTTCACAGCTGAAGGGTCCAAGGGAAAGACGAAGTCGATACAGCTTGGCTTCAGGTGCGCCGCAGGAGTTGCCGGTGTTGACTACAACGTCAAACCGCCTTAGGGACTCCGGCTCCGGATTTTCTGTTGGGGTTTACTCCCTTAGCCTTTCCCCTGAAGAGGTATGCCGCAAGGCAGCGGAGGTTTCTTGGAGTCAGAGTTTTCCTTCTCTGATGTGCCCTGACTGGAAGATCGAACCAGCGACACTTAGCTCGCAGGCCGACGCTCAATCCACTGAGCCAAACCAGCCAGGGCCAATCCATAAATAATAGTCTTTATTAAAAGTGAGGCCCAAAACATCATTCCCAGCTTAACTTGAGTTCCAAGTGGAGAGGCAGAGGCGTGGAGCTGAGCTGGCCTCCTGGGGCCTGCTGAGGGAGTCAGACTCACACAGGCAAGATTTGGAAAGGGCTATCCCATGCTGCAGTGGTTTCCAATCATTGCCTCTCTGGCAAAAAGGTCTTTGCTTCTCTCTCTGGCCTGCCAACAGATCAGTAGCTAAAATGAATACAACTCAATGGCTAATTGTGAGGGCCGTGGCTGGTATGATTACTAGCCCAAGCAAGGGGATGAAAGGGGAGAACAGAGGGGCCACATACTACTTTCAGTCACCGGGGAAGGGGTGGCTATTCTTTAAGGGGGATAGCTATACCCACATTTTCTTATGACTAACATAAATCACTTTGCCCTCATTGCTGGGGAAAAAAAGATTCATAAGGGAATTAATAAACAAGCCAAAGAAAATTCTTGTCTGCTTTTTAATTATACAAGAGTGATTGCTATGCTAATCATAATCAGCATCAAGGTAAAAAATTCTCACCACTCCTGAGTAAACATTTAGAAAATAAGTTAACCAGAATGCCAATGCTACTTCTGAACTCTCAACTCACATGGGTTCAAATTAGAGAGCTGTATGTTTTAAGTATCTTTTAAGATGAGCCATATAATGTTAATTCATTGATTAAATAAATGTCACTCCACAAACCTGATAATGCCCAAGGCAGAGGGGAACCATTAAGAGGCCCAAGAGTCAGTGTGATTGTTTAAGACTATTATGGTAAAGATTGGTAAATAATTTGTTGTTTGGCTTCATCTCTGGCAAATGTCACAACAGGAAGCATTGAAAGTATTTAGGTCTCAGGTTAATGTGGGTGCTGAAATATAAATGTAATTAGAGAATTGTAATTTATTTTCATTTGCTCCTGGGTATTGGTTTCTCCAATAGTAATAAAAGAACCCGTTAGTATCTATGATTTTATGAAGTTAAACCCCTCCCTTACATCGTATACAAAAATATATTTTAATTGTAACACAAAGCAAAATAAAAGTTTAAGGCTGCTATTGGTACAATGGAATATTACTCAGCCACAAAAGGAATGAAGTATTAATACGTGCTACAACCTAGATGAACCCTGAAAACATTATGCTAATAAAAGAAACCAGACCCCAAAAGTCACACATATTGTCTGGTCCCATTTACATTAAATACACAGAACAGACAAATTGATAGAGATGGAACACAGATCAGTAGGTGCCAGGGCCTGGGCTGTGGAGGGAATGGAGAGTGACCATCGGGGATGTGGTGTTTCCTTAAGGTAATGAACATGCTTTGGAACTAGGTAGATGTGATGGTTGTTCAACTTAGTGAATGTCCTAAATGCCACCAAATTGCACATTTCAGGATGTACAATGGTTAATTTTATAAGTATTTCACCTCAATTATAAAAAGTTTAAGGACATTAGAAAAAATAGAGAGTAATATTTGTATACTCTTGGAATGGGGTTACCTTCCTAAGTACAGGACAGACCTCAAAGCCATCAAGCAAAAAAGAATCAATTTATATGTGAATTAAAAACATTTTTATAGCAATAGATGCCATAACCAATATAAAAGACAGACAGTATACCAGAAGAATGTGCCAGAAGACATGTGTAACATGACTGCTCATCAAAAAATTTTTAAAAATCTATATGAAAAAAGACAAGACTAGAAAAAAATTGTAAAGTGATACAGATAAGCATTTTATAGGAAGTGAAATATAAGTGACTAATAAGCATTTAAAAAGATGTTTAATTAGTAGTCGGGGGATAAATTAAAAAGGGAGAAAGAGATTACTTCTTGCTCATCAATTTGGCAAAAATTTTTTTAAAAACTGTTTTTGATGATGTGGGGAAGGGCAGAATCAAGCCCTGCTGATAGGGCATGACATGTGCCTAGACATGCTTGGAAACTAATATCTTAGGAGCTATAAAAATTAAAATGTGCGTGCTTTTAACCCAACAATTCTACACTTACAAATGTACTCCAAGCATAAGAATATAAGTGTACTTTATAAGAATTTTTATTGTAGCATTGTTGATAATAATATAATAAAAAGAAACATGCTGGGTGTCCTTCCATTGGTGAACAGTTCAATAAATCATTATATCTATACTTTGGAATATTAAGCAACTATTTTAAAGAATGTGCTAGAAATATACTTATTGATGTGGAAGGTATCCATGTTATCTTGTTAACAAAAGAAAAAACAAGCAAGATTCTGAGTGTTGGCTGTCACTGCTCGTGTGTTATGAAGTCCAGCAGATAAAATGAACCGAACTCTTACTGCTAGTCAAGTGGGGTATGTGGACACATGTTGTTAGTAGACCAGGACATGTGGGCATGTTGGTACCTACTTATGTGTGCATGGAGGAAAGAAGGGAAGAATACATACCAGCGGCAGAGAGCACAAGAAGAGAAAGAAGATTCTTTTTTTTTTTTTTGTATATTCTTATATATACTCATTTCATGAGTATGTATTATTTTTGTAATTTAAGGGAAAAATTACTTCAAATAATGACTGTAAATAATGATTCTGATTTATACATCTCGCAATTATCATTTATAAGCTGCAGATACTTTTAATGGCCAGTATTTACCTGTGAGTTTCTTTACAAACACATAAACATTGAAAATATTACACTTTCCCTGATATTTCTTTCCCGGCCATCAGAGAGAAAAGCCCAGATGAAGAAATGAAAGCCTTAAGGAACTTTCAGATTTAGCTCAGAGATCACCCCACCCTACACCTGGTCTGCTTCTGCGATGCTTCCCTCCTGGGGCACTCCTCCCTTCTCCAGATGGCCTATTCCTTATTCCATTAGCTCTACTCACTTAAAAATTCTTTCTTATGTTCAATCAGATTGTCCTGCCTAAGGGTCTCAGTAGCTGAAATGGTTTAGACCACAGGTCTTGCTCAGAGATGCAGGTTTGTCCGTGTCCTAATCTATAGAAGAGGGTCATGTATCACTCACTGGTACAGTTGGAGGATTAAATTCGATCATGTCTAATTTAGTAAGTGGTGTCTGCTCTGATTAGTGCTGGAGCCGCAGGGAGAAGATGACTTTTACCTGTCCTAACACACAGCACAGGACTAGCACTTTTCACTCATTCATTCGTTCATTCATTCATCCAGTCCATCAATATTCAAAGGCCTTACCATGACTTCAGGATCTATACAATCAAGCCACATATGCCCCAATCTTTCTGCTAACTCTCTTACCCTACCTCTCACCGTTTCTCTCTTCCAGTCATCCACTGCAGCCACGCCGGCCTCCTTGCTGTTTCTTGAACATATTGAGCATGCTCCTGCCTCAGGGCCTTTGCTCGTACTGTTGGTTCTTCTTGGAAGACTCTACTCTCCAGTCACTCACTTCATTCCCTTATCTGAACACATGTCACCCAACAAGAGAGGCTGTCCCAGACCATAACACTGCCACCCATCATTCTCTACTTTATTTTTCTTCAAAGCACTGACACATGTTTATTTACTGTCTCCCCCAATTAGAATGTAAGCCTCATAGTAAAAGGGACATTTTTTCTGTTTTGTGTCCCCAATGTTTAGAGAAGAACCCAGCACATAATAGGAACTCAATAAGTAAATGTTCGGTGAATATGTTAAGCAAAATATATGAGCACTTCCTGTGAGCCAGGTATGCTCACACGGAGGCAAACACAAACAGTAAGGCACTTTCTGCTTCAGTTATAACAATCCTATCCTGACACAACATGGTTTTAACAAGCCGGCTAGCAGACTGTCATAGTAAATATTGTTTATGTACAGGCATCTTTATGTTGAGGATAATAAAACAGCCCTATGGCATGCAAACCCCCAACTTGAGTGACTGGTTAACTGTTAGACCATAAATAATCTGAGTTGTCGAGAAACATTTTCACTTGAGTGTGTGGTTGTATGCTGTCACTCTTCTGGATTCCATCTGACATATTGGCATATTATAGACTAAATAAGCAATCCTAAATGCACTGTGGCCTAGCAACACAGACCTGAGACAAAGAAGGCAGGACCTAACACATGGGGGGTGCAGGCATGTGTCTGTGGCCAAGCTCACAAGCTGTGTTCTCTATGCATTTGTGAAGGCAATAGCATCTGACCACTAGTTTGTCTCAATGTGCACTGAGAGGGCTGCAATGTAAAGGGCACTCAGCACCACTGTCCTCAAGGACTGGAGAGTGGCTCTCGGTTCTCTCCTGCTAATCCTTGTCACTATGTCTTTACACAGAGACCATGGATCAGGCCGTGAGGATTTTGTGCACTTTCATCAGTTCAGAGTCACAGCAAGGTAGACCTGGATTTGAACTCAGGCTCTGTGATTTTCCAGCTAAGCGACTTTGAGCAAGTCAGTTGACCTTTATGTACCTCAGTTTCAATAACTCTAAATTGGATAAAAAGGATTCTGATCTCATTATTAAAAATTAAACATCATAATTTATATAGAGTATTTGGAAAAGTGCCTGGCACATTGTATGGGCCCAGTTATCATAACTGGTTGTGCAAATGAGCCTTATCATCACATTTAAGAATCTTCCCTCGTATCTTAAGTTGATGGTTGTTTGTATGTCACATATGACAACCATGATACAAACACAAGACAGATATGTGGATGTTTCTCTGACTTTCTAACACAAGAAAAAGTATCATTGGCAGAGTCTCTTGGAACAGAGAATTACTGAGGAATGTGGAATAAGCATGATTTAGTGATGGTCCTAATCATGTCTATACCAAACAACTTAATTATAATTTCAACCATGTCAGCTTAGTGATTCATGGTAGTGGAATGGACGTGCTGCAGCAGAAGACCCACCCAGAGGTTGGAGGACAAGGGTTCCTTGTGACCACTGCCTGGCCTTAGGTCCCTTCCCCTCTGAGCCCGGGGTTCTTAATTGCACATTAAAGATATGTCATCAAGACATTTCATTTTTAAGCAATCTGAGACACTAGGTACCCTAGATTCCCACTGTTAGATATAGATCCTCTATCTAAATTACTCCTTGTAACAAACAAATCTATAACATGCATTCTAATGATTGATGATTAATATTAAAATAGGATGCAGCAAATGGCACCAAGCAGGAACACTAGAATTTTCTGTTCATCTCTCTTCCACCTCTGGAGAATTGATAGTTATCTTAAAGATGGAATCATTTGAAAGTTCTCATGTGTACCTATAGATTTTTATTAGAAATTGTTGCTCAGGCTTGGTGGTCCTCAAACTGTAGTTTGTATAAGATTTGCTGTTTATTGTTGATGATATAGAAAATGCATTTACTACTTTGTTTTTAATAGTGTATTTTACATGAACAATTTTTCTCTGACTTTAGGGCACAGCCTCCCAGTAGCATGGGGCCCCGTGAAAAAAGAAAACACTGAGCCAGATTATTTATATTGTTTCTTCCCTGCCCCAAAAATAAAGGTGACGGGAATGGCCACTTTAGAGTATGACACTGAAAAACAAATTGGGTCACATTCCTAAAGGACCTGGCAGGCTGTTAGCTGTTGGAAGGGCCTGGGGGTAGATTATAACAGATATTTCTGAGGCATCTGAGCTACACCCCAGATCTGCAGTGAGGATGGGGAGTAACCGGGATAGAACCAGCTTTGAAAACCCTGATGGAGGGGGAGCCAGGAGGGGGGTGAGGTGTCTGCAAAGTGGGCAAGCTGTGAACACTGCCCTTCAGAGCCTGTGGAGATGGTCACAAGGAAGAGGGATTCTCTTTCTTTTGTCCAAGCCCCAGAAGGGTAGGAATTTTTTTGTGGGGGGGAAGTATGTGGGGAAATAGGGGGAGTATAGGAGATGCTTCAAGAATCTAGTTCAAAACCTGGATGTGTGGCTTCTGGAAGTGTCTCCCTATGGTAACTGTCCTTTCGTCCTGCCTTGAAGAGCCCCCATGTTCAATCACAGGCCTGGGTCACATGCCAAGAACTCTGCAGGTCACTGTGGCTTAGAGAGGGCCATTGAGGGCCATTGGCATCACGGCAGCAAAAGCAGCCAGGCTTTCAGGGTCTGGACCCTTAGGCGTCACTCTGTCAGGCTCAGTCCCCACAGGGCTCTAGGCAGTGTCTTGGCAGGGCTTCTGATAAGGATTTAAATTCTGGTCCTGCTACTTCCTGGCTCTGTCATAATGAGATGTGAGTGACAGCATGTGCCTGTGCTGGGGAAGTGAGCTTTTCAGCATTTGAAAGAAAGCTTGAAGCAGAGATGCTATTCAGGATGAGGGTGAGGCTTCACTGAGACTGGGTTTGGTTCAAAAACCAGCAGTCCTATGTTTATATACATTTCTGTGAACAGAAGTGCTGAGATTGTTCTATACTTTCTGAAATGGTGGCATAAAACCAAGTTTCAAAGGGCTGTGGCATAGCAAAAACAGCTCTGTGGCAGCAATTTTTCATATCCCCTAGATAGTGTTATTAGCAGCTACGTGTCCCATGATGGGTACAGCTGTCCCTGTTTCTAACCTTACAGGGTGTGTGCATGTGTGTTTATGCCGAGGTGGGACATCTCTTCAGGTTGATCTGTAGCCCAGCAGAAACCCAATGCTGACTCCGTGGGCTGGTGTGAAAACTAAATGAAACCATGAATACAAAGCATTAGTACAGTCTCTGGGATAAGTTAAGTGTTTGATTAATGGAAGTAGTTGCTGCTGTCTGGAAGGATTTGCCAGGAGGGGAGAGTGAGTTGCAGGAGGATGAAATGACCAAGTGAAGGTTTGGTTCCTTGTTATCTAAATCCTTGAGGACAGGGAAAGCCATCCTCTGGTGTCCACTGTGTCTTGAATGAGACTCAAAGTCCAGATTCCCTTTCTTCCCCCGGATGTGGCATCTCTCAGCTTTGAAAGATGTTTAAAAGAGTCTGGGAGAGAGCTGAGCAGATTGCACCCCCCCCCCCCAACACACACACATTTCAAATAGAAAACACACCCTTCACCTCAGGACTGACTCCACCTCATGTGTCATATCACTTTTCACTCCGTTTTCCAGAAATGAAGATATCTTCCCCTCACCCTGTGACTTCAGAGACTCCTTTCCGGGTCCTGTGCCTGCAATGCTTGGTACCAAATAATGTCACCTCTCAAAGTATTTTTTAGTTCTTCTGAAAAACAGACACAGAGCAGATCCAAGGCCTACAAATTTCTTGCTGGCCCATCAGGAGGTTCTCTCCCCTCAGACTAAACTGATGACATGAAAGGTTTTGCCCTTGACCATTTTCTGATCTGATCTCTGAGAGCAGTACCTTGCTCCCAGGTTACCTATCACAATGGGAAGTGACAAGGACTTTTTCTAGCAGGAAGGTTCGAGCAGAAGTGTGAGCTGACACAGAGGACATACAGACCCCAGACATGTGCATCCGCAGGTGACAGGTACCAGGACCTTCAAACTAAAGGAAATCTTTCTTTTCTTTTTGCTGTATCAGTTAACTGTTTGAATTTGGCTGTAAGCAACAGAGCCAAAGTCTGGCTGAACTATACAAAGAAAAGTATTGACTGGAAGACAAGGGCACTGCACAGAATCAGCAGAAGGATAAACAGCCAGGCCTCACAAAGGACCGACTGTCACAAGCAGGAGAATGAGTCAGCAAAACAGCCACACTGGGATGGATCTGCCCCACACTGCACGTGGTCCAGTGCATGGAGACTGATCAACCTACTGTGTGGTCCCAGACCCAGTGCAGGGGGCAGCATTCCCTAAGGGAATCTAAATACTGTCACCAGAGAGGCAGTGAAGGGGATGATCAGAAAAGACAGTGGTGCCCTCTGAAAGGGCCACAGCCAGCCTCCTTGCTGAAATTCTTTGAAGCTCTCCACATATCCTCCAGACAAGTTCAAGCAGGACAGGAGGGGGAACCATTTTCAGTTTTTCCATCCCCTACAGAGGGTAGAGAGTTTCCATGGGCCTGCCCTGCCCATTCTGAACGGTCTGTCAAGAGTTATGTGCAAAAGGAGGATCTAATTAATTCCTGCACATTCCACTCCCACAAGCCCAGCAAGAATTAAATCTTGCTGTTGTTAATTTCTCTCTCACCTCAATCTCTTTGGTTGCTGAGGAAAAATCTCCTTATAAAATGTGTTCATTAGGGCAGGATGGGATAAGGAGAAAGAATTCCATAATTAGAATCAGAAGGCCTGCCCTCTCCTGAGCCTCCGTTTTCTGGTCTTTGAAATGGGAATTGTCATTTCCTGCACTACCTCAAAGGAGGACAGAATGAGTATTCTGTAAAGTTCTTTATAATCTGTTGAATATGATGTGTCTGTGAAGAGAAAATCT
The DNA here is from genome assembly GCF_987537825.1 of Furipterus horrens. NCBI lineage: Eukaryota > Metazoa > Chordata > Mammalia > Chiroptera > Furipteridae > Furipterus > Furipterus horrens. The sequence continues at coordinate 91,369,900 of NW_028327177.1, read as the reverse complement.
GAGCAGTAGTCAAGAACAATGAGCATGTGTGTGTTTTCATCAAACAGCAGGCCACCTGGAAAACACAGGAGAGACAAAGTAGGGACCAGAGCATCCTACACACCTGAAAATCAAATTTCAAGAATTCTTAAGAGATTCTAGAGAATACTGAAAAATTGAAGAGTAGGGAGAAACAAAAGAAGAAAATTTGAAAGTAAAGAGCTATGGAAATCAGATGTCTTTTATTCATTCATTTATTCATCTGTTACTTGACAGACGTCATACTGAATACTGGAGATATGGAGATAAAGAAAACATAATCTCCCTTCCAGAAGTCCTAATGATCCAGGAGGAAATTTGCAAGGTGTATTCCTAAGAATATTTTTAGAGTTTGCTAAAATAGAGGCAGTCATCTTGTTTTAATCCTCCCCCAAGGATATATTTATTGATTTTAGAGAAAGAGGAAGGGGGAGAGAAAAAGAGAGAAACATCAGTGTGAGAACCTCTCACATGCGCTCCAACCAGGGATTGAACCTGCAACTTAGGTATATTCCCTGACAGAGAATCAAACCCACAACCTTTTGGTGTACAGGACGATGCTCCAACCAGCTGAGACACCCAGCCAGGGCAGTGTCTTTTTTTAAGTAGCTAGGAAGGCCCTGCCCAAGTGACTCAGTTGGTTGGGTTGTTCCATACACCAAAAGGTTGTGGGTTCAATTTCTGGTAAGGGCACATACCTTGGTTGTGGGTCTGATTCCCACTCAGGGCACGTATCTAGGTTGCAGGTTTGATCCCCAGTTGGGACGCATACAGAACGCAACCAACAGATGTTTCTCTCACATCAATGTTTCTCTATCTCTCTCTCTTTTCCCCTTCCTCTTTCTCTCAAACGCTAAATTTATCCTCAGGCGAGGATTAAAAATAAGAGAAGCTGGGAGAAAAAGGGGGTGATCCATAGTATGGAGATGCCTAATATCTTGGCTCTCCTGTCTGTGGACCTCTGAAGCAGAGCTGACGCTCCTCCCAAGAGGAGGAAGTCTCTTTAATTCACTAGGAATTGCCAAATTCCCACAAAGTCAGGGTGAAGTCATTCCAGCTGTAGAAAGAGATAAAAATTTAAATAATGAATTCTCCTATTTTCTTCTCTTCTTTGGAACTAAACAAAAGTTCCTTCACCTTAGGAATCAACCATAATTTTAGTGACTACATCGAGCATAGAGTTATAATAATGTAGCTGATGTATAATACATGAGTTGGTGGATTTCTTTAATTAAACCCGTATTTTTCAGGTTTGGACTTAATTTTATTTTGATTCACCTGAAGAAAGCAATTGAAAGCCCAAGCTAGTCTTCTGCAGGTCTCATCCTATTTAGTAGAGAGAACTCAAATAAGAAAGATGATTTTAATTTCCACAATGTTAGGGTAACACTGGGCTCATTACATACTGATAAGAAGCAGTTAACAATTGACAATCATTGTCATTGTTCCACCACTTTCTGAGAATGAATCCAATTGCTTCTATAATACCTTTGATCATACTATTTTCTAAGAATGAGATGATTGATTATTCTATTAGTTGACCAACCAAGACCGTGACAGGTGATGTCATATATGTGCTTTTATAGTCTCTGGCTTAATGAAAGCGTAATTAAACTAAAAGAAATTTTTCATCAATGAGTGCTTTGGGATTGATGTCAAAATTTTTAAAAAATGCATGTGTGTGTGTGTGTGTGTGTGTGTGTGTGTCTTTGATGAAAAGATTTGGACCAGGTAAACCATCCCTTGACAGTGTTAAATCACATAATAAATTATAGTGAGCTGTCCTCTGCAGCTTTGGTTATGAGCGTATACACAGTAGAACTGAGCCTGTGGGACATACATGTGATAACAGGACTCCTAACACTAAGATGCTTGTGATCACATTGTTTTAAATGGAATATTATTTACCCTTTGCTCTCTTCCTCTCCTAATCTCCCTCCCCCCTTTTGCCCCAACAGGGGAATATTATAACAAAATGAATATTCCAAAGAAAAGAAAAAGAGAATAAAAGCCATTTTTAAAAAGCAATAAATTAACACTTTAATGTTTCAAATACAGTAATATCCATTTTCCATTTTTACTTAAAACTAATTGTATTTGGCTACCATTTTATCATTAATCAGTTTTGGTGCATTCTGTTTTCTTCAATCTGTTGCAACTAAAATCTCACTTAAAAATTGAAGTAAACACAAAATTCCATCAACTTGTAAAGAGTGTGGTCTCATTTTATGTTAATGAAATTTGGTTTTAAGCAGCATCATGGATATTCTCATATACTAGTTTAGTCTCTTTTAGTGGGCAGTGGAAGCCCAAGGATGTTAAATAAAGCAAATCAAACATGGCAGCTTTTACCGTGTCAGCAAAAAACAACTCTCGTGAAAACTTTGATGTGCATGTGTAAAGACAGTTGACTTATCTGGGATGTTCACTCCCAATATTTGAGCAACCAACTTATAACACAGAAATATCCACTGCCATCCCCTGCGAATTCCCCTCCAGAGATTCCTTAGATCATAAAGGGGGGCAGAGGTTCTGGAATTCAGTGGTGAGGAAACTCCATGGGCCTTAAAGGCTCAACAACTGAAAGTCATAGCTATTTTCTTCAGTCCCAGCTGTGCAAGTGACAGTAGATCTTCTGCATCTTGCCCAGGGTAGAATGATGGTGCTTGTTGTAAGTCATGTGAATTAAATTCTTTTATTGGCTAGGAATATTTACAGCATTTTAACACTCAACTGTATAAGGGAGTCATTCGTTCCCAGCTTTATCAGCTCTGTGGCCAGCCCTTCCCACAAATGGAAATGAAAGAAGTTTGGGCCAGGATATAAAAGCTGGCTCCTGGGATGTTTCAGAGATGCAGGAAGTGCATGGACCTTTGTGAGGTGCCCCAAAAAGTCTTAGCCTGACATTCCTGTGGCAGGTTCACAATCTGTTGCTCAGAGGTCTTTCTGCTACTGCTGGCTTTTCAGGATAAGTTAATAAAAAATGAAGCCATCTTTGCACTCTTGTTTGTCCAGAGTCCTGTCTAAAGTTTTGGATTCAGATTAAAATGTCAAAAAGGCTCTTCCTGTTTCTGTAGTTGCCTTAAGTCTGATTGTAAGAGAGCTAACAGTCTATATCCTGGCTCCCAAACCCCTACCAAGAACGTAAAATAGGTTTAAATATCAATCTGTGTTTTCATGATAGTGTATTTCTGTAAGAGATATGATGAGGTCGCAGGGCTTGGAAATGACCATGAGGATGAGACCAAGCTATGCAACTTTCTAACTTGGAGTAAAGTCTTTAAAGATGTGATTAAGTTAAAACAAGGCAATTTGGGTAGATTCTAATCCAGTCTGAATGGTGTCCTTATAAGAAAGAAATATCAGCACAGAGAGGCACCAGGAATGCATGTGCACAGAGAATGACTATGTGAGGACACCAAGGAGACTTCATCTTCAAGGCAAGGAGAGAGATCTCAGGACCTGCTGAAACCTTGATGTTGGCCTTCTAGCCTCTAGAACTGTGAGCAGATAAACCTATGTTATTTAAGCCACAGTCTCTGGGATTTTGCTATAGCAACCTTAGTAAACTAATACAGCATCTCTAGGGGGAGAATTTGTTGCTTTGCTTTTTCCACTTCTAGAGTCTGCTTGCATTCCTTGGCTTGTGGCACTCTTGTTCCATCTTCAAGGCTAGCAATAGTGGGTCAAGTTCATCTAACATTGCATCATTCTGACCCTTCTCCTGTCTTTCTCTTTCACTTGTAAGGACTTTTGGAATTATGTTATATTCACCTGTCCCTATCTTAAGCCCAGCTGATTAATAACCTCATTGCTGTTAACAAGCTTAATTCTTCTTTACCATGTAATATGATATATTCACAGGTCTTGGGGTTAGCATAGGAACATTTTTGAGAAGGGAGAATTACTCTGCCTACCACAATGTTCAGTTAATTTTAGCTATTGTGTTGAATAGAACTTTTACACCAGTTTAGCTTAGTTTACTGACTCCAGCACTGGAATGGAAATATCATAAAATAAAATTTCACTGAGAAGAAACTGGGGAATCATGCTCACTCTGTAGTTTATCTTTGCTTTGTCCTGTACAGCACACACTTCTGCTGACACAGGACTCGTGGTGCACAGAACATGATGTTCCAATGAGTTGAAGTTTCAGCATCCTGATTCAGCTACTATTTCTGGCAAATTGTTGACCTAGTATTGTTTATGTAGGCTTTTCTGGTCTTGGTAGAGTGGTAATCCAAGCCAAGATTTGTCTTGCCATCTAACAGACCTGCTGCTTTTACTTTTAGAAAGGAAGGTTTCATTGTTTATGGGGGGGCCAAGGTTGTGTGGTTTCCACTGCATACTTGGCCTCAGTGTGTCCAGAGGAACAAAAAGCTCAAAGCAGAAAACATGATGATTGTATCTCTTAAAAGTATTTTTCAGGCACAATGATAGACACCCACCTAAAACTACCTTAAACTGAAATGGGAATTTAGTATTTCATGCAACTATTGTACAAAGTCTTGAAAGGAATCTGACTCTGAATTTGGCTAGATCCTGGGATTGCACAAAGTCGCCAGGATTGAGTCTCCCTCTCTCCCCCATCTCTGTGCTTCGCTTTCATCCACATTGGCCTCACCCCGGGGAGGTACTTCGCAGTACGTTGTGCCCCGACAACTTCAGGCTTATGTAGCTTTACAGTCAGCAAGCCCAATGCAAAGGGAGTGCTTCCTCTCCTAAACCCAGGCCCCAGACCCAAGATTGAGTATTGCTGGATCAGCTTACATCATGGGTCTGTGACTTAAGGTTCAAAATTCTGCCTACCCAAAACAGGCTTGCCTCTCAGCATTTGTTTCTGATCAGTGTTAAAAACAGACACTCTGGAAATTCTCGAGGCTGTCTTAGTGGGCCTTATGATACCTGTAGGAAACGGGCATGCTTTGCACATGCTGATTTTAATTAATAAGCAACAACAATGTATCTTTTTTCAGAGGATAAGGGTGATCTTGGAGATAAGGCAATAGAATCATTGAGCTTGTGTGGTTATACTCTAGGCATGGGGCTAGGGTTATTTTTAAAAATTTTTTTAAATTAAAGTTTACATTCAATATTGTATTGGTTTCAGGTGTACAGCACAGTGGTTAGACAACCATATACTTCACCAAGTGATCCTCCCAATACTTCCAGTACCTGCCTGGCACCATGCATGGTGATTCCAATATTATTGACCATATTCCCTGTGCTGCACTTTATATCCCCATGACTATTCTGTAACTTTTAATTTGCATTTCTTTGATGATTAATGAGGTTGAGCATCTTTTCATATGTCTATTGCCCATCTGTATAATCTCTATTCACGTCTTCTGTCCATTTTTTAAATGGATTGTTTGGGTTTTGTTTGTTTGATTTTATGGTGTTGAGTTGTCTGTGTTCTTTATACATTTTAGATATTAACCGCTTATCAGATGTATCATCAGTGAATATCTTATTCCATTCAGTAGGTTGTCTTTTAATTTTGTTAGTGGTTTCCTTTGCTGTGCAAACACTTTTTAGTTTGATGTAGTCCTATTTGTTTATTTTTTTCTTTTGTTTTCCTTACCCAAGGAAGTATATCAGAAAAAATATTGCTAAGAGAAATATCAGATTTTACTATCTATGTTTTCTTCCAGGAGTTTATGACTTCAAGTCTTACATTTAAGTCTTTATTTTATTTTGAGTTTATTCTTGTATATGGTATAAGAATGTGGTCTAATTTCATTTTTTTTTTGCATGTATCTATCTGATTTTCTCAACACCATTTATTGAATAACTGTCTTTATCCCATTGTATGTTCTTGCCTTACTTGTCATAGATTAATTAACCATGTAGGCATGGATTTATTTCTGGACTTTCATTAATATATGTATCTGTTTTCATGCCTGTACTATGGCGTTTCGATTACTATAGCCTTGTGATAGTGTTTGATATAAGGTAGCATGATACCTCCAACTTTGTTCTTCTTTATCAAGATTTCTGTGGCTTTTCAGAGTCTTCTGTGGTTTTATATAGATTTCTAGATTATTTATTCTAGTTCTGTGAAAACGCCATTGGTATTTTGATAGAAATTGTGTTGAATCTTATAGATTGTTTTGGGTAGAACGGACATTTTATCGATGTTAATTATTTCTATCCATAAGCACAGTATATGCTCCCTTTTATTTATATCTTCTATTTCTTTCTAAATATATCCTCATGATGACTTGAGATGTGGTTACAGGGGTGCATTTATAAACTGAACATTTAAGATTTGTCACTGTAGCATACATGCATTTTACTTAATGAAAGGGAAAAAAAGAACAGAAAGAAATATTATTATAGTAAAAACCACACTTATGTACATATGGAAGGCTGAATAGTGGCCCCTGAAAGATGTCCACATCCAGTCCCTGAACCCTGTACATAGGTTACCTTACATAGCAGGACAGACTGTACACATTATGATTAAATTGAGGATCTTAAAGTGGGCAATTATCCTGGATTATCCAGGTGGGCCTGATGTAATCACAAGGGTTATTATAAGAGGTAGGCAGGAGAGTGAAGGACAGAGGAGATGGCAGGACAGAAGCAGAGGCTGAAGTTACATTCCCTGAAGATGTGGGAGAGGGGCTACAGGCCACGAGTACAGAGAGCCTCTAGGAGCTGGAAAAAACAAGGAAGCAGGTTCTCCCGTAGGACCTCCAGAAGGGATGCTGACCTGCCAACAACACCTTGATTTTAGCCCAGTGAAACTGATTTCAGACTTCTGACACCCAGAACTATAAGCTAAAATTTACGTTGTTTTAAGCCATGGAGTTCATAGCAATTTGTTTAAGCAGTCTTAGAAAACTCTCACAGTATTATTTGCCCAGGACGGAATTAGATCCTTACACTATATCTAATCTCAATTTATCTTCTTAACTGCCCTTTGACTAAAGATAATACCATTATTTATACCCGTTCTGTAAAGAAAGATAGCAAGGCTCAAACAAGTCAAGTGCCACAAAGGAAGTGGAGAGCTGTAATCTGGGCCCAGGCACTGGAGTTGGAGGTCTGGATCACTCAGTTTTGCCCCTGCCAAGCAGAAGGGTCACTGGGGAGTAAAGCGCAGAGGTTGTACTCTGGAGGAAACCAGAGTGCAGGCCATGCCCTGGGAGCAGTGCCATGTTTGCCTTCCAGTTGTCTGTTCTCCCTCCAGAGCTCCCAGCCTGGCCCCCTCCAGGGACCATGGCCGTGAGTAAGAGGTGTAGACTGTGAGGTTGCTATAACAGCTTTGGTGACTGGAGACTTTGGTGCCATAATGAGCAGTTGAAATATTTCACTTGTGCCCATTGGGTATCACATTTCATGAAGATCTGTTATCTAAATTCACTAAAAAATAAGTCTCTCCCTGGATGTGCTATAACTGAGCTGCTGCCATCAGCTGTGTGCTCACATGCAGAAGTGTTTGGTTGTATTAGTGAGGGAATTATATCAAGCTTTTGGCTCTGTCTTCCCAAATTCTGGGAGTCTAGCAGACCCATCTTTATTTGTCACGTAAGTAGTCAGAAGATTGTACAACTAACCTGTACAGAGAATTCCACCAACTAACATAAGAGCCAAACTTGTGACATTGTTTTCCTGAGCTCCATATTCAACTCTACTGAGAATGGGAGAGTACTTGCCCAGTTAACAGCAAGAAATATACAGATTTTTCTAAGCCTTTTGGATAATTTTTTTTAGGTCACAGAGTGAGTGGCTTCACTCTCTACCCTTCCTTTGCCCAAAGAAGCACACTGGTTCGGGTTAAGGGCTTTAGAGACAATCAGATCAGCTTCACCCCCTACAAGTTGGTAATCATGGCTGATCTCCACCCTTCAATACACACTAAGCATTTGAAAGAGGATGGTTTCATTCTTCCAAACCCAGAAAGAATGTCATATCTTTCAAGAATCTCAGAGATCATCTGGTCCAATTTCCATATTTTGTAGGTAAAAATATTTGGCCAAGAACAGAGGTGAGTAGGTGAATGGCCCAATGAGAAATGGGTGGCCATTCCATTTGTATGGACAACTGTCAGTTCAGGGTTGGCTGGTCACGGAAAAAGCATTACCATTAGAAGCATTTCTGGTAGACTATTAAGATCTATGATATGGTAATCCTTTGAACAACTATGGTTATTAGTCTTATTTGCAGACACAGTGTTCAATTATGCAGAGCAGTCGAGTGCAACAGCCCCATGAAAATTTCTCAGCCATCGGTCCAGAGAGACTATTTTAAATAAATATATTCAGCAGTTTCCTCAGACCTACTTATCATACACAGGAGACCAACTACCCATGGAAAATCAGTTTGCTACAAGGGGTGGTATGGGAACTTTCAAACACTTTTTATTGCACAGTAGCCAAATAATTTTTGGAAAAAAAAAAATTACCTTCTTGCCTGCAGGGCTGTCAGAAGGCTAAATCCAAATTTCCCAGTAAGCAGAGTTTAGTTTCTTAGCCTTGTTCTGGGGAACATTCTTACACAGAGAAATCAATACCCCATTGTTGATGGGCCCTCCTGATACTCGCCATCTTGTTTTATGTATTAATTTGAAATGTGAAGGGAAGAAGGCTTAAAATAAATACTTATTAAAAATCCACAATACCTCACACATAGATATGCCTAATTCAATAATTGCATCATGCGGATACTTGTGGAAATCTCAGATCTCAAAAACCTATCAGAGTCACTACTCTTAGTATTGGGGCAATAAACTATATTTGTTAAAATGCTCCTTTTTCAAGCAATGTGTCTCACATCTAGGCCAAAGACTATGAGTAAGCCAGGGGCCCTCTAAGGAGTCTTGAATAAAACCTCTGTCATTGGGAGCTTGTCAAAGTTTAGGGAGGTTTGACCATTGAAAACACTGAACAAGACATCCTACCTGGGACTAGGTTTTTTTTTTTTTTTTTTTTTTTAAATAGTTTCCACAAAACTGGCCCAAGTAGTACAGGGGGTGAGGGATGGGACTTGGGATTGCCTCTCAGTTGGACAAAATGCACTCTGTTGATGAGTGTGGCTCCAATGGAAGGCCAGTAGGCAAAGCTCTGGATCTGGCTTTAAGTCATGGGGTGAAGGATTTTCAGCTACTTGGGCCCAAAGCCTGGAATGATAAGCTTTTCAAGCCTGTCCATTTAGCTGAAGAAAAGGCTATACAGCCAGAGCAGAAAATTAAGAGCCTTTCTACAGGTTCCTTTTAGCCTAGAAAGGATTTTATTCAACAAAGAGTCCATGAATGGGACCTCTGGGGACACTTTTTGAAATAGATCTGAATATTCATGCTTAGCAAATAGATTTTAGGACCAGCTTTGCCATAAAGATCATGCCTTTGTATACCCTCTATCAGCCTCTTTCCTGGCCTGCCCATTACAGTAGGGATCCTTGAGGCTTTCTTAGCAAGTTGAGGAATGGATGCTAGAATTCTTCTCTCCTGTGGCAAGCCCAGGAGCTTGTCCATTTAATGAATGTATCACCTAGTTTGAATGCATTAGTGTGGCTTTTCAGTCCTGGGGAAAAGATATGGGAATATTTGTTATTCTCAGGACATTTTCTTTTAGTTCAGTCATGCAGTCACTCGGTCCTAAAGAAGTTATGCTCAAAATCTGCATCCTAGTTCATGTACGAAGACAGCTGTGGGATAATGGGGGAGATGCTGTACTGCTGTTACATTGTGAGTACATGAAGAAATAAACATGATGCTGTCTGAATGTGAAAAGAGGGAGGAAAGAAATAAATAGGATGACATGGAGGAGATGCACTTTAGCGTGGACAGCAAAGGCCTCTTGAAGGAGGCAGCATTTCAGCTGAGACTTGAACGTTGAAAAAAAGAACATTCCAAGTGGAAGAAAATAGAAAATAAGAAGGCATCAGGGCAGGAGAGATCTTGGTGTATTTGAAATTACATAAAGGAAAAGCCATTTATAAAAAGGGGAACTTGGTGAGAAAAGAGGAGAGAGCAACGGTCAGAGAAGTTGGCAGGAGTGAGACCCTAGAGGGTCTTGTAGGCCAGGGACAGGCATTTGGAATTTATTCTGTATACACTAGGAAGCCATTAAAAGGTTCTAAGTGGGAAATGATGGGCTCTGGCTGGCACTTTTTATTGAGTATCTGGCTTATGTGTGGAGGATAAATTATTTTCAGAAAGCATGGAATCTAAGAGAAGGGGCTGGGTGTCTGTCATCAAAATCAAGCTAGTGTTTACTGGTAATGGTGGCTTGGCCTAAGGTGGTGGTAGAGGAGCCAAAACAAAGAAACAGGTGGTGAAAGGAAGGGACAGACTCCAAGTATAGAGATGTTCTAACTGTAGATGTGGGAGGGATCCCAAGCATTAGCATAGCGGTTGGCAAGGAACAGGTGATCAAAGAAGGGTCGATCTGATGTGAACTGCACGTGGAGTTGTACGATCATATTCAGTCTTTGCCCCGTATGCATCTTTGGACTGATGGGGAGGAAAAATAATTTTTCTATGCTCTTCTAGGTTCTTGGCTGAGACTGCTCTGTGACAAAAGACAGATTAGCATGAGAAAAACAAATTTAACTATGAATGCACCTATGGGAACTCACAAAGATATGACACTCAAAGAAAGGCAGGCAGAGAGTTGCAGCTATGAAAAAAGGTGGGGTCTGGAGGCTTTAAAGGGAAGAACGCAATTCATGGGAAGGTGAGAAGAGACGTTCATTAAACAAAGGTCACCCTCTCATTTGGAGGGGTCTCTTGAGGGAAAAAGTTCTCTGGTAATAGCTTTCTCCCTGGTTCAGGCCCGCATGTAAATTCTTTTAGGCAGTTAACAGGAGAGGTAAAAAGCTTTTCCAGAGTCACCTCAGTCTTGATTGCCTTCAGTTTTACATGCCAGTGTGGTATATTTTGGGATGATACATTCTGTTACCCTTCAGGGAAATCCTTTAATGGCTCTCAGTGAGGGTCAGAGAGGATAGCACATCTGCAAGTCCTTTGTACATGGTGAACCACCCAGATGCAGAGGTCTTGGTGAGGCTGGTCATTTCTGGAGATGTCAGTGCCCATGTGAATTTTACCAAGGGGTCTTTGTGCTCACCAAACAGGGTTTGAGTGCAGGCAGTCAGGAAAACTGCATTTTATTTCCACCTCTATGCTGACTTTGTGCTTAATTCCCTGTGGGCCCTTCCTATGGCAGGAAAGCAGGTAACACTCCTTGCCCTTCCATTATTGACTTTCATTGAATTTGTCCAGAGCCTTGTCTATTCACAGCTCATTTGGCCGATAGACGAGAGGTGGGTGGGAATCAAGCTGCTACCACAGACCCATCTCAGGAAAATCCAAGAGCAGTCCTGGGGCTCTTGAGGGCTTATTCATCATGGAGAGCATTTGGGTGGTGGCTGATTATATGCATTGTGAATGCTAATTTGTGCTGGAAGCTGGAACAGTGTGTGTTAGCACTTAGCTCTACTTAATGAAGTTGAGTTAAGCATTCAATATATCACTGAGCTCACAATCTCTCCTCCTGGTTAGAACAACTTGGTGTGGAAAACTGAGGGTGATGGTGTTAAAGAGAACACATTCATGTAGTGAGCTTCTTCCCTGTAACTCGGAGCTGTCTCCGATGTTGTGCTGTGCTTGCCCGGAACTAATGCGAGATCATTTTCAGTGGGATAAAGCACTGGGCTGTGTTAAGAAAGAAGTATCATCCTGATTTCTTATTAGCATAATCACAAAGAGCCCCTGTGTGGATTCCAATGAGGCCAACAGGAGCTCTGTGGTTTTTAAAAAATATATCTTCATGTTTTAAGAAGAAAAGAAAGCTGACATAAAAATGCATTCAGCTTGTCCCATTTAGCTCATACCTAACTTTAATCATTCCTGAGAACTTTAAAATACAGATGATAAACAAACTTACATTTATTGACCTTTGCGATACAGAAAACCATCTATTTACTCCATTCTCATTGGTGTTAAGAGGAGCTATTCATGTGAATCTTGGACACATCAATAAGATAATAAAGTCTTGGGTGAGCCATTCAATTATTCTTTTATAGCTACCTTTCAGGTTGGGCTAAAAGAAGGAAAATAGAACAGTGTCTTCTGTGAAGAACAGCTTAGCTTGATCTTGATTCTTAGGTATTCTTTCTCAGAGCCCAACTCCAGACTGGACATTCAGGAGGGTCTGGCAGGCAAGGGGGTTGTACTTCCCTGATGAGGTCAGTCGCCAGACCCCCAAGCCTTCCAGAAAGACTGGTTGGACAGCTTAGGGTGTCATTTACCTAAGTCCTCATCCTCCAACCTCCACCCCTACCCCACCAGGGCTTCAGTCATGCTTTTTAGTCCACCAGTGGTAATTAGCACATGATCCTGCTGCATTGGGTGTTCTATAGTTTTGTGGGGCAAGGAAGAGTCTACCTTTCCTGAGGTGCCAACTACGGTGCCAGGTATTTGACTGAAATGCAATGAGAAAAACTGAGGGCACACAGCTAGCAAGGGGAAGTGACTTTTAAGTCAAACTGATTCCCTAATTCAATGTTCTAAACCAAAGGTTGATTTTTTTTTTAAGGGCACATATTATATATTTTTAGTTGTCAGGGCCCTGTAGGCCATATATTCTTTGTCAGAACTCACTTCTCTTGAAGAAGGAATGCACCACAGACAATATATAAGTGATGGGAGTGGCCAGATTCAGCCTACAAGCCATAGTTTGCCAACCCCTGTTCCTAAATACTTGCTCATTTTTGCTCCTCCAGGCTCTTTGGTAAAGATCTCAGGCTTTGGAACCCCATATAGCTGGGCTTATACCCAGTCTCTGCTACTTGCTCACTGTGTTATGTCAGAGAAATCACTTAGCCTCTGTGAGTTTGGTTCTCCTCATCTGTTAAGCGGGCTGAAGGACAACCTAAGATGGCAGCTGTGGAAACAACAGGAGAAAATAAGTGTAAAGCACTGAGCACAGTTTGGCATTGCAATAGCTGTTGAACTGTGGCTTCGGGAAGTTTGGGAGATGCTTTGCTCCTGATTCCAGCTGGGAGGAGTTGATCTAGGCCTGTCTACTGGACCTCAGCAGCCCAGACCAAACAGGGAATGTTCTGGGCCTATAGGCCAGCTTTTAATCTCGTTTCTGTCTCCAAAAGAACAATTTGGTATCAGCGACCCAAAGTCAGAAGCTTACAATGGGAATTCAGGCCCCTGAGATCCTAGGAAACATAGGATCAAGTATTAAAGCACAAAAGAGGAAAGCAGGACACATTTTTACAGCTTTTAGAGATGGTAAGGGGCATGAGGAGTCCCTCACTGTTTTATACTTGTCAGGGATCCCTGTGGATTCCCAGTTCCGATCTGTCACAAAATGCTTACAGAGTTACACAAGGCAATGGTTCCATAGACTTGTTTCTTTTTTTTTCCTTACAGCCTCTGGCATGAAAACTCGAACCAGTGAGGCACTTTAGAATTTGCTTCAGCCACGCTTTTTCTTTCAATCAGCTGCTGATAATGGAAACAAAAAAATGGTGACATGACACAATTTCTGTTTTAATATCTTTTGATATAATTCTTGAGGAACCACAGTCATCAAGTATTTACCCGTGGTTCCCCAGGGCACAGAATTCTAGGCAATTAAACCACAAAATTAGATTGACATAATATTAATGGTGACAATGAACACACAAAGGGCTGAGGTCCTGGCTCAGTGTTACACAGGCAGGGTAAAAGGGGTTGGGTTATTTTCACAATAGTGTTATCCACATTTATCTGTTTTCCAAGCCAAAAAAAGAACAAACAAAGTTTTGTTTCTCAACAATCACCTGCTTAGTATCTTAAACCCAAAACAGCACTTATTAGCTCACAAAACTAAAAAGTTCAGGGGTCTATTGGCTTCAGGTATAGCTGGACCCAGGAAGCTCAGAACATATCATTAGAATTTACTCTCTTCTTCCCTCCCTTTCCACTCCATGTGTGTGTGTGTGTGTATCTTCCCCTTTCCCCCAACTGCCTTTCCTCCCCGTGTCTCTCACTCACTTACTCATGAAATATAGATGAAAAAAGTAGAAAGTCTTAGTGGCAATAGAATCTCAGAACTGAGGTACAGAGCTGAGTGAGGGTGGTCAAAGAAAATTTGCTGGAGCAGGAAGCATCTGAGTTTGGGATTGTAACCCCCAAGGAGAGGAGAAATCTAACAGCTTTTCAACCTTCTCTCTGAACAGTCTTCTGGAATTGCTTGCCATGAGGCAACTCCCTGGGCCCCACCCCAGACAAACAGAAGAGATTCCCAGGAAAGGTCCTGGGTTATTTGCATTTCTTGAGCAAGTTCCCTCTGGATTTTGTACACATTCCAGTGTGGAACAATCTTAGGTGTAGCAGCTTCTCATTCTGCACAATTAAACCATAAGATGCAATTTAAGTTTGTATATTGAAGCTTGACCAGGAAATATAAAACATGTAGGGTGGGTCCTTTAAAGAGTTTCCAGAACACTAACTCTGGAAGGCTCTTAAATTCTCCTAATCTTCAACCTTCTGATTAACATACACAGACAATTCTGAATTTGCTGTATGCAGACAGCCTCCCTGAGACCCTAAAAGAAGACAGCATCCTCTTTTTCGTGCAGCAGGGCAGAAAGCACAGGTATTTTGTTAAGAGCTCTGGGTGACTTGCCTAGAAAGAGTCCTAGCAGGTGTTAAGTCCCCCAGAAATTGCCATGAGTTCCTTCCATTCATCACTGCAGAGGAAAGTGCAGAGCCCCTAACTTATGTGCTTCCTGATCTTCCTGCTCTACCATCCACGTCCTCCTGTGGGCTCTGCAGTCTGAGGAGGGATGGCTGGGTTCACCATTCTTGTTCTGCCCCTTACAGCCTCAGTGAATTTGAATAAGTGATTTAACATCTCTGAGTTTCAGTTCTTTCATAGGCAACACCTATGTCATCAGATTGTTGATGAAGATTAAGAAAAGAATGCATGGGGTATACTTAGCATAACATCTAGCACCTAATAAGGGCTCAATAAACCTCAGCTATTGTGATTTTGATACAGGTAGACCTGGCCAGGCCCCAGAGTGAGGGAGGGGCTCCAGAGTGAGGGAGGAAATGCTGGAGGTGAGGGGCCTCAGGGTGAAGCCGCTCTGCTAGCAAGGCGCTTGACAACAGATTTTCTTACCCACAGGCAGAGTACATGGAGCCTCCATGGAGCTAGTGAAATGTCTGGATAAGGGAAAACCCTCCTACTCCCTTCTGGTAACTGTCAGAAGGGGGAGGTGCTGCGCTGGAGTAAAACCTGCTGGTGTAGCTTGAGAAAAAGATGGGATTGGCTGGGGAGGCTGGACCCTCACCGAGTGCGATGAAGCTTGGGCTGGGAGACTGAAACAGAAGAAAGGGAGAAACTGTGCCTCTTCCTCTGGAATCCACAGCATGGACATGCAGGCTGGAGGGCTTGTGGGACCGGCAGGCCTTGATGATGGGCACCAGGTGCTGGGCCCACAGTTGGCACGATGGAGCCCCTGCATGGCCAGCCGCAGTGGTTGGCAGCCACCCCAGGCCCCCTCACGTGCAGATCCCATGGAGAAGCCTGAAGCCACAGAGCAACCGGGAACAAGCTAAGCCTCCTGGGTGGTTGTGCTGCGGTGTCCTGTGGTTCCCAAAGGATGGTATTTTTAAAAGGGAGAAGAACCTCCCAGGGGCAGCCTTGGACTGATCTGGCAAGGGATGGCCGATGTTCTGGAGGGGATGGGCTCTGAGGCAGAGGTCTGCCGTTTTTCTAAATTATGCAGTGAAGCCAAAGAACTTATAGGCACCACCCATGGACATGAACTAAGGGGGGGGGGGGATTACTGGGGGGAAGGTGCATACTGGGTGGAAGGTGGCAAAAGGGGAAAATTGGGACAACTGTAATAGTATAATAAAATATATTTAAAATAAAAAGACTTCTTTCCTTTTTCATCAAACCTCACCTCTGGAATTTGCCTGTGAACAGGCAGTGGGCAGCCGAACCCCACTTTCTGTTCAGTGACAATTTGTTCTTACTAGTGCTTGATCTGTGATATGCACAGGGAGGCGAGAAAGCTATCAGGCTCCTGCATCTTTTGCAAACTGTGCAAACTAACATGGGGTCAATAGAGCCTTTGGGAAACATTTGGCTTCTATGAGTTTCTCTGTTGGCCTTAATTATATAATTAATTATATATAATTAGATAGAAATGATAATGACTTTATTTCCTCTCCATCAGGGAATCAACAGAGCTTGATAGTTAAGGCCAAAACCTCTAGTGCATAACAGACATAGTTATGAGCCTGGTTGTGTCGTTTACTAACTCCATGATCTTGGGCAAGTTACTGAGACTGTCCAGCTTCCATCTCCTAGTTTATGAAATGGGAGGAATGACAGGATTTTCCTCACTGGGTTCTTGTGAGGATTAGTTGGTTGTTGGCAATAAAGCACCTGGCATGGTGCCTGCTCCATGGAATGTGCTTTGCCACCACTGCAAAGACCTTGTCAGGAGGGGTGTCTGTGTTATCCAAATACCTTTGCAAAGGCAGTTTGTTAGTTTGCCTTTTTCCTTACTTACAATGCCTATGCAGTAAGTTTTTTAAGCTTATTACTATCTACACTATTTACATGCCCAAAGGTGCTTAACCAAGACAGAGAAGAGAAAAATGGGAGGGGTATATATTTACTTTCTCAGGTCACTGAAGACTATGAATGTTCTAGGATTCTTGGAGTTGGGAGTAGGGGTGCCGTAATAAACCCTCTTTGCTGGACTTATTCTCTTCCCTTTCCTTCCCCTCCCTTCTCCCTTCCTTTAGATGGATATGGAGACGGAGATATAGAGAATTTCTGCCCTTGAAGTTGGGCCATCCCTTTTCTTCTATGGCAGATACTGGAAATACATAAGAGTGCCCATTTGTTTTCTCCTGTGTATTCATTCTTGCAACTGAGTAACAGAACAGAGTAAGGCACTATCAAAGGCATTTCTGTTCAAAGAAAAGACTCCTAGATAATCACTATTTCTGTTGAAAGTTTGTTCTGCTTCTTTGGCAGTGTGATAGTTTTTCTCTCTTGATTTCTGCCTGTTTCCTCGAAGCAGCTTTTCAAGATGGGCCTACTGCATAGGAAGCAGCAGAGGAGCTTAGTGGCTGCAGGGCATAGCCGGGCCACACACAGCTGGGTCAGCGTGGCTCCCAGTGGACCAAACTTCCAAAAAACCATAAATTCACAAGGTGACACATTATTCCCTTTCCACTTCTCTTTCTGTCCTCAAGGAGTAGGACTCTGCCTGGTGCTAGTACATTTTAACACCTCTCTAACACTAATGTCCCTGTACAATAAAGTGAGAAGGCAGGCCTCAGAGGCAGGGCTTTCAGCAGCTGATAGACTGCTGGTAACCTGAATTTAGTAACTTTGTACTCATCCTTATGGTTTGCTTCTCGTGTATGGCAACAGATACTGATTTTCCATTTGGCACAGTAGTTTTGAGTTTCCTTAACAAATGTAAGTAAAAATATGAGGTGAGGAGAAGAAAAATACTGAGTAAATAACATAGATACTATGTAGATATGGCAAAACTGTGGAAGGTGGGGAAGGTTGCGAAGAACTGAAGCTTGGAAAACGGCACTCAGTAATGACAAGCTTTCCCTCTTTGGGGCTTACTTGGGGCTTACCTCCAAGGTAGAGACACCTTCTCTTGAAGCCTGAGGATTCAATGCATCAGTTTGTGAGGTCTTTGTGACTACACAAAGCCAGGCTCTCCAGAGGAACAGAGAGATGGTGATGGGAAATATTTTAGCTTCAGTCATTGGGTGTGAGTGAAAGAGCACTACCAGGCTTTTCCCAGGAAAAGAAGTCAGCAGTGCAGAACAATGGGACTTCAGAGTTTGGTCAACTTGGGTTTGCATCTCAGCCAGAACAATGCCATAAATTCTGGATTCACACCATCTAGATTCAAATCCACATTTCACACTTGCTAACTGGATAACCATGGGCACCTTGAACATCCTTGTGCTGTAATTTTCCTAACTGTGAAATGGGATAAAAGAACTTACTCATAGAGCTGTTGTGAAGATTGGCTGAGCTAATACCACAGAGTACCTAGAAGAAATGCCTAGAACATAATCTCATTGTAAGTGCTCAATAAATGTTAGGCACTATTATTATTATTGTCATCATCATCATCATTACCACCTTGGGTTACATCTTCTCTGATGTTTCTTGTTTGTAAAATCAGGATAGTACCACCTGCATCAAAAAGTTCATGGTACATGGCCAATGCACAATCAGTGCAGACTCCCTACTATTCCCTTCTCCTGAAAATGTGAGAATGGTGAGCTGATACAAGCTTCCAAAGCTTTTGCACCTTTCTTAAATTAGAATAGACTGTCAATGAATTCTAGTTATAACAGGAGCAAGTTCCATTTCCCTCAAGATAGAAACATTGAACTCTTAAATAAATACCACATGATCTCACTTATATGTGAAATCTAAAAACAAAACAAAAGAAAAACCAAGCTCAGATACAGAGAACACACTGGTGGCTGCCAGAGGTGGGGGGTGGGAGATGGGCAAAATGAGTGAAGGGCTCAAAAGGTACAAACTTCCCTCTAAAATAAGTCATGGGGATGTAATGTACAGCATGGTGAGTATAGGCAAAACACTACTGTATATCTGAGAGCTTCTAAGAGTAAATCTTAAAAATTCTTATCACAAGAAAAGAACATTTTGTAACTATGTGTGGTGATGGATATTAACCAGATTCATTGTGCTGATCATTTCAAAATATACACGAATATCAAATCATTGTTGTATACCCAAAACTAATATGATGTTATATGTCAATCGAACCTCAGTAATAGAAAATAACATTGAACTCTTCAGCAGATAACCCAATTTTAAATCCACGCTGCTTCTCTTGGCTGAAGTTAGCACCATTTTATTAAGTTGGCAGTTAGCTGTAGCTGCTCCACTTTTCCTTTGTTCATCTACTATCGATCTAAACTAATCACTTAATTGGCCCAGGCAAGAAGTCTTCTGTGGTGTTAAATAACTCTAAAAACCTACTGGAGATGCTTGAGTGGCCCAATTGGAATTAACTTGCTGGTCATTACCTATAGACTAAGATATGTTAAATGCAAGGCCTGGAAAACAATCTGGATTCTGCATTAAGATCAAATTCTTTTTTACTTGTATTTTTTTAAAAAGAAAAAAGAAAAGCATTCCTTTAGGCCAGTGATTTTCAAAGTGTGGGTACAGAATCAGCATCACCCAGTGATGTTTCAGGCCCACTCCAGACCTACTGAATGGGAAATGCTGGAGGTAGAGCCTTGCAATCACTTTTAACAAGCCCTCCCCACCAGGTGATGCAAATGGAAAACCACCTCTTTAGACTGTCTCTCAAGGTTATGGACTTGTTTTTATGAGCCTACCTCCTAGCAGAGAGAAGAAAAAGAAGAGAGGAGGAGAGAAAGGGGAGAAGCAGGAATGAAAACTATAAAGGTGGTGAAGGAGATCTGAGCAACTTGGATGGAAGTCTGTTTACTAAAGCGTGACCTTGGATAAGCAGTATGGGCATTTGGAATCTGAGGGTCTTAGTCTAGATATTTCCTTAAGAACAGCATGGGACAGGGAGATGTTCACCCTGGCCGGGGTCACTAGACAATGCTCAGTGTAGGACCAAAATGCTGCTATATTGTCGAAAAGGGAGAGAATGAGACATTTGCAGAGTAAAACAAAGAGTCAAAATTGCTCCCTGAAAGCAAACCCTGCCCTCAGGGTGTACACACAGATAGTATTTAACAAATGTCCATTCAATTGACAAAAATTGAACATTAGAGGTCTAGATTGAGTTTCCTCAGTTAATTTTGATCTGGGGAAACTAGGTGCATTTATTGGGCCTGATCTATACAGAAAACCATGTGTTAACCCATAGTGCATCTCTTATTCTCTCTTGTCCTGCATTCTGAGAGGAACACCTTGGCTTAGTGGAAAGAGCCCCAGGCTTTAGTGCACAGAAATGCCTTATTACTAGTTTGTGACCTTAAGCAAATCACAGACTCTCTGAACTTCAGTTTCTTCATCTACAGAGGAGGATAATATAGCTAAATTTCAAATGTGTTGCTCAGTATTATAGCACCGGCACCTAGTACATACAATACTTGGCACACAACAGGTGCTGAATAGACATGTATTGAATAAATACTTATTAAATAAACATAAGGAAAAGGCAGGAAGAAAGGAAAGAAAGACTTGTTGATTTTTGTGAGGCATATGTGAAAAAAAGGGTTATAATAGTAATAATAATATATTCAGAAAAAAAATTCCTCTGTTGCCTAGAAGTAGGGCCTATATTCTTATTGAAGCCAGCCTTGCTCTTCCCATTTCCCTTCCCTCTGTAATCCAGTTACTCCACTTTCCAGCTGTACCTCAGGGGCAACTCACTTCTGGCTGCTGAGCCATAGCCTTTGGTGCATAGGAAGCGACCAAGAGGTTTTCAGAATTGAAGTGAACTGCAAGTGTGACCATGTTTGGGGGTTGATGGTGGTGGTTTGTTCCAAGCAGGACTGACCCATTTTTCCAGTTCCCATAATTAAGTAATTACATGTTAATTATTCTATGTTGTTTTACTTCTAGGATACATAATTATTAACCATTTAGTGAGCACATTTGCCTCATAGTTATAGTAAGCATTTTTAGTAGCACCCTTCCCACATGTTAACTTATAGGAATGCCAATAGTTGTCTTCATTTACATAATTAGAGATATGCTGTCACCTTGAGAATGTTTGCATATTCCCTGTCTTTTCTTAACTATCCCTGCAGCCTTTTCCTTTGAAAATCAGTACAAAGGACCAAACTGCCAACTCAATAGACAATTCAGGAGAAAAGTGGGAAAAGTATTTATTAAATTTGTTGAGAGTCCTTGGTTACGGTTCTTCTCCACAGTGTATACGTTTTGGGAATCAGACCAGAGTTGATCTCAAACCCACCTATTACCAACTTTGTGACCTTGAGCAAGTAGCCTAGATTTCCATATGTATCATGTAGGGATCTTGTGTGGATTAAATAAAACAGCATTTGCAAATACATCTGTAATAAATATATGACAAAACATCATTTCCTTCTTTTACCAGCATGTTGGGCAGTATACTTAGAAAGTACAGACCATTGGAAGAAGTAGGTCCATGCCCGGACATGAGTTTCAAGCTTGGATACTGAGGAGGAGAGATGGGAGGGGTTTCTGCTCATTGAGACACACAGCCCCTTCTCACCATCTGAAAAAACGTGGTAGGGTTTGAGAAGTATTGTTTTATAACTTTGGGTTAGCTGTGGCAGAGATAGTCATGGGAAAATGTTCTTTCAAGCTCCTTACCAACAACAGAGTATCATTCTCTTCCACCTTTTAGATTTTGATTGTGGGTGGAGCAATAAAGATAAGGAATGGGCCTAGAGTTTGCGAGTAAGCACACACACACAAAAACCAGAAGATACCTTCTTTTTAATGTTGTCAATAGAGAAAGGGACCAGCACAATAGAAATGGACCAAATACCTACCTCCAAGTTATTTATTGTTTACCATGAAATTAGCAGCTCTCCAGCTCTTGAGAAAACCAGAAACAACTTACTGAGTATTTATGCCGAAGAAGAAATCAGAGAAAAAAATAAGGCTATTGCTAGGAACATTGTCCTGACTTAAGCATTGCTCTCCCTTGCCTTTTGTATTTTCCCAATGTAGGCCAGACCTACTTCAGCTAAAGGAGTAATAGCTGTTTTTTTCCATATTGGTATCAGAAGGCTTTGTTAGTTCTTAATACATCCTTAAAGAGGCACAGAAAACAGTTCTTGTTGGGCCATCATGCCTTCCAGCTAAATATGGCCTGGAATGGAAGGAGAGATTCAGGGCTAGCCTTCCATACCCACAGCTGCAAAACACGGCAGAGTCACAGGAAGAGCTTGAAATGAGGAAATTGATGGGTGGGCAGGTAGAAATGAGGCTCCTGTAGGGTTTTAATTGCATAGATGAAATGGAAACAAAACTGCAAGCAGGCTTCCAATATGACTCAACTCACTGTTTCGTTAGTGACTGTTTATTTCACTCCTTTGATTGAAAGCCAATGAGTGAAATGTGGAATTAGCCTTAGAGTTAGGGGCCAGGCATTCTGTTGGCATTTGCTATTAAAACTGATCAGCAGCCCTCAAGCTTGGTATAATTACCAGTATTTGCCACCTTTCCTCACTGGCATTTTATCTTCCAAGCACATCCAGCTCACATTGTAGTAGCTTTTACCTTCAGCTAAGAAAGAAGCATCCCAGACTAGGCTTGGGAACCAGAGGGCTTCCCAGTCTCAAGAAGGCACCTCCAATCATTGTCAATAAACAGGGCTTTGACAAAGACATATAAGCAAGTTTGAAATGGCATGCAATTCAGTCAGTCTATTGACATATACTGAATTAGAAACAGTCAAGGCCAAATGTCCCAAGTATTGAGTTGAATAGCGCCCTCCCTCCAATAAAGATATGTTATCTTATTTTGAAAAATGGCTTATGCGAATGTAATTATGTGAAGGATATTAAGATCTTGAGGATATCATTCTGGACTAATCGAGTGGGCCCTTAATCCAATGACAAGTGTCCTTATAAGAGATACACAGAGGAGAGACATACAGATTGATGTGGAAGAATATAAAGAGAGAAGCAGAGACAGAAATGATGGCAAGGACTGCCAGCTGCTACCAGTAGCAAGTACAGATTGCTCCGGAGCCTCTGCAGGGAGCACGGCCTTGCTGGATTCTGGATGTCTGGACTCCAGAACCAGGAGAGAAAACATTTCTGTTGTTTTAAGCCACCCAGTGGGTGGTCATTTGTTACAGATGTCACAGGAAACATGTTGGTGATGGTGTTGGATTCAGGGAGGGGCCCATAAGCCAAAGGGATTCTCAAAGAGGCTTTTCATGTAAAAGAAAAATTCTCCTTTGGTTCTTTGTAGCAGTGCTATTGATGTATTTTATTTTTCTCCATAAACTCTAATCTCTCCTTTTTAAAATATATCAAGAAAAGAAAGGGCCTATTTCTGTCATCCTCCCTTAAAGAAAGTGATTATTATGGGCATGGGTGTGGTTCCTAAGACAATACTGAGCGCTTTTCCATTCCCTCTCCTTACATTCCAACCACTCAAGCAGCCCATCCAGTGTGTCTGATTACTGTACTAAGTATTTATTAGTTTCCAGAAGCTGATTTTGCCATTGTAAGCTCTTTCATCTCTGCTCCTCTGCAGGAAAAGACTATGACCAAAGAAGGGTGGTATATTTCTTGTTCTAGTATCCTACCTACCAAAATGGAAACTTCCTAAATCTCATCTCAGCCTTAACACTCCTTTGGTTAACAGGAAGCACAGGAATAGCTCTAGAGAATGACTTCCTCTGTCGTGCCTTTCAGAGGCCCCAAAACATCACTTTTTAAGTTAACCAACACACACAAAAAATATTTTAACTACCATTTTATTTCCATCCAGGCCAAAGGACAATTCAGAAAGGGTTCTGTTCTAAGTACACAAGCCAGGAAGTGTGGAAGGGCTGCTGATGCCATTGTTTTGAAGTTAGCCTGTCAGTCATCATGATTGAAACATAACCCCGTTGGCTTCCACAAGTGTAATAAAATGCTTTGCAAAAGGTTGCAGAATTGTAGGATGTAATAAAGTCTGCTTAGCTTCATTTCCAATGCCGCAGAGTTTTAGAGAGCGAGGACCACTTCCTTATGCCTTGGGATTTGTTCGAGTTACTTTTCATGCCTAGAAATGAGGAAACATAAAAATAGACATTTAAGTTAGAACCAGTAGCAATATTTGAGTCATGGCAATAAATAATCTGTTAGTAGTACCATTAACATGGTAATTGTGGGAAGATTATGAGAAATAGGTAGGTTCCAACCCTCCTAAAGCCTGTCCTGCCTGGATCCCCACATTTTCTACAGCTTGTGCCCATATCCCGTGCCCCAGAAGTCAGCCACATGGTCTTGTAAGAGTCTATTTTATAGACATAAGGTTTACATAAAATTGAAACCATTTCAGACCTTTATTAATTAGGTAAAAATTGGTTCTCAAACAGACCCATTATCAGAATTACCTGGCAAGCTTGTTAAAACACACATTTCTTGGGTCTCTCAGCCACTGACTGGACATGTATGGAGAGAGGCCGAATAATCTGGAGAGAATTTCCTAACAAGCTCTTCATATGAGTCTGATGTTCTCAGCCCATGAAACTTGGGAATTATTGAGCTAGTGTGTAGCAGGTTGAATTGGCTTTGCTTCAAGGCCAAGTCACCTTAAGTATCTGGGGCCAGGCCTAAAAGAAATAATTTCATCTCAGAAAATAGAAAAGGTGGTGGTGGGGGGTTAATTCTATTTGGAAAGATAATTCCTAATCTTAGTAATACATTTCATAGCTCTGACATGCTCCCCTACCCCAAAGGAGAACCTGTTGGAGCCTTGGCTTCTGGCCCTTAATGAGATGAGTCAGGAGCAAGACTATGTGGGGTTCCTGGCTTGGAGGACATTGGGAAGTGCTGAGGGTTGCAGCAAAGGGGAAGTTCAATAGGAGGGAAAGAAGGATGAGGGATTTATTGGCCAGATTTCATAAACTTTGGGGAATATTGAAAGACAGGGTACTAGGAGATGTTTGGGGTAGCTGCCATGGATATGATATATGAAGAGATCCTGAGGAATGGCATTGGGAAGCACAAGTGGACCTCCCTTTCAGTGTTCACAAGGGATTTCAGTGAAGATTTAAATTGCTTTTACTTATTGTTTGTTATTTGTGGCTTTGAGTGCAACGCACCTGGGAGGCTGAGGTGCAAAGACCCAGCCACCTGCCAGTTCCAGTGTGAGTTCAAGGGTAGCCCGACACACTTCAGCCTCTGGTGCGTGGAGAGAGTTTTCGGTGGGTCTAGCACTACCCTTTTTCTATGACCTCATAACAAAGCCAGAAAGCAAAGGGCAGGCAGGGCCTTCCTTGAAAGTACATCTGGCCCCCTCTGCAATCCAGAACACAGAAGTCTAACCAGTTTTGCTTCAGCCTTCAAATCTGAGCTTAGGATCCACTTTCCCGTAGATCCACTGATGTCTGTAAGTGAGGGGCGGGAAGTGGGGTGTATGCACCAGTCAATTTGCACCCCCTGGAGAAGGGGGCCTGTCTTATTCCTTATGACACTGAGATCATCCTCCCGCCCCGTGTATGCAGCGCCACCCGTCTTGCCTGGACACACTGGTCATCTCCCAATCATTCATCATGGCCCTTGTCCTTGAACAATTATTGACTGAGTCAGAGGCACCTGGGCAGGCCTGAAAATGGATGTGCCCTTTCTTTTCCTCCGCCTTGCCTGTCTAGGGCAGATTTGTGTCCGAGGAGGAGTTTCTTGAGGTTTTATTTTTGGTCTTTTGAACATCGTAGCCCCGTGTTATTTCCCACACCCGCCCTTCCCAACCCAGCCCTGTAATTTCTGAACTCTGTGGGTGCCTCTATCCATACCTGAGCAGGCTTTCTGTCAGTCTGCTTCCAGTGCTCTGCAACCCATCCCTCATACAGCTTTGACATCCAAACTGTTGGCCTAGCTTCTTAAGGCTCTGTCTTCAGCGGATTTCTTTTTTTTTTTTTTTTTCCCCTCCAACTAGCCTGCAAGCTCATGGGAAGCAAAGTTTGCTTTTCCTGCTGGAGTACAGCAAGTGAATGTGCCTGGCTTTGTCAAGGCTTGGGCCTGAAGGGCAGCCTTCATATACTGGCTATGTGTCTCCCTGCAATGTGACATACGCTGTGTGGGTTGTGGGGAGAACTGAGTGGATTGATATTAGAGAAGTGCTTTCTAAGTACTTTATAAATACTCACTAATGGGAGTCTCTGTTATTGTCATTATTGTTATTTGTGGTCTACTGCAGTGGCAGTCAGAAACCAGCAGGGAACAGAGACCCATGAGTGTCAAAGCAAGTGCATGTCAGTACTTAGCTCCATAGGGGAGATTACGCCTCATTTTGGGAGAGGATGCCTCTGGGCAATGAACTTATCTTCCCACCTCTGATTGGACTTCACTCACTGTGTGCCCTTCTTCAGGGCTCTAGTTTCCTTCAATACCACCTTCAGACAGCAGTGTTTTCAGTGCTATCTGGGCAGATCAACAAAAATATTTATTGACATGTAAGGTTTGGAGAAGGGTGCAAAGAAGTGAACAATATCCTGAAGGTGCTTCCATCTCATTTGGGGAAACACTTGGACAGGATGAGGCAACGCAGCAGATAATCAGGTTCCAGGTAAGCAATCCAGAAAATGTGGGGTTTTGGAGTTTTGAGAACAGAGAGCCCAAAATGCCTGAAGTTTGAGTGATGATGAACATCGTGTTTTTCAAATATTTCTAAGTTCCTAATAAACAGAGTGGCAGATGAACTGACTGACCCCCACCCCTGCAAGACTGGGCTTGAGAAATAACAGGTCATGCAATGAAGCTCATTTTCAGGGGTTTGCTCTACAGACTAGGGGATGAAGGCAGAGGGGAAACTCTATTGCTCTGAACAGTTAAGAGATTTCTGGTGAGAGGAGCTTTGCATTTGGAAAGAAATTAAAAATGTCTAATGAGGAAAGTTTGAATGCTTTTTAAGTATGGTTTCCTGTATGGTTTGCACTGGGATCTTCTCATTCATTTTTCCCTGACCCCTTCAGGAAAATCTTTTGAAGTCAATTTGCATTTTGTTCTCATGCTTTAGTGAGGGACCCCAACTGGGGTACAAAAGGAACCATCCTGACTTCTGCTGGAACATGCAGGTGCCTTAGGCCTGATAGTTTTTCTCCACAAAAAATGGGGCTGAGTCCCTTGTTTTCAACAGATCCAGCCATCCTCTGCAGTCATTGAAAGCAACATCTTTTTAGGAAGTGTGCATATGGAGGAGGCTTACAGGCTCATAGGCCCAAAGAAAGAGAGCCTCTTCTGCTTCGAAGCTAAAAATAGATCATTGTCTCTGTCTTCTCTAGGTGAACATGGGTGGGATCTGGCCACAGTCAGTCTAACTTGATAGAGTAAAAGGCAGATATGGAATCACAAAAACTCAACAGGCTTTTCTTCTTTTTCCTCAGGGCAGTGTTTTTAAACTTGGCTGCTCATTGTAATCGCCTGGGGAGGTCTAAAAAATGCCCTGCTGCCCTCCCAACTCGAGCTATTCCGATCTAACCAGCCTGCAGTGTGGACTGGGCCTCTGGAGGGGAATCACTGTGTTAATCAATGATGAGAAGCTCCAAGCTGTCTCCTTCTAGATCACATAATATACTCCAAATGCTGCAAAGCAAACTCAGATGCTGGAGACAGGTTTCAGCAGGTTCCAGCTGCAAATATTCATCCTCCAGGAAGGTTGTCTATCTTCTGCACTCTTAGCACAGCCACACAAATAGGACAGGTGTTATCTTTCACGGGCAGTGATTCTTGGCCATGGGAAGGACAAAAGTGACCTGCTTTGCAGCCATACCAGGGATGACACAGGAGTGGTTTTAGAACCAAGTAACCATGTTCCTGCATATAACATAAAACTCCTTTGCAACAACTCCCTTCTTTTAAAAGTAACTCAGTTTCTAGCAGGCTAGAGGCAGACAGCTGTGGAAAGTCATTCTGCTCAGACCCAAAAAAGGTGAGCAATTTTCTCACGGCAGCACCCCTGACCTCTGCTTTTCAGCTTTTTCTTAATAAACTGAAATCAGAAATTGGATCACAAAAGCCACTGGTGGCAATCTCTTACAGAAAGTAGGGAAAGGCAAAGGTGGGGGAGAGATGGCAAGGATCAGAGAGTCACTCTGATTAGTATCTCCATGGCAATGCAATTGTCCTTCAGTCTAGAGACAGGGAGGGTTACCCCAAGTGCAGTGGCCAGAAACCCAGCACTGTGAGGCTGGACTCCAGAGATCAGGGCAACTTCCCAGCAAGGTTCCTAACTCACAACTATTCCTCTGTGACACGTCACACATGCTAATTAATAACACAACTTCTTGCGATGGGAATGTATTAAACAGGGTCCTTTTTTCAATTCTCCAAGTTCAGGTCCTTGATGGCAAAGAGAGCAGCTCTGAGCAATGTGTAGCCTGCCCTTCAGGAGGAGAGATGCAGACCTCTGTCCTGCAGTGAGACTGGGGCATCCGTTATGGAGTGACCACACACTCAGCATTGCATTCTCTTTTAAGGAATAAATCAAACACGAAGAACAGCAAACAGACAAGAAACAATCGCCAAGCTTGTTGCTGTAGGTGATTTACCACAGTCCAGGAGGGCCCACCCCCTCGTTTATCCCACAGTGTCCTGGCCAGAGAAACTCCACAGGCCTTGAGGCTCGGTGGTGGAAGTGAGAAGGCCTGGAAAACTCAGGCTCCTCCTTGGGCATATGCTTGTTGGCCCCTCGAAGCCAGGCAGGCTTCTGCCTTCCACATTTGCTCCATTTAATGCACTTGCCCATGTCTCTGTGCCTAGTAAACACTCTCACAAAAAGGCTTTCTCATTCTAATGGTGCTTATGAAGAACAGGCTTTATTTGTCTCTAAATCTTCAGCTGATATTACTTTTCCTTGAGATTCAGTCAAAATGAAAAAGGATTACTTTATATTTACCTGTGTGTTTTGTGAGAAAAACTAATTTGGGGAAAGAAAGCTGCTACAATGTGAAACACTTTCCCTTCCTTCAAACCCTCCGAAGGGGCAAAGGAAAACTAAAAAGCATGCATGCTTTGCCATTTACCTTGTCTGACAACCCCTTCTTATCATGCTTTTGAGGGTGACCTTCCTCCAGCATAGGCCTTTGCTCTAGTGTGCACTCCTTTTGTAATAGAATTTTAGAACCAAGCATAGAGCAGGCTACCTTTGATAATTAATAGCGCTGAGAGTTTGCTGAGTGTGTTATTTAATTAATGACACTTGTGTCTGGAGTGTGTACAACTATGTGAATAAAGATGCATTTGCTAAGGGATTATAGAAAAATACTCAAGAATTGTCACATTGAGAATTTGTTGGTGGTTATAATTTTTCCTCTCTGCCACTTAAAAGGTACTGAAATTTGTATATTTGGTATAGCTCTGTCCTTTTTGCCTTGTATGTGAGCTTATATTACAATTTAAAAACTTTGGGCTAATGGATAAAGTCTATTACCAGGAGCAGGGCCTTTTATAAAAAACACAAAGATGAAATCTTTAATACTATATTTTGAGCATGAAATTGATGGTCAGATAGGTTAGTTTACTTCAGCTATTCATAAATAGGCTAATCTGAATTACATTCAAGTTTTACTTGGATCCAATTGATCAAGGGTTGAAAACTGGCAAGAAAACACAGTTGAAAGCTATTGAGAATAGAGTAATTCACACCAACCTTCTTGTCCTGAAATTCCGGTGCTTAGAATGAAATGCAGATTGTGAAAAGATAAAGATGAACATCTCACTTACAGAAGCATCAGCAGACCATAGAGGGAAATCTCTGTGGATCTGCCTCTGTGTGTTCAGATGGAGAATGCAAATACAAAGGGTCCAGTTTTAAGCCTGTATTGTCACTATGTGAGCCTGGGTAAGTTATATCTGCTCTCTGAACCACAGTTTTCCTTTTCCTTTGTAAAACAGTGGGTTGAATTATATACTCTTTAAACTCTCTTCCAGCCCAAAGATGCTCAGTAGGGACATGGAAGCTGACTGACAGGAGAGTCCCACTGATAGGAGAGATAGCTGATTGCTCACTTTGAGGGCTTGGGGGTAATTTTTCCAGGAAGTGGACTCTGAGTATATGCAGAATCATACAAATGTGCCCTGCAAGAAGGCTAGAAGCTCACCTATTCTCCAAAGCTCAGCCAGATGGCCCAGGAGACAAGGCCTCAAACTAGGGGACTCCCTCCCCCTGGAAACCTCCTCCCACCCATGGCAGATAATGAAAATACAGGCACTGGCTCCACAGGTTTAACTGGAGTGAAAGGAGAGGCCCGGTGTTCAGCACATTGTTTCTCCTGGGTGGGAAGAAAAGGCATCTGTCTAAAGCATCTATCAGCCAACTCCCTGTGCTAAGGTGGAGTGGTGGTGTATGCAGTATGGAAACCTCATTGTCTTCAATTGCTCCATGAAGTAGATACCATGCCCCCAGTTCATAGCTGAGAAAAGCTCACACAGTTAGTGAGTGCATGATTGGAACCAGATCTCCTTCATTCCAGAGACCAACCTCTTTTCATAATTGCACTGTCCAGTATGGTAGCCACTGGCCATATACAGCTAATGAGCACTAAAAATGAGGCTAGTCTAAATTGAGATGTGCAGAAAGTATAAAATATCTACCAGGTTTCAATGACTTACTCTAGTAAAAGAATATAAAATATCTCAATAACTTTTTATATTATATAATATTTTATATTATAAATCTTTATATTATAAAGATATTGAAATAATATTTGGATATGTTGGGTTAAGACACATTATTGACATTAATTTAATCTGTGATTAATATGGCTACTGGAAAATCTAAAATGATGCCTGTGGCTGGCATGCTGTTCCTACTGGACAACATCCCAGGGCCCGGCTCTGGGTGAACACAAAATGACACTGGCCTGGGCTGTGGGGATGGGGTGGGCTCCATGAGTGTCTAAAGAGTTAATTTAGTAGTTAGGAGCATGGGCTCTGGGTTCAGGTTGGGCCTGTGACTATTTGCTGTGTGACCTTAAGTTACTTTGCCTATCTGTGCTTTCATTCCATCATCTACAAAATGGGAAAATAATAGCAACTCCCTCACAGAATTGTTATAAGGACTAAGTAGGACACAAGTAAGGCACTTAGCATAGTACCTGGCCCAAGGAAAGGTCTAGACTCTAAAGAAATGTCAATTATTTCCACTTATTCATTGAATCAGCAAGGATTTTTGATCACCGTGACAGGATAGGAGCTATTCTAAGTGTGAGAAACAATGGCCCTGTCCTTTGACAATTACTTGCTAGTGAAGGATAAAGACAAATACATCTATAATATGATGGCAGATGATGGTGAACAATATGAAGAAAAATAAGGTAGGTTTAAGGTATTGAAAGAAACAGGGGCACTAATTTAGATTGCCTTTCTGAGCAAGTGGTATCTGAGTCAAATGCTGAGTGGGAGGAGGAAAGGAGAAAATTCCAGACAGAGGAGGACAACAGGTGCCAGGGGCCTGAGGTGGGAGCTGCTTGAAGTGATCTGCTCACGGCAAGGAAGCAGGAAGCTGGATGTGAGAATGTGGGGTGGAAATCATGCCAAATGAGTCTAGACTTTATCTTAGTCCTTTACCGTGGCCTATAAGAGAGGAGGCTCTGGCTGGCTTTCCAAAGTATAGAGGAGGACATAATCTGGCTTCCCATTTATAAGGCTCATAATCTTAATACATCTTCTATTACATATTATAATTTATTTTTTAATATGCTTTATGGATCATGCTGTTACAGTTGTCCCAATTTCTTTTCCCTTTGTTCCCCTTGACCCAGTGACCCCCCTCCCTCCAGCTGTCCCCCCCTAGTCCATGCCCATTGGTTGTGCATATAGTTCTTCTCAACATCTTCCTATCTACTCCACTCCCTTCTATTATGCTTCTTAATTCTTCCCTTTCCCCCCTCCCCGCCCCCCCTCCCCACTGACCTCCCCCCCATATGTTCCCCATACCTATAATATTTTTCCCAATCTCATTGCCTACTTAGTTTGCCTTTGTTTTGATTCCCTAGCTTCTGTTGTGGGTTGTTGTGATACAGTTTTCATTTTAATGTTCATAGTTTTGATCCTCTTTCTCCTAAAGAAGTCTCTTTAACATTTCACGTAACAGTGGTTTGGATCTGATGAACTCCTTCAGTTTTACTTTGAACTCCTTCAGTTTTACTTTGTCCTGGAAGCACTTTCTCTGCCCTTCTATTCTGAATGACAGCTTCACTGGATAGAGTAATCGTGGTTGCAGGTTTTTGCTTTTCATTAGTTTGAATATTTCTTGCTAGTCCCTTCTTGCCTGCAGAGTTCCTTTTGAGAAATCAGCTGGTAGTCTTATTGGGAACCCTTTGTACGTAATTCTCTTCTTCTCTCTTACTGCTTTTAAGATTCTCTCTTTATCCTTAATTTTTGACATATTGATTATAATGTGTCTTGGTGCGGTTTTCCCTGGGTTCAGTTTTTTTGGAACTCTCTGTGCTTCCTGGACCTGTAAATCTATTTCCTTCCTCAGGTCAGGGAAGTTCTGCTTCATTATTTTTTCACATACATTTTCAGTTTCTAGGTCTTCTTCTTCACCTTCTGGCAACCCTATGATTGAGATGTTGGCCCTCTTATAGCTGTCCCATAGGTTTCTGAGCCTCTCTTCATTTTCCTCACTTCTCATTTCCTCTTTCTGCACTGGTCATCTGTTTGTTCCTTCCCTATGTTCCTATTTGTTGATTTGATCCCTGGTTTTCTTTCCCTCACCACTAGTTTTGTATGTGTTTTTATTCATTTCAGCAGTACTAGCCTTTATTCCTTCCCCGTCTTGCTTAAGATCTGCTGTCAGGTCTGTAAGCATTCTTATAACCAAAGCTCTGAACTGTGCCTTAGAAAGATTTCCTGTCTTCTGATTCATTAGATCAGATATTTGCTGGCTGGTCAGGTGCATTACAGAGATCTCTATCATGATCTGTGCCATCCTGACAGTTTTGTGTTTACCTTTGCTTCCTGGGCAGGGCTGTCATATCTCCTACTCTATAGGGGGTGGAGCCCCATGCACTTGTCACTACCGGGTGACTCTTCTCACCACATCGTGTTGCATTGTGTGAGGGCGGGGTTCCAAGATGGATTCCTGCCGTTCACTCTCCACTGAGAGACCAGGAACCTCCTCCTCCAGCCCCACACTCTCTGGCCCTCACAGTCTGAGGCATTGGGGGTCTGCCTTCCCTGGAGTTGGAATCACAAGCTGACAGGTTTGGTCTGTAGCCAGGGGTGCTCCCCACGCGCTTCTCACCTCCCCTTAAATATAAGTGTCTACGCTTACTGCTCTCCCACCGCTGTCGCCAAAGCTGCCACCACAAGCACAGCTTGACCTCTCTGCTCCGGCTTCACCCCTCCTACCCATCTGGACGAGCACCACTTCTTTATAACTTCGTATGTTGGACTTCCATGTAGCTTTATTTTCTGAAAATTCTGGTTATTTCTGGTTTTGTGGTAGTTGTATTCCTTCTTAATTGTGGAGGGAGATGGAGTGTGTCAGTCTAGGCCTCCGTCTTCGCCTGAAGTCCAGCTTTATAATCCTAATTAATATTTTGATATTGATACTGGTATGATTTTCAGAGAAGAGAAGGGCCATAAGAGGAGGATGCCTGAAACAGCAGTAAACAACCTAGCATTGCACATGATGAGAAATTTCCCTACCCCCTAGCAGAGATGCAGCAGGAGGAGGCCTTTCACAGAGTGAGGCTAGTGAAAAGCCCTCCTACTCTCTTCTCATAAATTTATATATTATATGTAATATATTATATATTTCCTTTTGTGTGGCCTTTGGTGCGTATGAGGGTATATATATGTAATATAGTATTAAGATACATACTCAACAGTTGACTATGATATTCTATATAAAGAAGTTATATTTTTAAATGTAGTATAATGAAATCTTACCCAGAACATAGGGAGTTCTAACTTTTTACTTAAAATTCTTTTCATTTAGATTTGCACCATTGAGTCCTTTAAAGGATTAAAGGAATGAAAATGAACCACACACAAGATCTTCCACCTTAAAAGGAAAAACTGCCTTGATAGCTAACAGATCCTTGAGAGGAGAGTAATAAAGCAAAACTTTGATGGGGGTGTCAAAGATAAATGCTGATTTACTACATGGGGCATATTCCTTGTTCTGCATTGTTAACTTTGAAGTCTGCAGGAGCCACCAGAGAGATTGGATAAGAAAGAGGGCCAAGTTCTGAGAGCAGCCCAGAGCCCTGCAGTGCCAAGACTGGCCTGTCTGTGAGAAAGCTTCCCTTTCCTAAAGCTATGACTCTGGCTTATCATTTCTAATTAAAATATGATTCATGCAATACCATGAGCTTTCACTTCTTCAAAGCAAGACCACATCATCAGTTTGTAGCTTAAAATGCCAACAGCTCTAAACTTTTTGTGGGCATCCCTGCAATAAAATGTGGAGCTTTAGCTAAGGAAAACTGTGCACAACACTTAATTACATTCAAAGCCATTTTTAGCTGTCTTAAAGAAATGAAAATGATCTGGCAGTGTTTATAGACCTTCTTGACCTAAAGATAACTGCTGGCAGAAAGGGAATCCTCAATTGGGTTCTTTTAATGCTTTAATTATTACGTGATCTTTCATCTTATACACTGACTTGAACACTGAAAAAACTCTTAAACATGCATTAAAATTGATTGCTAATCCTACACCTTGGTGTGACTCTTAGAGGGCATGTAATTGTGTGTGGGCATCGGTTAGACAAAATTGACACTAAGTCAACTATTTTATGGTGGGGCAAGGCAGATAAATCAATTTGGTCACAGGTACTGCTGACATTGTACTGCTGACTTACACAGAACTCATACATGCTTGCTTGTTCTTGACTCAATCGTACTGTTTCAGATCCACCATCTATTCCTCTACGGTGGGGATGGACTTCTACTGTTCATCAATGTTGCTCAAAGTGGAATTTCAGCAAATAGTTGGTGATTGAATCCTAGAATCTCAAGGTTAAAAATGTCCCCAAGGAGGCAAGCAGTCTATACCCGCGTTGTAGCCAGGACCCTTGATGGCAGGTATGGCAACCCCATTTCAAATGAGCCTCAGGAGAAAAGTGACTTACTGACCATTTAACTGTGCAGGACAAGAAGGCTTAGGAATCCATTCCTCTCTTTATGTTTTGTCTCCCTTCACTTTGGTCTTTTGCATGAGACTTCTCCAAATCATGAGTAGAATGACGGCCAGGAGTCTCAAGTCTGCATTGCCCCTTCAAGGGCTTCTCTCTCTGTCCATACACTGAATGGTAGGGAAGAACGCTGATAGGTCAAAATGGGGTCACATGCCCAGAACCATGACCTCTGGATGAGATTGGTAGTTCCAAATTAAAATGTCTGCTACAGCCCATCCTATTTTCTGCTCAAATCTCTCAACAATCTTCTAAATGTTTTGAAATCCAATAGCTAATTGCAGACTCTTGGCAAAAACCCGCTATCTCCAGAGGAAGCTCTAACTGAAAGATCTTGAAATGGAGCCACTGGGAGTCCTCACCGATCCAAAAGATGCAACATCTAATGCATGACGGCCCAAATGATTAGCCATGAATCACTCCTGTTCATGAAATGCAGTGTTAGCTGTCAGGAAAATAATCAGTCCCTAACTGCTGCTTCATAGAAACACATGGGGAATGCTGTCTCTTCAGCAGGTAGTTGTAATGAGTGGATAAAGTGATTCTTACAGAGCCCCCAATATGGGAATCACTAAATGCTTGAATCTTTTCCTGAAGTTCATGAAGAAGCAAGAGTAAGCTGTATCTTGTACCCCAGTGTTATTGTACAATTCTTGTCCCAGTTAGTGAGAGTTTAAGCAGGAAGGACACTTTTAAGCAGAATTTAGTGTAAAAGTAAATGTGGGCTGCAGAGTCAGACTTCCTGGACTTGAACCCTTATCTTCTATGTATGTAACCTGAGAGTCCGTAGGCAAGTCCCATAGTGGCCTAAACCTCAGTTTCAACTTTTGAAAATCAGAACTCTATGTGAGGGTTGCTGTGGGGTTTAATTGGAATAAAGTTTCTAAAGTGTTTGGTATTGCTTTCCCATAATAAGCTCTTCATTAGTGGTATAATTAAGAATCATTAATAATAATGCATCCTGTTACTCAGTTCCTGAAATAATAACCTGGTTGGCCAGTGTGGCTTATTAAAGTCAGGGAGGATGGCTAAGAGGGGAGAATTGACTTTCTGGTGTAGTAGCAGAATGTTTGTAAAGATTATATGCAGCAATTATTCTTTTTTGTTTAATGTTATTATGGAACAAGTGAATGTTCAGCCAGCAGTTAGACTGTACATTAAAGCCAATTTCTTCCTTTCCTTTCTTTTGTCCTTAATTTAAAAAAAAAATCACTTAATCTGGTTTATTTTTAGTCCTTTTCATGGTGAAATATAATACATACAGAAAAGTACAGAAGATACATATGACTTACAAAATTAATATAAAACAAACACATTTTGCCACCACGCATGGTGAGGACTAGAACACTGCCAGCCCCCTTTTGCCATCCCCCTCCACAACCCCTCCTAAATCACAGCCCCCTTCCTGCCCCCCTAGCCCCCGCACCAAGGTAAATCATTGGGCTGACTTTATGGTGATTGTTTCCTTGCCTTCCCATATAATTTTATCCACAAAACTAATATATCTCTAAGCACTGTCATTTAGTTTTGCCTGTTTTGAACTTTACATGAGTGCAATCACACAGTATGTATTCTTTGGTGTGTTTCTGTTGTTCCACATTCTTGCAAATGCTTGATATTGTCAATCTTTTAAAATATCGACTATTGTGTGTGCACAGCCCTATTTCATTCTGTTTTAAGTTTACATTTTCCTGATGACTGAAGATTATTGGATATTTCGATACCTAGTTTTTATGAAGTGCCTGTTTAAATTCTTTCATGTTTTCTACTGGGCTGTTGATTTTTTCTCATTGATTTGCAAGGTTATTTTTCTTTTTCTCTGAAAAATTATCTTCTGGATTATGGTTTGTTGGATATATATGTGGCAAATATCTCCCCCCAATTTGTGTCTTTTCTATTAATGGTGTCTTTTGATAGACAAAATTTCTTACTTTGAATGTTGTCCATTTTATCAATCTTTTTTTATGATAATGCTCTGTGTCCTATTTAAAAAGTCCTTCTCTATTCCGATCATGAAGATAGCTTCCTATATTATCTTCTAAAAGTTTTATTGTTTTACACTTCACATTTTGAATCACAAGCCACCTGGAATTGACTTTTGCATATGGTGTGAGGTAGGGTACAGTTTCATTAGGTTTCTACAGGAACCCTATTTTCCCAAAACCATTTATTGAAAAGATTTTCCTTTCCCTAAGACCTCCATGATGCTTTTTCTTTTTTTTTAGCATAAATTAAGTATTCCTATATGCCTGGATCTGTTTCCAGACTTTCTATTTTGTCCTATCAGTCTATTATATTCTTGTACCAGCACCATGGTCTCTTAACTTCTGTAGCCTTGTAATAAGTCAGTATTCTGTACAGTAAGCCCTCCTATGCTTCTCTCTCATTATTTTAATATCTCTGGCTACATTTCCATGAGCATTTTGAAATCAACTTGTCAATTTTCACCAAAAAAAGGACATTTTAAAAAATTATGGGAATTTTTATCTGAATTGCATTGAATTTATAAGTCAATTTGATAAGAATTGAGACTTTAAAAAATTGAGTCATTCATCTATCCATTAATGTAATTTCTCTTTAAAGCCTTTTAATAACATTTTGTAGTTTTCTGCCTAGAAGCTTATATATCTTTATTTTTAGGTATTTGATTTCTGATGTTAAATAAGCTAACTTTAATTTTTTTTTTCTTTTCTAACTGGTTGACTGTTGTGAACTTAATGTTTGTGCCCCCCCCCCCCCAGTTCATGTGTTGAAAGCCTGACTCCTCATACAATAGTAATATGAGGTCTTCAGGAAGTATTAGGTTTGGATGAGGTTGTGAGGGTGGAGACACCATGATGGTATTATCGTCCTTACAGAAAGAGTAAGACTAAAGCATGCTCTCTGCTGCATGTGAGGACACAGAGAGAAGCTGGCTGTTTACAGTTCAGGAAGAGGGATCATGAGAATCAGAGCATGGTGGCACTATGATTTTGAATTTTCAGCCTCCAGAATTGTAAAAATAGATGTCTGTCATTTAAGCCACTCTCTCTATGGTATTTTGTTGGAAGCCTGTGCTCACTAAGACAGTGCCTGATTCAGAGAAATTCAAAATGTACATGTACTGATGGTGATGGATTATCTCACATTTTGTCAGAAAACATGTTTATTTCACCTTCATTCTATAAGAATATGTTAACTGGGTATGGAAATCTATGTTGGCAGTTATGTTCCTTCAGTTCCTTAAAAATGTTATTCCATAGTCCTCTGATTTTTGTTGTTGTTGTTGTTGCCTTAGGTCTAATTATTATGCCTATGGAAGTAAGGTTTTTTTATTTCACTATTATATCTAAGAAATTATTCTTTGCCTTGATTTTCTGCAGTTATATCATGATGTGTCTAGATCTAGATTCTACAATCCCTGCTCTAGGCTTGGTATATTCTCAAATTTTTGGATTAGTGCTTTTGCCGGTTCATTCATTCATTGGGTTGTATTTTTCAGTTCTAGAATTTCTATTTGTTTCTTGTTTACAACATCTGTCTTTATTGAGTCTAAATCTCTGCTGAATATTTTTAAAATCTTGTCTTTTCTATCCAGAAACAAAATAAACATAGTTATTATAATAGCTATATCTTATAGTTTCAATTTTAGGTACCTTGTAATTCTACTCTTGTTTGTATTGACTTTTCATATGCTGTGGTGTATGTGTATATACACACTCCTGTACTCGGCATTTCTATTTGAAAAAAAATTTGTACAAATAATTTAAGATCTTCGATGGTGTTATTTTCTTCCAGAGATAATTCTTTTCTTTGCTTCTGCCAGAAACTTAATGGGATTAGCAACTTGGGATCACCTTAATTCAGTTCCTGGGACTAAGATTTTCTCAATTGGCAGATAATTTGTAATTGGGTTGTAGTTGATACCAGGGCTGGTTTACATCTGGCTCCTTAATTTTTCAAGGGTATCACTTTTTCAGATATTTGTATTCCTACCCAGGTGGCAACCCAGCTTTTATTGCTTTAGTTCTGTCTGCCACTCCAGTACTCACAAATTACTATACCTCAGGGAAAAAGCAACCTCTCTCCCTGGATTTCTACCTTGTTAGCTTTAACAGATATTTTCTTACATTCTGTACAGTTTTTCTAGTTGAAAAGATTGGGGAGCTTAATTCAAATTATTTGGTCTGTTAGTAATAGAAGCAGAAGTCATTCTTTTCTTCTTTGGTGGTCTGAAAACATCCTGCCCTACAGGTTTTATTCTTTAATTACTGTTTAAACTAATTTCTCATTACCTGAACATTTACATAATTTATCATCTTTAAAATAAAATAAAACTTATAGGGAAAATAATAAATCTAGATCGTAGCATAGCTAATGGACACTCACAGTCTCTACTGCTCACTATTCACAGTAAATTGGAGGTAGCAGAACACACCAAAATATCTTTTGGATCCTATTAAATCCAGAAGGAGCAGAATTCAGAGCTGCTTTTGTTAGTGCATTTCCTATCTATTGTTTTGTATTATCTGTATAATAACACTACAATAAAATGTTTTTCATTGTAGTAATTCAGAGATAGGGAATGTGAGGTACTAAAGAATGATATGACCAAGTTCAGAGAGTAAATTTAGTGACAATGTTGGTAAGGAGTCACCTTAAATTACTTAAAAATATTTCCACTGAGGGTAAAAAACAAAATGACACAATTCAGACCTCATTATTAGAAAATCCCAGAATATTTTTTTATACTCTTATTTGGTGCTTAGAACAACTGATTGAAAAGTAGATTTCTTTTTTGGCAGGGGACATAATTTTTACAAAACTATAATATTCACCTTACCAGTCTTTTCTTTACAAAGCACATTCCAGAAAGACCATCATTTGCTTTAGGGGGTGCATCGCCTGACACTTGACATTTTCTCTTGATTTCCAGTTATTAAAAATAGCTCTAGTAGGGAAAACAAAGTTTGCTTTGTAATTGGGTTTCAAAATGCTAATAGTGAGCAAAATAGGTTTGTTCACTGGGGTCTGGGGAGGGCACAGGGAGGGCACAGGGGGGGCTGAAGGCACTCATTCCCT
The DNA here is from genome assembly GCF_987537825.1 of Furipterus horrens. NCBI lineage: Eukaryota > Metazoa > Chordata > Mammalia > Chiroptera > Furipteridae > Furipterus > Furipterus horrens. Next base: position 91,329,986 of record NW_028327177.1, on the reverse strand, counting down.
GAAGCAGTTGGGTATAAGAAAGTTAAGGTGTGTTCCCAAGATGGTTTCCCAGCCCTCTCTTCCCTTGTGCTCTCCAAAACATGTTGTGTCTCACTTACCCATGAAGGAGAAAAGAAGGGAAAGAGGAAGAAGCAAGGGCATATTATATAAAGTCAGGCTGGCATTTAATTTTACTAACACCACTTGAACAAGCAGTTCCAATGAGACATTTTAATTCTCTAAATATTCTCTTAGTCTCTACCCTCTCTTCCCTTTAGTTTTTGGACTTTATTTTGATAAAACATTCAAAGTCTCCATTGCCCACCATTCACAATAAATTAGAGATAGTAGAACATACTGCAGTGTCTTTTGGATCCTCAGAGAAGTAGTTAAACCAGAAGAAGTACAATTTAGAGCTGCTTTTGCTAGTGTATCTGATTGATTGACCAAGTGTCCACATGTTAACTTACTTGATGCCTTTTGAATGTCAAAAGAATGCAGCACTGACATGAGGGGAGGCTGAAGGACATTTTAGGCAGAGAATGAAATGAATTGGATAAATACTAGCTATTATTATAGGACAGGGTGCTGGTTATTAAGGTGAATTTTTATAGGCTTTCTTTATATAACTTCCCATGCTCTCTAGGAGAGTTTTTTTTCCCTGCCCTCCTTTCAGGCAAAGACAAAAAGAGAAAAGTAATAGGAAAGGACAACACAGAGTGGAGAGAACCCAGCAGAGAAAGAAAAAAAGTCTTGGGACTGGGTAAATATTTTTAGGAGGTTTTTTTTTTTTGTTTGTTTGTTTTTTGTCATATGAGTATGCAGATTGATGTGTGATAAATTATCCATTTCTTGAGATGAGATGAGGATGAAGAAGAAGATAATGATGGTGATGATAGGCTCTATTTCATTATCATTTTGGACGGTGTAAGTAAAGCTTGAAAGTGAGTTACAGTAGTCCCTCTTTATATCGCGGTTCACTTATCGTGGCCTCACTGTATCATGAGATTTTTAAAAATATTATATTTAATTACTTATCACGGATTTTTCACTATATTGTGGGATTTTGAGGTACTGTATACGTATGTTGTTGAAGTTATGTAGGTTTAAGAGTGTAGAATATGTTTAAGAACATAAGTAGTGTTTATAAAAGTGTGGAAAAAGTTAATAAGGGAGTGGGAAAGGTTAATAAGGGACTGAGAATGGTTTATAAGTTGCAGGAAGGATTTATAAAGCCTTAAAATATATATAAATACTAAAATAAATGTAAGGTTTCTACTTCATAGATTTTCACCTATCGTGGGGGGGTCTAGAACACAATACCCATGATAAGTGAGGGAATACTGTACACTTGTCTGAAAACAATTTTGTGCTGATGGATCATGTAGTCCCAAGTTCATAAGGGTTAGAATTAAGCATAAGAAACTGGCCATTTATACAAAGAGTTGAACTAAATCTCAACAGAACAGTTCTATATATTTTTTAGCTATCAATGGCCTATGGTAATCTTTTGCCTGAACTATTGGGTACATGTTGGAAAAACCTGGGTCTTGAAAAAACATTTTTAAATAATAAAACTAAACAACAACAACAAAAAAGCATTTAGAATCAACTACAGAACATTTATTAAAGGCAGATTCATAATGTATAACTAGATGGTTATGCTTTTGGGCTATCATGAAATATTCACTTAATGGGACATTAGATTTCATTATTTGTAAAGTCTCTATGATTCTATAGTTTATAATTCCCAATTTAGGCCATAGGGACTTGATTTATATTTATCTAGTCCAAATAATTGAGTCTGTAATTCCTTGCCACCAAAAACTTGTTTCTATGAACACAGTCTATACAAGAAGAGGAGAGACAGCACAATCCTGTAGAAACATGAGCAGGAGTGTTTATGATGAAGGGTCCTTTTTCTGGTAAAGAGCTTTTGAACATATTAAAGTATCATTTGCCTCAAACAAGGAATCTTCTCTTGTACTTCATGCTGAAGAAAACCTTTTATCGTATCAATTTGGGGATGGCTGGAAGAGTGTTGGCAAACACTTTCATTGGTATTGATGATACCACCATGTGGGTATTGCCTAGTCAGTTTAGGATTGAACTTGTCAAGGAATTGAAGTTAAACCTCTCCTTCCCTGGAGAAAACAGGAGTAGGACTATGATCTACCCCCTGGGCTTTTCTCATTACAGGCTGTTGTGCTGAGAGTAGACCATCACTGAGAAGGCTGAAGACTTTTCCAGGCTGGTAGGATTAATTTCAATAGGTATAATTCAGTGACCAGAACACATACTCACTAAGCAAACCTGTACTTTCTTGTCTGCCTCAAGTGGCTATGACCATGATATGTGTCATCCAGTGGCTGAAATCATGATGATTTTTCAAAAATGCTAATGTCAAAATTTTGCCTGGACAGTATATTTGTAACTACTAATAATGCTGTTTTGGGCTGACTCAGTTGCTTTGAAACTGCAAGGTTCTGTTATGAGTAAATAAGAGGCAACCAATTATCTATAAATTAATTGCAAGCACAGAGGAGAGTTTGATGAATTACAAATAAACTCTGCTGACACAACAGAGCATGGAAACCTGCCCTGCTCTGACTTTCTTTCAGAGTTAGGGTCAATGCTTGCATATTTTACACACAACACACCCCACTCACTTCCAACATGGGGTAGGAATGGGGACAGGAGCTGATAAAATCATCCCTCACTAGTACACATGTCATTGCTCTAAAATTAAGGAGGAAATGTAACACGGATGTGTAGGGGCAGCAAAACCAAGTATTACGTACCTAAAAAATGATTGTGTTCCAGAAAAGATGAAAGATCAGGTAAGGAATGCAGACCCTCCTCCTGATTCAGCCCAGTGTGTGGGGAGGCAATGCATAAATTCATCTAAGCACAAGGCAGATGTTGAATTACTGGAACCAAAAGGTTACCAACCTGGTCAGGGGTCTGTCAGATGGAGAGTGAGACAATTGCAGCTTCATTCAGCAGCCCTTAGAAGGTTGTCTTTTCCTGTATATGGTAAAGATAATGTCTGTTTTCCTCTATACTATGTTTAAAGAACTGCAATTCAAAATAATTTTCTGCTAGGCAAAGGATTCAGAGAGTGGCCAAAATATCATTATATGGCATGATGAAAAGAATTATTTTACATAATTAACCTAATGTTGATGTCCTAATGGCTTTAAGAGACTGAGGAAACAGTTGATAGTTTTGGAATGTTTATCTTTGTGGCCTGTGGCTGTTCTGTCATCAGAGGATCAATCTGGGTTTATACATAAAGATATAGAACAGGGTTTGCTACTAACTGAATGGTTTGCTAGGTATTTTCACACTAAACATTCACCAGAGAACAGCTTTTTGCCTATCATAGTCCATTTTCCTATATAGGGTATCTGAGTATAGGTTTGCACCTTCTTCTTTACAATATGTTTGTTTTTGAGGATTAATGGCAAATTAAGTGTTAAGGTCCAACCCTTAACACTTGGCCTCCCAGGAGAAGGGGTGATTGCCAATAGATCCAATCAGCCTAGAGACTGAGTGTGCCTGTGTGAGGTGACGAGGCATGGTGCAGGCCTTCCTGCCTGGTGACCTCAGCCAGCTGCAAGAGTGTGGACTCTCATCTCTAGGCAAGGTGACTCTGTTTTTCCCACATGTGCCTTATATGCCCAACATGTCTGGTAAGAAATATGTGTGGAGCACTGGCTTAGGGGCTAGAGCAGGTCTGAAGTCCACTTGCTCTGGGTTTAAATTTTGGTCTCCACTGCTGTTTTCCAAAGACAGGCATCATTTTAGGTGGTCTACATTGAATCCCTTTGTAGATTATTTTCTTTTAATTCTTTTGAATAGGTCAAATGGAGAATCTCACTTTGGTGCTGATATTAAATGCTTCTCTAAGGATGGTAGCCTCTCTGTTTAATAAAGAGAGAATGAACCTTGGTCTAGATAGCTACAGGCAAGCAACTATGCAAAGCTGGAATTCATCAGCATTGTTTTTCTCTTATATTTGCTTTTAAGTTTAACTTCTAATTACAGAATATTTTTCACTGAGGCTACAATACAAAATTTAAGATAAATGAACTGAAATTTTAAAAGTGAGTTAAGTAAATAAGTAAACAATATGCTAGGTCACACACAAGATGAGAAAAATCAGGACAAAATTGGAATGAATGAAATTTGGGAGACACTACACTCGTCAAAGAGCATTTTACTCTGGCACATGGTCAAATGCTGCAGAAAAAGAGGATGGGCAGCCTCAGTAGGAATCAGCAGGGTCAGGAGCAACGTGCAAGTGAGTGAAGGCAGGTGGTGCAAGCTCAGGCCCGCTTTGACTCCTGTGACCTGGGTACAATGTGGTAAAGGCGGCAGGTGCTGGGGAGGGTGGCGTTAGCAAGACTGGCAAGGAAGTCCAGCAGGGGAGGAAGAGGAAATTCCTCACAGTGGAACCAGGGAGGCCAGCAGACCAGGTGAAGAAACTAGAGAGAATATTTGGGGAGTTCCATGGGAGCTGGGATAGGAAGGCGATGCTGGCTGAAGTGAGCTCTTTCAGTGAGGTTGGCCTCTGGGGTTGGACTGCCGAAGTTCAAATCTGAGCTTCATCACTTTCTAGCCATTTACAACTTGGAATAAGACTTAACATCACCAAGTCTCAGTCTACTTATCACCTGTAAGATGGATAATAACAGAACCCATGTCTTGTAAATCTTGGTAACATTGGCTATTATCCATTTTAAGGCTTAGCCCCGTCATATCTGCCTTTGTGCATGTTATGAATTGTGCAGTGTTGCAGAGTGAGCCCCAGCAAAGTCTTTAAACTGGCTCTGCCTTCCACTGCCTGCCTATTGAGAGTATGATTAGGAAGCTTGGAAAGACCAAGTCATCCATATTTCAGATAAACAATGAATAGGTATGTCCAAATATTGCACAACAGCACAATTTATTAACAAATTTCAGAAGTTCCATGAACTGTTTAACACTGTATAAACACTTTGTGTATAAATGTATTTTCAAAAGAGAGGGAGTAGGTGTCAAAGAACCAGGTTGACTAACTCAATGAGCAGGTTTCCTAAAGGGAACATTTCCTTTCCCCTTTGTCTGTAAAGAGAAGTATATTTAGTCCCATTATACAACAGAAATTAGTGATGCTTTTAGAGAAATCTTAGGGCCCTAAGTTTAAGTCCCTCACCTCAAATTACTAGTTGTGTATTGTTGGGTAACCTCCATTATTTATCTGGTCTCAGTCCCCACATCTGACTACCTGACTGCCCAGAAAGCTGCAGGTGATTTATTTGATCTGTAAACAAAAGCCCTTAAAGAGAGAAATTAATGTTAGTTAATTTGAAACCTCACAAGCACTGTGAAATAGACTGTATAACAAGTTAAGGTAACTCCCTTTCTGGCAAGATGTATAAGACAGGTTGATTCACCGGGTAGGCAGGAGATGCTAGGCCTCAAGGCAAGACAGAAGCAAAACAGATAAGGCATACTGGCAACTTGGGTGAGAAGTTTGAATCTTCTGAAAATGTCTAGAAAGTACATTGTAAGACAAAGCCCTACAACTCAGCAAGCCTCAGGGAAAGCCTAGAGCGTTCTCGCCTCTACCTGAAAATATCCATTATATAAGAAACCCAGACAGAAAAACATTCATCCTAGGAAGCTGAGTCTGAAGCATGGTAACCCCAATGAATGGGACATTCCAAAATGACACACCAGCTTTCAGAAGAGGAATAGAAAGCAGATTGCAGTCATGCCCTTAGGCCTATGTTCTTAGGTAAACTAGCTTGATTCTTAAAAGAAAAAAAAGAAAGAAATGAGAAAGTGAACAGGGTAAAAATAAAATATCAAAGACAGCAGCTGCTAGCATCATATATATGTCCCTTCAGGCAACTGAGTGCCGAGTTGACAAACCAGTGACAGGAGCGAATGAAATAAGCTTTCTACAATGCGAGGGGCTGCGCACAACATACCTGTATCATAATGAAGGAGCGCGGTTACTACGGGGTCTTTAAGTGATAGGAACACTTTTAAAAAGGAGGTTTGGTGGGACTATCAAATGCACATATACTTTAAACTGAACAGGGCTTACATTTCAAAGTAAAATGGAAACACAATGAATTCGTTTTCTAACCAAAAATCATGAATCACTAAGTGGTTGATATAGTTTTTATAGTTCAGTCACTACTAGTATTTGTTCACTAATTGTGTTTCAGATTAGTATCTGATCTCCTGCAGCATCTTATAATATAAACACATTTACACAAGACCAGATGAAGAAGACAATTCTAAGAAGGAAAATAAACTATTCAGAGGAGAGGATCCTTCTCCAGGGTCCATAATCCCTAAGGAGTTTTAGTAACAGGGATGCCAGAGAAAATGCAGGATGTCCAGTTGAATTTGAATTTCAGATAAACAACAAGTAATTTTTTCATCTAGGTTCATCCCAATATTTTGTAGCATCCCTATTTATTAATAAATATCAGAAGATCAAAGAACCCCTTGACACTGTATAAAGATTTGGTGTATATGTATGTACATTCCAAAAATGAAGACGGCTACAGCTTTCTACAGGCACCTTAAATCTGGTATCTCCCAGTAGTTAAACATCATTACTGCAAAGAAATAATTTGTTCTCTGACCTTTCCCTGTATCCTGAGTTTCCTAGCAGCCAACATTAAAGGAAAACACAAAGGGTAATTTTCTAAACAGCAGCTGGGGAGCAGAGGCCCAAAGTGAAAGGTGAGCTGGCTCAGCATGGCCCCCCTGGCCTGCAGGTAGAGAACTGGTTCACAGCATCTTCCACATACAGAGGAAGTTTGGGACTTCAGCCTAAGGATGGTGCGACTCCCTTAAAGGACTAGAACCTTTTAAATGATCAGCTTTGAGTTACAAACTATCCAGTTTTGTGAAAACTGGATTGGAGAAGAGAGGAATCAGAGAGGAGCAAACAGGGTGATGGTGGTCTGGGGTGGGCTGGAATGAAGTGAACAGATGGGGTGGAAGAGGGGACTCGCCTGTTGGAATAAGGCCTCAGGAATCAAGGTTTTCTCGACACTGGCTTTTATGTCTTTGAAGCCCCCACCCTAGGCTGCAGGTGCAGCTGCTTTTCTATGCCCCCAACCAGGGCAGGGAGCCCCTCTTCTGAGGCCCCTTGGAGGGCAGCAATGATGAGGAAATGGAGTCTTTCTTTACCTGCATCACTGAAAGTAGACCCGCAGCGCTGCAGCTTCTGCTGCCATTTCCTCCTCCGATCTCCACAAGGTTGGGGAGTCCTCCCCCTCTTTGTCATGTTTCTGGAGCTTTGGAGAAAAAAAATAGAATACACTCGTTAATGGGTCCTTGGGATCTCCTTGAACAAGTATTGTATGGTAGCTGAACAGAATTCACAAATTAGAGGCTGGGACATGAGTGTCTTTTAATTGCATTAGTTGTCCAAACTTGAATATGGGGTGGTTTCATGTATAAAATCACATTTCTAGCATTTGCAATAAAATAACCATTTTAGGCTACATTTGCTGCTTGCAATTGTCTGCTGAGGGTAGGAGTGGGGGTCACAGATTGAGGGGGCATCCTGCCATTTACCATAATCCCCACAACTCTAATCATTAGCTTCAGCCATCATCATTCATTTATTCCACTTACCAGACACTAAAGGCACTGAGTTTGCTGCCTGCCCATGGTCATTCCTCTGAGCTGGCCTGGGGTCTGCCTACCTCTCTTTTTGGCTTAGCCTTTCTTATATGAGCTCTGAGCACTTTTTTCAGTGAACCAGAATAGCCAAAACACATTTATGATAATAATACAAAGGCCATGAAGACTGAATAAGAAGGAAGAGTATATATATTAAAAGAGGCTTCAAGCAGGTACATAGTAAGATAATTAAATTAGGAAACATCAAAATATTAACAATTGGCCTTAGTTGAATCATTTAAAAATCCTCTTAGATATCCATATTTCTTTTAAAAATATATTGCATATGTATCAAATTTACATATAGAATGAATAAAATTTCAATTCTTTCAGAGAGAGGGGATATTCTCAGAATTCTCCATTAGAAGAGCTCAATTTTCCACTTAATATCCTCTTGCAATTTGGTTTTATTAACTAAATTTGTTATTCCTGTGTGAGGCTCTATACTCTGTAAAATGCTGAAGGTATAACCTCCACAGGATACACAGTGTAGTATTTTGTGTTAAGCCATTTGAGGAGATTAAGGTAAACAAGTTAATACCACCAAAGACGGTTAGTATTTGGGATGTGAAGAGCAGTCCTTTTTGCATGTATTATTTCATGGTGCGTCATTTCATTTAATCCTTATAATCACCCGTATACAAGGCGGGCACTATTGAAGTCCCCGGCAATTCATTCACCTGTCAAAGATCACCCAGCAAGGCAGTGGAAGCTCCAGGGCTGTTCCCAACGATTAATTGTGCCTTTTAATCCACCCTAGAGGAACTACAGTGTCACTAAAGAGTGGACAGTTCTATAGATCCTGCTCAACTCCACCAGGTGCTTTCGCCCCAAATTCAGGTCTTTCTCCAAGAATCTTGCTGACTCAGCAAAAAGTCTATCAACTAAAATAGTGGAATTTTCTGTTTCACACCCAAATCACTCTAAATCTAACCCAGAGACCCCCCCCCCACCTTGGCAGCTTTCAACAGATGGAGAATTTGCCCCATTATTTCAGAGCAAACTTTGCTACAGAGGGCAAAACAGTGAGGGAACAAAAGCCCGGATTTCCTATTTGAGCCTAAATGAGGTTCATTGGCATATAATCAGGCAGGCCACAGATATGTTTATGAGGGTCATGGATCTTCCCTTCAGAATCTGGCTGCCAGAGGCTGGTTTTACATTTTGCCACATAGATTTAATTCTCTTTAGTGGAAGAAAACCCCATTAAGAAGTCATTTCCTTCCCTGCAGAAGCAGATATGACACAATTGCTACAGGCGAGTCAAACAGGATTGCTCTTTTTCTACTCAAGAACTAATTTTCATTTTGATACTAGCTTTGGATCCGTTATAAATCCATCTTGTAACAATTCAGTAAGATGACAAAGAATGCTGCAAAGCTCAGAAAACATGGTCTTTCCACTTCTGGTTCTACCATTGGGAGACACAGAAATCAAGCATTAAGTGGCCTCATCAACGCAGATCATACCAGATGAATCCAAATAATTTAGAGCCTGCAAACATTAATGGCTTTCTGATTATTAGGCGACCGTCTGTTACTGACATATGCCTTACAGATGGCAACGTTGTGCCAATGCTTAGAAGTTGTTTATGGGAAATAGGAAATAAATAAAACAAAAACTAGTCATATTTGCAAAGCTCTGTTGCACATCATTTTTAAAACTTCCATTTCCCTCCTAAATGCCCCGCTGAAGGCCTGTGGCTTTCTTTTGATGAGCCATGCTCAACCTTGGCTGCTCACAAGGATTATGTGAAGAACTTTAAAAACAGTTCTGATTTAATTGAAGTGGGAGCAGCCCATGTTTGGGGACTGTTTTCAAAGTTCTTGGGCAGTTCTAAGATGCACTTAACTGTTGAGAAACAGTACACTGGGGGAAAAAATCTGTGTGTATGTAGATAGAGTCCAGACACATAAAGAATGCATCGATAGCCCATTGCTAGTGACCCTGGCAACAGGACTGAGGCTGTCTTTGCCAGCTCTGCTCCTGACTGCTCTTCCAGACACTCCTGTTAAAGGAGTGTGCCTGGGCCTTGAGGCTCTCCCAGCAACACCAGGACACTAATTTAGTTCAGGAGCCTTTGAATGGGGTTTCAGTCTCTCCAGGAATAGGGACCTGGGAAAGGTCCTGGGGGATAAGCCTTGCATCCTGGAAGAGCCACCCAGCTGACTTAGAAATTAAACCTGCTGTGGGCTGGAGTCAAGTTCTGCTCTCCTGAGGCAACAAGAACCTGATGGCTGAAAGCCATTGTCTAGACTCACCTTAAACACTGGTTTATGGAAAAGATACTATTTGCCTAGGGCAAGCTTTAATGAAGGGGCTTCACTCCCGATGTATCTCCTAGATGACCTTCAGCTGTCCACAGGCAAAGTCAGGGACCACTTATTAATACAGCAGATATTTATTCTGTCTCTGCAATGCCAAGGGAGGCCCTGCCCTAAAGCACTGAGCCGGACAGGCTCCTTAACTGTCCTCATGGGGCACCAAGGTAAGAAGGGTAGACACCAAGTGGTTAGTTACGAGTGCTAGGGGCATTACCAAAGGGGAAGATGCTAGGAGGGGCTAACCTACTTTGAAAAGGCTTTTGAGTGTCAACTTAGTTTCACAAAGAAACGGTATTAGAATAAATGGTAATGGGCAGGGTGAGGGGGGGTTAGGAGCATCCAGCAAGGGCTAAAAAGATGGGGCTAGGCCTAGACCTTAACAATGGAAAGGACAAGCTCCTTAAATTATCCGTGCCTTGGTTTACCCCTATGTAAAAAGTGGACAGTAAAAGAATTGTGAGTAGTGACATGCCTGACACATAGTAATTAGTACTTTTTGCTGGTATTAGTGTTGTTATGATGATGATGATGATGGATACACCATCCCCATGACAGTGAACACTGACCAACCCACAAAAGCTGTTTCCTCGGGTAAAAGTGCCTTTACCATCTTCATGATCTGTATCTTTTGGACCTTACTACCTTGTAAAGAGGATTAAAAGCTATGTTCAGAATTCAGACCCAAACCAACTAATCCAAGTCTGAGAGGAAATTTAGCTGCTGTAGCTCTAAAATGACCTGCAATAACTCCTAACTCGGGGTCGTTGTAAGGGGTGAAGAAGGTATCAATGGTAAAGTTTAAGGTTCTAGATGAAAGCATGTGGCAAAGGTCAAATGCAGTCAAAATTACCCTTAGATCATGGTTGCTAGATTTGCAAGTAAAAATACAAGATGCTCAGTTAACTTTTTAAAATATATCTCAGGTAGTATTGAGGACATACTTATACTGAAGAATACTCATTGTTTATCTGAACTTCAAACTTAACTTGGATTCCCGTATGTTATCTGGCAACTCAGTCTAGGTACCCATAGAAAGGTACCATGGGAAGTACTTGGCTTGCATTTGGGTTGTTTCCATTCCTGCCTAGCTGTGAATCTTGGGAAAGACAGAGGAGACTGTCCAAAGGATGATCAAATTCAAGACTACCCTTTTGTCTACTCCAGGGCTTATTATTATTGCATGAAATTCAGAGTCATTCACTAGCACTGTTTAAATTCCAGTTTATTGGTTCTAAGATGTGCTGTTTTTCACATTTTAACATCTCTGAAATTGAAGCATGCCCTAAAAATCAATGGTGTGTCATAATTTAAGTGGCAGTGTTTTTCCTTCTCAGTGGTACATTAAATAACAGCACTTCTTCCAGGTGTGAGGGACTCAGTGCACTATGGTCTCCATCTCACCTCTCAGCAGTGAAGTTGCAAGGTTAAATTGTGAAAATGCTCAACACAATGGCTGAGCATGTATGTTCCTCTTCTTCTTTCTGTGCAACAGCAGTTGAAACCTTTTTCCCTGATACTTGGTTCACATGCCAAAGTTACAAAGTTTGCAAAAACTTAAACCAAAGGCATTATTTACATTCAACAGAGTGAATGAAGTCTGCGATGACTCCTCAAAGTGAATTCCATTTCTAAACAGCTTTGAAAAGAGATTTACTTATTTATTTTAAAGTATCCCCCTTTATCTGCCTGAAATGATTTTCAGGAAAGGTAGTGTTAACTGGATTTCTGATTGAAATACTGATATGTGTTGATTTTGACATTGTGCTCTTTTATGTGTGTGGAGCGTGTTACCACGAGGTATGTGGGTTAATAATAAATCCCCTGATGTAATGCTCAAAGTGCCTTGGATATTGACATTTTTGTAGCTCTGTAATGGAATACAGTAGGGAGAATGATTCACAATGATTTAAATGTTTTTCAGAATTTGGAACTAATCTGTAGTAAAATGCCAAATTATCTTCAAAGGAGAGAAACAATTTAAAGCCACTTTTTCAAGAAGCAAGTGCTGAATATAAACTTGGGTGTTATAAAATACATTAATATCTTTTATTATTAGTTTCGTTAAACAATATAAAGAGCAGAAAGCTTAAATAAACCATTTCTTATGGGTCGATGATTCTGTTCAGATAGGTGTTTATATAAAGCCTGGAAAGGGAAATAATTTTAATAGATAGGGAATTAAATCCTTAATTTTTTAGATCTGATTCTCTATTGCTACCTTCAATTTAGTCAACCAGCCTTTGATGAGCACATGATATATTCCAGGTACTGTCCTAGGTCTTATGAAAGCTATAAAAATAAATAAGCCAAAATTTTTGCCTTCTGGGGGTCTCACCAAAAGGGAAGACGTGTTCATACAAACCTAATTTAACACAAGTCAGTCTGGTATAAATATTGGACTAGAATTTTTATTATAGTATTCTCAGAATATCTCAGAGAGAATAATTCTTGCTGGAGTAGGGGTCTAGAGTTGACTGTGAAAACACAGGATTCACACAGGGATTTTACGGAAGGGCTCTCCCAGGCCGTGGGACGCACTTCGTCAAACACACAAGGTGTATGCCATCGCTCCTGCCGCTTGTGCCTGGGCGGCCTCACCACCTGCTTGTACCACTGTCCCTTGTGAATCCCGACATGGTATTCCAGCCACAACCGACCATCTATCAGAGGCTTCAAGTGAGCTGAAATTTTGTTGCCATTCTGAGGAATCTTAAATTCCAGTGTTTCAAGACAAAACACACACCTCAGTCGCCCAGAAGATGGCCTCCAGGTCTTCAATTAAAGGCTCCAAATAGCTTTAAATTCTACTGAGAAAGCTGTTCTTTTTCAATCATCTTTCAGGTCTCCTGATTAACCACAAAGCAAGTCTCAGTTGGTGCTAGCATGTCCTAGCATGGTACCAGCATGCCCTCTCACACAGAGGGGAGCCATCCAGAGTCTAGCTAGACTATAATAAGAGTTTTGTTTAGATCAGTGATTTTCGACCTTTTTCATCTCAGGGCACACACAAATTAATTACCAAAATTCTACAGCACACCAAAAAATATATTTTTTGCCCATCTGATAAATTCATAGGTATAATCATAGATATAATTTTGATTCACTCACACTGGAGAGCTATTGTTGTATTAGCTGTCGTCATTTTTTTAATTTGAAAAATATAAGGGAAAAAAGTTCTGTGTTCCTGACTAAATAGTCAGATATTGCATTTTGTAAAAATGTTTGTGGCACTCCGGTTGGAAATGGTTGATTTAGATCATGTTTATTTTTAGAATTATCTCCCACTTATGATATCATCTCAAAATTTCTTTTAAAGTAAATTTATGTAAGTTAAAAATAAGAGTTGATGCCAAAAATAAACCAGTGTGGGAAGTATGGCATTAAACATGGCATTAACCTTGGGAGATAGTCCAGAGCGGGGAAGGACAGCTGAGTGGGGGGTGGGGTGAAGACCCTCTCAAACGAGGGTGTGATTGTTTCTGCTGGGCTGAATTGTAGAAAGCTTCAGATTTTTTTCCTTTGGCAGACCTTGAAGATCAAAATAATTTCATATTATAAGAGCGCTAAAGAAAACAGCACAGAGGTCTGTCTGCTGGGATGGTAGAATTTGGGCCAGGGGGAGTGGAGTAAGGCCTCACTGAAGAGTTGACATTTAAACTGAGAGGTAAACGGTGATTAGAACTCAGTTAAATAAAGAGCTGGGAGAAAGGGTATTTCAAGCAGAGGGAACAGTGAGCATAGAACATCAGGAAAAAGGGAGCTTGGTGGTTCAGAAACTGGCTAGAAGAGTGAGGGAAGATCACTTGCAGCCTGTGGGGACAGCTAAAAAATTTGGATTTTATTTTTGGTGCAAAGAAGATATTAAAGTGTTAGAAGCAGGGGAGTAAAAGGACTGGAGTACTTTTCCTAAAAAGTGGTCTGGCTGGAGAATGAATTGGAGGGAGACGCAGCAGCCCGACAAGATGTGACGGGGCAGGAGGGTCAGAGCGGGGCTCAGCTGCCCCATAAACCAGTGTGGTGGTGAACGAGTGGCAAAGCGAGCAGTTCGTGAGCTGGGGCTTGGTCCACCCTGCAGACAGAGACCTGTGCCTCTGATCGCTTGCCTCCTGGCACTTTGTAAAGCACACATTGATCCTGGCTCCCCTGTTCAAGGTTCCTCTGAACTAGTGTGAAAAATCTCTCCCTTCCTGCAGAGTACGTGCCTTTTCAGTCTTATACATCTCAAAGTCCCCAAGTCCCCAGGTCGCCTTCCTGGACCATTCAGACTGGTGCTGAGTTGCATTTCATGATTTTGGATGTTGTCTCCCTTTCTGTCTCTGTCACACACACACAGTCAGCATCCTTTGAGCCTGCATTTCCTCCCTAAACGCCAAACACTTTTTCTCAAAGTGCTGGTTATTGAGCAGATAGTCACTCATTAGGGGCTTTTTTGGTGTTCTAATCAATCACTTCATGCTCTCACTTGATACTATATATATATAGCCACCAACCTCTGGCCACTGCTTCTACTCCCTCAGACCCCTGAAGTTATTCAACAATTCCTTTGTATAAGAATGTTAATTTCCTTCCTTCTTACTCTCTACATGAGGGATCTTATGAACTGAATCCTAGACTGATTGCTAGCTGGTGAGACCTTTAAGTGCAGTTCTTTGCCTTTTGTGGAGAGAAATTCAGGTAATCAATAGAGCATTCATCATTTGACTAGTTAGTTGCCAAAGCTCTGACTTAAGTCTAACTTGCTTGAGTAAAACAAAATATTTTTTAGTTCTGCCCATGGGGCCAAAATGCTGAAATAAACTCTTAATTAAAGGAGTATAGAGTGTTGATGTTTAAGAATTTGTAACCCCCAAAAGTATTTATTAACCAGAAAATCATAGCACTGGAAAATAATTATGCCAAACCACTGTACTACAACAGAACCCAATTGCTTATCCAATTTTACATTAAAGTATCACATTGTCAAGCCGATTGCCAAAGCAACAAATGAGACTTTGCCAGCATCACAATTTGGACCAGATATTCCTCAGCTGACTGAAGTGTGAATGGTCTTCAGAGCATCCTATACACCCTGTAAAACCTGTGCAAACCAAGCTGGGCGACTAACGCCTGCCATCAGAAAATCTCTTTAATTGGTTGGACGTTAAAATTTGCAGGTTTTCCATAGGACGCTTGTTAGGAGCAGCTCAGAAAAGAGCAACCCTGACTTCGGTCCTGTGCAGAGCTGATTTCAATTAAAACATTCAATGAGCCACATCCTGTCAGGGGAGCAATCAGGGAGGTTAATCCTGTCAGGGGAGCAATCAGGGACGTTAACCTGAAACCTGAGGAAGGTTAAAGAAAGGGCCTCCTGGATCTGCTGCACTGCCTCTTGGCTGGCCACCATTCAGAACTTTCTTACAAGACATAGGGGGTGGGCGACAGTGGGGGTGGGGGACGAGGGGAGTAAGGGACAGGACTTGGAAACCAGACTGTGGCTGGGGGATCCTGGGGGATAATGTGGAAATCACTGCATTTGAGAATTATCTGCACAGAGTGAAGTGCAATCTTGAATTATTCCTAGGATGCCCCACTGCTGAAATTTTCTTCAGAGCTTACGCGAGCCTCATGTTTGTAAGGGATGAGACTGATCCTGCCTAGTAGTTGGGCTTAGCATTTCAGATGGAAAGCTGGAAAGCCTATTATAGCAATAACTCGACCACTGGTAGAGCAATCAATTGCATTCACCCAGTAATTTGTTCCTCTTCAAATTATAATAAATCCTCAACAATAGTTCACTTGGTAAAAAGCCTCTTGTCTAGCTCCCATGTTCATGGTAGAAATCACCGGATTGCAGAAATGCCTATCTTTGTAGCCTCACTGCTTGCTGTGTCTGACACCCAGCAGCAAAATTTCCCAAAGCATTTGTCAGGTGTGTCACTGAATTGTACGTTCCCTTTCAACTCACTTTATCCCCCCATTTTCCAGATGAAACATCTGAGTCTCTTAGGAACTTTCATCACATGGCTAATTAGAAACAATACCTGTTGGGATTAGAAATACAGTTTGAGGCTCCTAGGGTGCTCTGTAAATTCTTGGGAGTGTTCCTTTGGTTAACATTTTAGAAGACATGGTCGATAAAGCAGTACAGGAAAAAAAGAAAAGAAAAAAACCAAAACCTGAACTTGCAAATAGAGATCAACCTCCATGCTGGGTTAGGCTCTGGCTGGGGTGCCTCCTCTGAAATGGCAAGGATATCTCAGGCAGTTGTCGGTAAATAATGCTGATGACTAACACCTGTCCCAGGCTCCATCCTATCCGAGCTTTCCTGGTTCAGTGGGTAAGAAACTGGGGAAGCCTCAGCGACTAGAGATTTCTACCAGTTTGAGTTCCTCAGGCCTCCTACTTCTAAAAACACACTCACTGGGAAATGAAATTAAAGTCCTGAAAGGAAGGTCTGTGATGCTTCTTTGGAGAAGGAAACACTTATTCAAACAGCAATTTTCTTGGCTGCTCATGTTCTTTTTAAATTTTATTTCATCGTTGTTCAGTGACAGTTGTCCCAATTTTTCCCCCATTGCTCTCTCCTGCCCAACCCACCCCCACTCCCACAGTCAGTCCCCACCCCATTGTCCATGTCCGTGGGTCAGTTATACTAGTTCCTGAACTAGACCTTCCCCTTCTTTCCCCCCTTACCTCCCCTCCCCTCCGCTCTGGCCACTATCAGTTTGTTCCTTATTTCCATGCCTCTGGTTCTGTTGGCCGCTCACGTTCTGTAAGCTTTTCCTCGTGTCTGGGATATTGGTGCTTGAGCGAGAGTGTGGTCCTTTATTCCTAGGGTGATGTCAACCTGTGTCACTCACAATGAGGAAAGGGAAAAGGCGAAGGACACATTCTGGTTTTGTTTGAATTTTCTGAACATTTGTTTCATATACACTATGGCCTCTTTCTTCTTATGCACTTTAGAGAACCTTTAGAGGCATGGTCCAGGCAAGAGAGCAACTTCTTAGGGCAGTGGAATGTCTGCACTGCAAGAAGTTAAGCCAACACAGAAAAACGCAATAAAAAATACACCACCATAAACATGGCTTTAGACTCCTGCTCAACACCATGTTCCAGGCAGCAATGACTGAGCCCTCAAGATAAAACCCAGTTGGAGAAGCTGAACCTGTATTGCATAGCTCTCCAAAGTTTCAGAAGTTTGTTTCTCTCAAGAACTCTTCAATTCTGCAGCTAATAGTACTATGTCTACCATGTGCTGGTACAGTGTACCTCACTGTGCAGTGGGGAGCAAGCCGGACAAGGCTTAGTGCCCTGTAGGAAGTTTCCTTTCTAGGCAAGACAAACAAGTAGCAAGTAATCAAATCTATTACTACTATGAGAGAGAATAATAAAAAGAATTACATTAGACAATGTAATTCTGCTCTGAGGAGGTGACAGTTAAGCTGAGAGGGATCAGCAAGTGCAAATACACAGAGGAGGGACAGGGGTACCTGCATGGTCTGCAAAGAGAGGGCAAAAGACAAGCAGAGAAGAGGGGAAACTCCCTTCCTCTGGTATTAGAAGCTAGAAGAGAGAGGGATAGGTGCCTACTTCAGTCACATCACCCTCGTTACGCACCTTCTTTTGCTAGGCTCAGGACAACGGTCACCACCAGGTGGAGACACAGTAAGTCCAGACTTGGTGAGGGAAGGTGGAGAGGCCAGCCAGAACAGCTGGGCTCAGCTTTGGCTCTGAGCACAGGGCAATGCCACTCTGGCTTGATTTGTGCTTCCTGTGCCTCTCCCTCACCTTAACATCAGGCCTGCTAATAGGAAACTTTTCACAGAGATGGAGGTGAACGGCAAACTATTTGCACAAGCAGTAACCACCATGGAGCAGGCTGACCTGCAAACTTCTTTCTGAACGGTCACCATATGTTTGGCACAGCTACACAAGCTGCCCCAGCACCGTCCGGCCAGGCGCCTGGCACCCACCCCCGTGTTGGCAGATTAAAACTGTCTAATGTGAAAACTGTTTTCCAAGGTACTCACCACTCTGTGGGGTTACTCAAAATCCCTTCTTTCTACAAGACTGACATTATGTTTCCCGTTACAAAACTGCACCCATTGGGAGTAACCTACCCCTTGTCATTCACAAGTTTCTTCACTTCTGATGGAGCTGTTCTGATGCCCTTCAAAGAAACTGGCCCATGTGAGTTGCACAAATTTAGAGCCAACCTTTCCCAAATGCCTCTATTTTATTTAGAAACCTTCTTTAATGAAGACATAAAGCCTTGGATGTGGCTGAAACGCCAAGTTTACCATGTGTGACAGCAGATCTTTGTCACACAGGATTTCAAATGTCTTTCTCCCCCCATCCCCCGGGTTGGGGGAGGGGCGAACACAGTCCTCCACTACCACAAATTATGCAGTCGAGGTTCCCACATTTGGGGAAATCCCAGGGGTCAACACACCTGGGGTGCAATGGACAAGCCTCACCTTGGGATACCACCTTTGTGATCATGCTATCTCCCCTGCCAGGTTAGTGTAAACATCTTTTTATTTATTTATTTATTTTTAAGCCAGAATACTTAAATGGAAAGAAACTGAGGTTTCCTTGTTGCAGGCTCAATTTTATATAACCTATAAGAGATCATAATCCAGAAATCAGCAGAGACAGCAGAGATACCATGTTTCCCTGAAAATAAGACCTAGTACTTAGAAATATAAGGCCTTCCCTGAAGATAAGACCTAGCGCGTCTTTAGGAGCAAAAATTAATATAAGACACTGTCTTATTTTCGGGGAAACATGGTATAAGCAACTGCACACACACACACTTCTTCACCACAGTGAAAAATTAAAATCCCATGCCAGGCCTGAGACTGTTTCAAAGCATCAGGATGGAAAAGAGACACCTTCACTTTTTCAGCTTCCTACTGTGCATCTAACCTCCCAATTATTTATTATTGAGGTGCTCAAGAGGCGCTGTAGAAAGAGCCAAGCCTGGGATTTATATTTATACTATAAATATAAATAGTATATAAATAAATAATATATAACAATATAAATTGTAAATATATTAAAAATATAAATAATATTTTATATAGATATATAAATTCTAGGCTTGGCTCATATACATATATATGCATATAGCTTGAGTTTTAAAAATTATTATATTTAATAGTCCCATTAAAGCTAAAAATATTACTGTTGAGAGTTACACCTGTATAAATGAAAAACACATACAAATATTTTAACACATTGAATACGGGTGGCGAGAATTCTTGTCATTTCTAAAAGGCATTTAAATTCCCTAGTACGCAATGTGTCAAGAGTCCTAATCTTTTCATTAATCCCACTTCAGTGCCACTAAAGGGTTTTGGGAGTTTATTTAGTTAATTTTAAAGGATAAAAGATCAAAATGCTTTAAAACAGTCTTTTATAATTTCTGGTATCAATATAAAGGTCCAGAAAAAAATATTTAAAAACGTCTTTGTTCCTAAAAATCAGTGTTCGATACAGATCTTTAATGCTCCTCAGTCCAAGCACCCACAGGAGACCTGCCTCCCTGCTGCCGTTGCTTCCAAAGGGCACTCATGAGTCCTAGCTCCAGTGGTTAAAGTCACACAACACAAGAGCAAATTGGTGAATTTGAGCTACACCTAAATCTGGTAATATGGTGGGCTTGAGAGGGTGTGGCCTCTCAGGATCACTCTGGCATCACTAGTGAGAGGGGATATTGGAGCAACCTCTTCAGAAAACAATTTGGTTTATCTCCTAAAGCTGACATTCACAAAACCTGATGACCCAGCAATACTATTCCCACCAAATACCAGAAAGAAATTCTTGCCCACACGTATGAGACTGTTCAAAGCAGCTCTGATTAAAGTAAGAAAAGCCTGGAAATGACAGCTATCCAGCAGAGAGTAGAGGAATAAACTATGGTGTAGTCATATAATGGGATATTAGTGATCAAAATGATTGCTTGATAGAGACAATTAACCCATATGAATGAATTTTAACATATTAAAAAAAAAAAAAAAAACTACCAAAAGATAATAGGCAGCATGATGATTTTTTGTAAAGTTAAAAAAAATCCCTCAAAAATATACATTCTAGGAATGCACAGAGATGCCTAGACCTATGCTAAAAAACAAACAAACAAAAAGAAACTGAAGCAATGAGGACCATGGGATTGAGGTTGCTGGATGCCTCAGTGTAGGGAAGTGGGGGCTGGGCAAGGGTTGTGGTGTGGGTCTGCCATACAATGAGATGTAGGGTATTTTCAAAATTGTACCTTTTATTTTGGGTGATGTTTTGCAGAGATTCATTAGTCACTAAACATTAATTAAATGACTATTTAAAAGCAGGCCATAAATGAAAAACAAACAAAAATGACCATCTCTGGGCAACATGCAGGTTTACAACATAGAGTGATTGCAATCTCCCTCACTATGGTAATCCTGCTTCCGTTTCCAGAACCTCCATAGGATTAACAGCATAGTAGCATTTTCCATGTGAAAGCACTGGAGTTATTAATTGGATTCCAGATGTCTGAAATTGATGTATCCCTTCACCGACTCCCCCCTAGGATCTATTTTCGGTATAACACTTCACACAGGATGCTGTTCTTAATTAAAACTGCTCTGCCTTAAGAGCTTTATGTCTGTGAGACAGTCATCCAAACATTCTCCTCTCCATAAATTTGATCTTATGTCCTATTTCTGAAGCAAAAGTAATACTTGCCTGGATTTTAATAAACATGTCTGCAGTAGTAATATAAATTTTGCATGCTTTCTACATTTCATAATCGCTTCTAGTCCTTTTATGTATATGCTGATTCTTACACCAGCACTGTATTTTAAGGGCTTTGAAGCTCTAGCTCCATCTCTGCTGCCCACCATTTGGGAACTACAGATAGTCTGCTGATTGATATTTAGGCAGGAAGCAGACAAGATGTTGGAAAAAGTCATTAAATTCCAAGCTATTTGCTCTTCTCCCTCTTTAATTTTTGATTTTGGTGATAACTGGCTCTAGTTCATTGACATTAGATGAAAGCCTTGTAGCTGATTTATCAGTCCAAGATCTGTGAGTGTTCCGAATTGGTTAGTCAGACTGTGTCAAGTAGATGCCAAAACTCAAAAATCTTAAAATCAAACCAACTAATTTTTGGCATCCCAGAAGTAAAACAACCCACTGATTGACTGTTCTTTAACTTTGCAAATGGTTATTTGGACCTTGGGTGGACAGAGAGCTTGTCTACTTATAGGAGGAGTCAGATTCAGAACTTAATCATTCAATCAAACAGCAGCTAAATCATGAGAAACATATACCGCTCCATGGAAAACAGAGCCCTGTCCCTAGCTAAAGGAGAGATATGTTCAGTCCAATGACAATGATCCTTCTGCTCTAGGGGAGTGAAACATCACAGAATGGGAGCCCAAGAATAATGATAGCATAATCATGTTGTTGTTCTCTTTCTATTATTATTAATGGGTTTCTATTAAGTGCTCGCTAAGTGCCAGGTACCATGTTCTGGTACAGAAATGATCTCCTTTAATCCTCTTAGGCGTGCCATGGTGCTGTCATCTACCTTTTCAGGTGAGGAAGGTAGGCTGAGAGATGTGATCTTATAGCTTGTGGATGCTGGGGCTCCAGGGCCCATTCCATCAGCCTTCATTGTCTCATGGACGGTACTGACCATCTGCTGAGCAAGAGACTAAGTTGAAGTGTCTAAATCAAAGCACTTTTGCAAATAGAATCTCACTGGATCGACTTTGAACTGGCGAGAGGCACAATATTGTTGTCCCCATTTTACAGAGGAGGAAACAAAGGCCCAGGAAGGTCAAGTGAATAGCTTGAGTCTTTCAAGGTCTTGGTTGGAGAGCATCCACATGTTCCTTTACTAAGAAGGATCCTCAATTAAAAATAATAGAGGTAGCCTGCGTCTAATTTCTGAACTGGAACATCTCAACCGAAGAAGCGTATACGGAGGGCCCTCTTCTTTAAAAAGCAGACTTAAATTCTAGGTAATGGCCCAGGGCAATATCAGCTCTGTCTCTTGACCCTTTCCTTCTAATGCTCTGAATCTGAGTGATTTCGTCCTTGACATAGCTTTTTTTGGTATGATAGGCTTACTTGCCAATTCGCCATAATCTCTCAACACTTCACATCTGTTCCCACCCTATTTAAAACAACCTGCCTGTCTCACCACCAGCCCTTTGTACATTATTATTCTCTCTGCATGGAATATATTTCTTCCCCTGCTCCTCCAAAGGCTGGACTAGGTGATCCTTTGGTTTGATTCCATTTCAGGAAATTTATTACCTTATAATTGTCTCCTAATTTGTTTATCTTCCCACTAACTTATAGGTTCTATGAGGGCAAAATCATGTTAATTAGCAATATTCAATTTTTCCTTAACCTACAAAATATCAATGTCAAGTAGTTACATTTGATACCTTAGCATTGACCTTACAAAACCAGAAATAAATATTTCTTTCCCAAATAAACAACCATATCAGATATTCAGAAGGTTGACACAGAGCCATCCTTAACCTCAAAAAAGTTTATGTTCTCAAAGCAAAATATTATAATACTAATGCAGGAAGAGACATATGCTATAAGAGATAAACAGGACAAAATAAGATTTCTTTGTAGCCCTCATCAATCTGAAATTTAACTATATTTACTTAATAAATTTTTATGACACAGTAAACTTAAAAATCATCTGAGTAGAAAGCCAAACCTTGGGTGTCCCTAGTCTTAGTTCATGAATCCCAATGGCAGTTCCCTTTCTCAGGATAACTGGAGAGAAAACTAAACAGCAAGCAGAAAGGCAAATGAAAGGTATTTTTGTGCCTGTTCAGAGGTCAGCATCCTACCCTTATTTCTGACCTAATAACTAATGACAATTTTATTGTTTCAGAGGCTGGATAGTCACTAAGAAAACCGAGCTCTGGTTGTCCCAGAGCTAATCATCCTTTGAAGGAGAAGCTTGAGAAAAATTGGAAACAACAGTTTGGGCAGAGACTGTGGTGGGGAGTATATTTTGGGCGGGCCATGAGTGCTCCTGGCCACATCCCTTTCCTGAGCTGGCCCTGCTATTAAGCCTATAGACCTTCCACTGGGCAGGTGGCCGAGGTGGGCGCCTGCACCCCACCCTGCAGGAGGCCTGGCGTTGCACCTGCAGGCTCTGCACACTTTCTTCTCACTGTGGACAGTCTTCTATGGGCTTCTTAATCGGGTATGTGCACAGTGTCTATCAAATGGATGGGTTTTATTTTTGGCCTCTGCTCACTGTGTATTACATTTTAAATCAGTATACATAATTACTTACCACAAGCTGCCAGGCCAGATTTTTTAAGCATTGGTCTAATTAACTTAAGCTTGATAATTATGTTTCAGATACCATAGCAGTACGAATGGAATTTGCAGATTATGCCACCAGCTTATTTGATTCCAATAACATGTTTTCTCTGACAGTAGGTTAGTTTTCATTTTTTAAAAATGGCTATCTGATAATTATTTGGGTTTCAAAGTTTCCCCTCAAACAAAATCATTCTGCTATTTAAGACAGTTTCTCTAATAATTAACACAGACTAGAATGAAATAGGTTTCTATGCATTTTTACACACATAAATCTGTTTTCACCAATATAAGCCCCAGGCTGAGGAAATATTAAAGTATAAAGAGTTCTGATGATTAAAAGGCAGTATCTCCCATGTTTTGACTGATTTTTGTTTTTTCATTTACATTTCCTTTTGGATTGATGAAAAATGAGAGAAAAGGAGAAGCAAAAGGAACAGAAAATCTCCAATACTTGTAAGTGAGAAGGTCAGCTTCTCATCAAATTAGGGCATGACAAATTCCCACACAAATAATTGGGAAGCCCAATTTACTGAGGGCTTCCCAGACACAGTGTTAAACCTCTTGTGTGGATTATCTCATCCAATCATCCCAACAACCCCATGTAGTTGGTATGTGTTATGGGTTAAATTGTGTGCTCCCCCACCCCCCCCACACACACAAAGATATTTTGAAGCCCTAACACCCAGTAACTCAGAATGTAATCTTATTTGGGAAAAAAACTATAGAAGTAATCAAGTTAAAAATAAGGTCATTAGAGTGTGCCCTCATCCAGTAAGACCACTATTCTTACACAAAAAGAAATTTGGACACAAAGACAGTCATGCACACAGAGAGGATGTCATGTGAAGATAAGTCAGAGATGTGGGTGATGGAAGTGAAGCAAGGCCAGACATTGCCAGCAAACCACCATGAGCTAGGAGAGAGGCATGGAACGGACTCTCCCTCTTGCCCACAGAAGGAATCAATCCTGTCCATATCTCTAACTGAGAATTCTAGCCTGGAGAACTGTGAGGCAACAAATTTCCATTGTTTAAGTCACCAAGTTTGTGGTACTTTGTGATAGCAGTCCCAGCAAACTCATACAGTATGAGTTCCTCTACTCTCGATTTTACAGATGCCAAAGCTCTGAAAATCTATCTGATGTGTCCACAGTTGTCACATGGCAGGGATGGAGTCTACAACCAGATTTTTCTGACTCCTAAGCTCATACTCTTGACCTCACCCATGCCCTTGACCTCACCCACAGCCTTAACCTCACCCATACTCCTGCCAACTGCTTCTGTCCAGGAAGCTGGAGAGATTCAATACAATAAATCTCAGAAATAGCTGACATGCTGTGATTAATTTGATGCTTCTAAATTAAGAGTAAGACTGAGGTGCTAGCTGTTCCCAAGTTTAAATACAGCTGCTTTTATTTAAAACAGAAACTGACTGCTGGAAATTCCTGCTTCCTAGGTTCTGACAGCAACACAGAATTTGTTTAGAGTAAAGGCAGCAGTGTTGTTTTGTTCTTTTTCCACCTGTAACATAAGAGAACAATGGGCCAAATATTGCTTGCCAATTATGAAAGGCCTAAGGGGTAAAGAACAAATAAAACAGCAAAATTCAAGAATAGAATCTGAGAAGAAAGGACAGGTAGGCTTTCCCAAGATGTCATAATGGATGGAAAGAGTAGAAGGGATAACAAGCTCCTCTCTAAGGGCCACAGACATGGACTGAAAGTAATGCATGGGAAGAGCAGAAACCTTGGCCCAGGAAGGAAAACATAGGGATAAGAAGAATAAAACAAATCAGGACAATTCTCCCAGAATGTCTACTGGAATAAACTTAAGAGAAAGCTTGACATCAGGCACATGAAGGAAGCTCAAATCCATTGAAGGTCTATTTTATCAATTTCCCTGGAAATCTTGTGAAACAGAAGCTACCACCCCCAATTTACAGGAAATAGGGGCTCTGAGCTGTAAACAAATTAGCTCAAGGTCAACTATCTCCCTGTTCCAATAAATCACTGGCAATGTCTACACAGAGCATCAATGCAAAAGGGTTGTCCTTGAGACACTAAGGAAGAGTCTTCAGGGGAATTGCCTTCCACCTTCTAGACCAGTGGTGTCTCTATGTTTATGGGTATGTGCTCAAGCTCACACTCCAAACATTATCGAGAATTTTTACAAATGACATCTAAGGTCCTCTAGAACAGCTCTTATCAATTTTAGGTATGTCAGCACCTTTGAGAAGCTGATCAAAGCAATAATTCCTTTCCCTAGAAAAACGGTATACACAAACACATATACATACACCTTATATAAACTTCCCTGGGGGATCCAAGGGTCACAGCTTTAAAACCCACAAAGGATACTAATGCCCCAGATGATCCCAGAAAAATCACAATACCACACACACATATATAACATGCAATTGTACACCTTGATCTGAAAGGAACCTCTCCTACATCACTGGCTTGTATTTCTTGTGTTACTACATCTGTCTCCACCGCTGTTGGAGAGCTCCACTGTGCTTTGTCTTTATTCACCTAGTATATCCATGCCCCACACAGAATAGTTATAAAGTGAATTTGCAATCAGGAAACCTGGACTTGAGATCTAGCACTCCCTCTGGGTCATGTTGCTTCCACTCGATGATTCTGTTTCATCACCTATAAGTCAAAATCACACCATGGCTAGTCCTCCTTTTTCTGAAGGGCTTTGGAAGGAACTTGAAAGCAATTTCTCAGAGGAACACCGATTCAACAGTGAGCACCCACTGTATGTAGCTTTATGTACTTTATATACATTAATTCATTAATCCTCATAACCACCCTATAAGGCTGGCACTATCATCTCACTTAATGCATGAGGAAGCTGAGCCCAGACAGGCTGGGAAATAGTACAAGTAGGCACAGGCCTAGCAGTCAAACACAGGCAGGGCTGGCGCTGGCCTCCTGATCACTACGTGCAGTCTCCCTCGAGACTACGCGATGGCACATAGATGTCTGAATTTGTTATAGCAAAAAGGCACAAGGTCACTGCAGGCCCTCTATTAACCCAATGGGACATGAGGAGCTTTGGGGATATTAGAATCAGACCACTGGAAGAGCTCAGTATTATAAATGCAACCAGCTTGTGTCTCTCAAACTTCCATTAATGAACCTCAGCATCCCTGGCAGAGCCAGACTGGCTGTGATATGGCCTTCTGTGAAAGGGAAGTACCTGCCCTTTGCCTGACTTCCCTTTCCTCTCCTGCTCCCCCAAACATTCCTGCAGGGGCCAGGCAGTATCAGGGGAGGGAAGTAGCAGCCTCCTATAGGACACAGGGGTTCTGATACCATGGGTATGGAGGGCCAAGGTCCCTTCTAAAAGCTGTGAGATACACATGTACTGCTTTGCTGGCCAATACAAACACACTTGCAGGCTGTCCAGCTGTGGTCCTCCTGTCTATGACTGCTAAGTGCACTCCCCACCACCAATGTCCTCTTTTCTACTTCAGATGAAGCCCCTGTTCCTTCCTCTACACTTTTGTCTGAGAGTTCCCACTTGCAGTTTGCGAGGGGAAAATGGTCCAGATGTATCTTGGATGGGGCACTGTCTTCACTCCCAAGTGTAGTCAAATGGCAGTAACTGACGTACAGGCTGGGGAGAGAGCAGTGACCAAGCCCCTAGCCTGTCGTCTCAGAGCTCATGGCCCAGTGGGCCACCCAGAAAATAAGCTGGCACCTATAGAAAGGGTGGAAAGTGCTGTGATAAGGAAAATCTGGGTAACAGTGGGAACACTAATGGAAAGTCACTAATCCAGACTGGAGGAGAATGGCATGTTGGGAGTCTGAAAGGCTGAATATCTTCCTTGCCTTTACATTATTGCGAAAATTCAAGATACCATGCTGAGCACACTGCCAACTGCCTGCATGCTTTGCCTCGCTTAATCCAAAATATTTTCTAACTCTGCTTAGAGCACTTACTCCCCACTGTTCTCTTAGCTAGCTCCTCTGGGTCTGAATTTGAATGTATTAATAGCTCCTTTAAAGAGCCTTCTCGGCCCACCTTCAGTTGCTTGCCCTCCTCCAGTCCCATTATAGTGTGTTTCCTTCAGAGGGTGGCAGTCTTCACCCTTGCTACTCCAACTGTGGACCACAGACAAAATCATCTGGGGACTTGTTAGACATGCAGAATTCTAGGCTCTGGCTGAGGTGAGCCTTAAGCACTTCAAAGCTGCCTTGTCCCGTGTACAGTAACCCCATGTGGCTATTTGGCACGTGAACCATGGCTAGTCTGAGCTGAAATGTACTGTATGTGTAGAATATGCACCAGATTTAAATGACCTAGTGTTAAAAAGAATGCTTTCTCATTAAAAATTGTTTTATATTGATTACCTGTTGAAATATTGTCTTGGATATTTTGGGTTAAAATATATTAAAATAATTTTACCTGTTTTTTTTTTTTTTTTAAACATGGCTAATATAGACTTTAAAATTACATGGCTGGGTAGCTCAGTTGGCTAGAGCATCATCCTGTAAATCAAAAGTTTGTGGGTTCAATTCCTGGTAGGGGCAAATACATAGGTTGCAGGTTTGATCCCCAGTCGGGGCATGTACAGGAGGTGGCCAATCAATGTTTCTCTCTCTCTCCCTTCTTCTCTCTAAAAAAAAAAATTAAATAAATTAAATTTTAAAAAAATAATGAATATATTCTTGCTTGCAGATTAAAATTTAAAAAAAATTACATGTGTGGCACACATTATGTTTATATTTGGACAGGGCTGTTTTAAAATGTGAGAACTATCTAGGATAATAGTCAGGAACGAGTGTTGGTAAACTACAGCTCATGGATGAAATCTTGCCCAGTGTCTATTTGTATAAATAAACTTTTCTTGAAACACAGTCATGCTCACTCATTACATACTGTCTGTGACTGCTTCTGTGCTATGAAAGCAGAATTTAGTAGGTGCAACAGAAACTGACTGGCCTGCAAAGCCTAAAATATTTACTACCTGGCTCTTTACAGGAAACGTTTGCTGACCCTAGTCAAAAACATTGGCTCCAGAGTTGCTGCCTGAGTCCAAATCATGGCTCTACACCTCCTCAGTATATACAGTTGGGTGAGGTAGTTCATGTCTGTCCTCAATTTCTGTATCTAAAAATAGAGATAAGAGTTTTTATAAAGATTAAATCAGTTGGTATATGAGAATTCTTTAAATACTGCCCTGCACATAGTAGGTTCTCAATAAACATTTGTCACCATTGTTATTATTTCTAACAATTATCACAAGTTATAATTACACATTTTTGCTGTGCTATCTTTTATCTTGTGTGTCACCCCACCAAACTAAAAATGCCAGAAGAGCAGGCACATTTTCTCTCTTCTTCCAGCTTTTTAACCAAGCAGTTTCTGGTGCGTAATAGAGATTCAATAGTTATTTGTTAAAAGAATGAGGTATAAAGGAAAGTAATTTATCTAAGGCTACAAGGCCAATAAGTGGGCAGGACTTGGACCTGGTTCTTTCTGCTTCCTAAACTCTTTACTTCTCCTGCTACACCAAGTATGGTCTCTAGGCAGCATCCACATCACCCGGGAACTTGTTAGAAATGCTAAATCTTAGGCCGCAGCCCAAACCTATGGAATCAAAAACTCTATTTTAACAAGATCTCCAGGAGACTCATGGATACTTTTCTATTTGAAAAGTGCTACTCTGGGCTACAAGTCCCAGTTAAGACACCTCTGCTTATTCATTCAAAGAGTAATTAATGCAGTGCCATCAATCTCTCCACTGAGCACTGTTTCTACCACCTAATACCAAGGCCAGTCATTTCTATTCAATACCCAGCTAAGGGCCTGGGGATGTTCAGTTTCCACATTAAATGTCACTGTGCAGTGTCAGAAAGTGCCCTTTCTCCAACCAGGTTCAAACCACTACACAGAAATCTGCTTATGATTCCACAGCAGCCTCTGGTGACCAGGCCACAGGCTCCAGCAGGTGGAGGGGCTCTGAAAACCCACTCCTGGATCATTCTCTGCATTTTACACACCAGTGGTTGCACCACCAAAATTTACAATCCACTCCCAGATGTAATAGCTCAGGCACCTTTCTTTTTGATTCTACAAATGAAAGCAAATCACCTCTTGCTCATGTTACAAACCAGTTAGAATTTTTCCCACACTGGCTCCATTTTTCTTACTTGTTGCCTGGCACCAAGGTTCTATGTTCTTCACCTAAGTATTTTCTTAGAAACAGTTCGTTATGTGGCACCTGAGAGGATAAGGATGTTTAAAATTAGCACAAAATCTTACAATGAATTCCCATTTGTCACAGCAAGAAGTTTCAAATTGTGGTCATCAGATGAACACTTTAAATTAGAAAAAGACTGATTAGCATAATTCTTAAAGGTCTGAACTCTAAACTCACAGCTGGCCTCTGAGAGAATTGATGGTGCAGAAAGGAGATTAGGATAAATCTAATTAGTTAGGGGGTGTTCCTGTTTCTCGAGTCAAGTGGTGAGTGATGGAGAAGAAGTGATGGATGAACAGATGGTTATAATGAAGTCCCATTATAATCTTTTGAATCCCATTTGCAGTGATGGAGCACATTACCCTATTAATGGTTCTGTGAGCTAACAGAGCCAAAGTTTGGTGCTGTGACCTCGAAAATGAATCAGAATTGCCTGCCCAGCTCTTTGCACGTATTTATAGGATTTAAATGAGCCTGACAATTCTGTATGCCTACTGAGGAGCCATCCCCTAAGCATGGGCTGGAAGTTCTCCTTGGTGAATGGCCCTTGCTCTTGGCTGGTTTCTAAAGGCATTCTGCTCAGAGTCCCATAGCTTTTCTGCTCCACTGTTCTACAATCTGACCTCCTGGGAAATAAGCTCTGGTTTGTCTAAGTTCCTGATGTGATGGGCTGACATAGACTGCTGTTCTCTTCACTGGGGGTAATGGCTATACATTATCACCATCATATGCCAATGAGGAATCTAATGATAGGGTCTAAGAAAGAAAAGTGGTAAGACAGGGACCTTTTCTTTTATTATTATTTTTTAATTTTATTTTTATTGTTTTTCTATTACAATTGTTCCACTTTTTCCCTCATTGCTACCCCCCACCAAGCCCACCCCTTTTTCCACAGTCAATTCCCACCTGGTTGTCTGTGTCCATGGGTTATTTATACTAGTTCCTTTACTAAACCCTTCCCCTACTTACCCTCCTTCTCTCCCTCTCCTCCCCCCTAATAACTGTTACTCTGTTCCTTGCTCGATTTTGTTCATTTGTTTGTGTTGTTCATTAGTCTCCTGTATCAGGTGATATCATATGGTATTTTTCTTTCTTTGCCTGGCTTATTTCACTAAGCACAATTCTCTCTAGTTCCATCCATGTTGTCACAAATGGCAGGAGTTCCTTCTTTCTTTCTGCTACATAGAACTCCATTGTGTAAATGTACCACAGTTTTTTGATCCACTCATCTACAGATGGGCACTTAGGCTGTTTCCAGCACTTAGCTATTGTAAACAGTGTTGCTATGAACATAAGGGTGCATAGATTCTTTTGAATTGGTGATTCAGGATTCTTCAAGTATAATCCTAGCCGTGGAATCGCTGGCTCAAAAGCAGTGCCATTTTTAGTTTTTTGAGGAAATTCCATACTGTTTTCCATAGTGGCTGCATCAGTCTGCATTCCACCAACAGTGCACTAGGGTTCCCTAGTTGTATTTTATCAAATGCCTTTTCAGCATCTATTGGTATGAACATGTGGTTTTTGTCTTTCATTTTGTTTATGTGGTATATTGCATTTATTGATTTGTGAACATTAAACCATCCTTGTTTCCCTGGGATGAATCCCACTTGATCATGATGTACAATCTTTTTAATGTTTTGCTGGATCCAGATTGCCAATATTTTGTTGAAGATTTTAGCCTCTATGTTCATCAGTGATATTGGTCTGTAGTTTTCTTTCTTTCTTGTGTCTTGATCTGGTTTTGGAATTAGGGTAATACTGACTTCATAGAAAAAGTTTGGGAGTCTTCCCTCTTCTTGGATTTTTTGGAATAGTTTGAGAAGAGTAGGTATTAGTTCTTCCCTAAATGTTTTGTAAAATTTGTCTGTGAAGCCATCCAGTCCCAGGGCTTTTGTGTGCCAGAAGTTTTTTGATTACTGTTTCAATTTCACTCTTTGTTATCAGTCTGTTCAGGCTTTCTGCTTCTTCTTGACTCAGTTTTGGAAGATTATATGTTTCTAGAAATTTCTCCATTTCACCTAGGTTGTCAAGTTTCTTGCCATATAGTTTTTTGTAGTAATTTCTTATAATTCTTTGTATTTCTGTGATGTCAGTCATGATTTCTCCTCTTTCATTTCTGATTTTGTTTATTTGGGTCCTCTCTCTTTTTTTCTTGATGAGCCTGGCTAAGGCTTGTAGATTTGTTTATCTTTTCAAAGAACCAGCTCCTACTTTTGTTGATCTTTTGAATTGTTTGTTTGGTCTCTATCTCATTTAATTCTGCTCTAATCTTGATGATTTCCTTCCTTCTACTCACTCCAGGCTCTGTTTGTTGTTGTTCTAGTTCTTGTAGCTGTAGGGTTAGATTTTTTATTTGAGATTCTTCTATCCTTTTTAAGTATGCCTGTATTGCTATGAACTTTCCTCTCAGGACTGCTTTTGCTGTGTCCCATAGGTTTTGGGCTATTGTGTGTTCATTATCATTTGTTTCCAGAAACTTCTTGATTTCTTCCTTGATGTCATTGTTAACCCATTCATTATTCAATAGCATGTTATTCATTCTCCATGAGTTTGGATGTCTTTGGCATTTTTTCTTGAGGTTGGTTTCTAGTTTCAAGGCATTGTGATCTGAGAAGATGCTTGATATAATTTCAATTTTCTTGAATTTGTTGAGGTTTGTTTTGTGTCCTACCATGTGGCCTATCTTTAAAGTGTCCCATGTGCATTTGAAAAGAATGTATATTTTGCTTCTTTAGGGGTGAAAAGTTCTACATGTATATCAATTAAGCCCATTTGATCTAGAGTGTTTGTTCAATGCCTGTATATCCTTGGTGTTTCTTTGCTTCAAAGATCTGCCCATTGTTGACAATGGGGTATTAAAGTTCCCTACTATGAGTGTGTTGCTGTGGATATATTTTTTGTAGTCTTCCAAGATTTTCCTTATATATTCTGGTGCACCTATATTGGGTGCATATATATTTACCAGGGTTATATCTTCTTGATGGATTGTTCCCTTAAGTATTACAAAATGTCCTTCTTTGTCTCTTTTTATGGCCTTTGCTGTGAAATCAGTTTTGTCTGATATAAGTATTGCTACCCAAGCTTTTTTTTCATGTCCATTTGCTTGGAATACTTTTTTATATCCCTTCACTTTCAGGCTGTGTAAATCTTTTGTTTTGAGGTGTGTCTCTTGTAGACAGCATATATGTGGGTCATGTTTTCGTATCCATTCCGCTACCCTATGTCTTTTGATTGGAGCATTTAATCCATTTACATTTAAGGTTATTATTGACAGGTATTTATTCTTTTCCTTTTGTACCTGTGTTTCTCTCCCTCTCTCTTTTTCTTAAAGCATTCCTTTCAGCATCTCTTGCAATGCTGGCTTGGTGGAGATGTATTCTTTTAGCTTTCTTTTGTCTGGGAAACTCCCTATTTCACCTTCCATTTTGAAAGAGGGCCTTGCTGGGTAGAGTAGTCTTGGTTGTAGGCCTTTGTTTTTGATTGTTTAAATATATTTTGCCATTACCTTCTGGCTTGTAGTGTTTCTGTTGAAAAATTAGTTGATAGTCTTATTGAAGCTCCTTTGTACGTTATTTGCTGTTTTTTTCTTGCTGCCTTTAGGATTCTCTCTTTGTCTTTGAATGTTGCCATTTTAATTATGATGTGCCTTGGAGTGGGCCTTTTTGGGTTCATTTTCATTGGGACCCTCTGTGCTTCCTGGACTTGCATGACTTTTTCTCTCATCAAGTTAGGAAAATTTTCTGCCATTACTTTTTCAATCAGGTTTTCTATCCCATGCTCCTCTTCTTCTCCTTCTTGTAGCCCTGTGATATGGATATTGTCTTGTTTCATGTTGTCCTGCAGTTCTATTAAACCTTCTTCATTCTTTTTTTGTCTTTTTTCATTTTGTTGCATTGTTTGGGAATTTTTTTCTACATTGTCCTCTAACTCACTGATCTGGTCCTCTGCTTCATTAAGTCTGCTTTTGATTGATTCTACTGTGTTCTTCGGTTTAGAAATTGCATTCTTCATTTCTTCCTAGTTCTTATCGATAGTTTCTATGTCCTTTTTTTATGCTGATGTAGTTCTCAGTAAGTTCCTTGTAGATTGCCTGGAGTTCTTTGTAGTTTCCCCGGAGTTTGTTGTAGTTTTCTTTGAGTTTGTCGAGTTCATTGAGGGTCCTCATTACCATTGTTTTGAATTCTATGTCTGATAGTGTGCTTGCTTCTATTTCATCTATCCCCCCTTCTGGAAATTCCTACTTTCCTTTTCGTGGGGTGTTGTTTCTGTTTGGTGGAACATTATTCTGCCTCCCCATTTGGGGTACTGGTCTCGTTTCTGCTTCTTAGATTGACCTGCTTTTATTTTCTGCCTTTATGTTGTGACCTTCTTGTATAGAGTTGTTGATGTGCTGCCTCCAGCTGATGCCACTTGGAGGGGAGCAGTCTGCTTAAGTGATTTCTCCCATAGCACTGGGGATGATTCTGTACTGGGACCTAGTCCACTGCTCTCTCAGCTCTTTCTCAAGAGCCAGCGCCCAAAACTTATTACCAAGTGCCTCTAGTTCCCTTCACTGTCCTTTGGCCTCAGCCAGGGGTGAGTGCACTCCCTCATGCGTGCCAGGGGTGGGCTGAACCGTTGTGCATGGGGCTGGTGGGTCCAAGGTGGACTGGTTGCTCACCTGTTCCAGCAGAGCGGGAGGCCTCTGTGCACTGGTAGGCAGGTTTGTTGTGTGCCTCTTGGGGTGGGCCCTGGGGGCACCTGGGCATAAAGGGCGGCAAGTTGGTTGCGCACCTGGATGGGTGGACGGGGCACTTCTTTGTGTGTGCTTGTGCGACCCAGGGGGAGGGTTGGGAAGTGGGCGAGTGCACTTCTGCGCCTTCATTCCTCAAGAATCTCATCCCAACCCTAGCGTCTCCTCCTTTCTCCACAAAAAATGAAATAGAAAAAGAAAAATGAAAAACACATTCATACATACACAGCAGTACGCTGTTTCTTGCCTCTCAGAGCCAGATGCCACCTGGCCCACTCCTGGCTCTGCCAGTGGGCAGAGCCTCACTCTCCTCCCGACTCCTCTCTGGGGAAACCTAGGGTGCCAAGGCTCAACCCCTGCCAGTATCCAGATATTAACTGAGATGTTCTGTCTGCAATTAGCTTAAACTACAGACAGACCTTGGGAGCAAGCAAGTGCTGCCTCCCCTCACTCCTCCACAGTCTTCTCTCAAACAGGGACCTTTTATTGAAGGGCTCATGACTCAGTGATAGAGGTGTGATATAAATAACAATATAAAACATTTCAGAGAGTAGGTGTAAAATAAAGGCCTGACTGGCTGTGACAGTCAGAGAACAGAGTGGAAATAGTGGTTGTTCATCAGGCAAAAATCCCACTCCCATGGGATTTGAAGAAAGGCCCATTTCACTTCTGGATGACCACAGCCACTTCCTAAATATCTTTTTACTCCTACTCTTGAGCCATTACACTCCAGCATCATTTAAAATCATAAATCAGGATATGAAATTCACACATAGGAGCAGGGGCAGTGAATTACAATCTAGAGACAAGTTAATTGTGGGGACTGTGCCAACCTCATGGAATATGTCATAGACAAGCTAAACTGATATTCAAGAGCAAGGCTTCCAGCTTTGGTTCAAGAAAGCAGTGTAAGAAGATCCTGAGCTCACCTATTCTCACTGACATCAAAATTACAACTACATATAGAATAGCTATCTCTGAGAATAATGTGAAGACTAGCAGAACAGATTTTCTAGAACAATGGATATAAAGCAAAGCCACATTGAGATGGGGATAAGGGGCAGAGACTCAGTCTAGTCAGGGCCCACCCTACCACCCGCTCCTTGTGGAGTTACTCACAAATGGGAGGGATATTGCAGCTGCGGAGGTAACCCTTTAAAAGTGAGGGTTCCAAGTCCCTGCCTTGGCGACCTGCACCAGGAAGAGGAGCCTCCATAACATCTGACTTTGAAAACCAGCAGGGCTTACATCTGGGAGAGCCAAAGGGCTGTAGGAAACCAAGGCTGTGCTCTTTCAGAGTCCCAGTGCAGAGGCAGCAGTCTGAAAGCACCTGGGTTTTACATGAAGATAATACAATGACTAATTTCAGGTGTATGCTGGAGGGATAGGAATCTATTGGCACTTTCTCCAGAATAAGAAGTGATGGGGGCACCATTTTTTCTACTTTCTTTACTCTTCTTTCACCTAGTTGGTCTGACACTGGAAGGCACTGTTTCTGACATTCTCCATTAACCTTACTAACACTGTTCATCCCACCCTGTGTTTCACTGAGGACCCATCCAGGCTGGCACCCCTCCAAAGAAGCTTCTTCCCTGTCATACCCAGTGGGGGCCTCAGTCAGCACCAGAACACAGAAGTATGTCTGCAACAGTCAAGGCTGGGCCTTGTAGTCAGCCACACTGGAGGCATGCCCTATACCCCAGTGAGCCTGCAACAATTGTGGCCAAGCCTCACAGTCATCCAGGCCAGGGACCAGCTTTGCCTGCCAGTGTGTCCATATAAGTTGTGGCCCAACCACAATAAGAGGCTATACTAGTTCACACAGGAAACACCTCAGGAGCACTCGGCTTTGGTGACAAAGGGGATTCTACCATTGGGCCCCACAGGATGCCTTCCAAATAAGGCCACATTTTTTAAGACCAGGAGACATAGCTGAGCTACCTAATACATGGAAACAAACAGGCAACATGAAGAGACAAATAATATGTTCCCAAAAGGAGACAAAACCTCAAAAAAAAACTAAATGAAATGAAAATAAGTCATCTACTAAAGAGTTCAAAGTAATTGTCATAAAGATGCTCCTCAAACTCTGAGGCAAGTGGATAAACTCTGTGAGAACTTAAATAAACAGATAAAAATTTAAACTAAAAAAGGACCTTTCAGAACTGAATAATCTAGCAATTAAAAGAAAAAAAGAAAAATACACTAGAGGGCATCAACAACAAATCAGATGATGCAGAAGAATGTATCAGCAATCAGGAAGACAAATAGTGGAAATCACGCAATTGGAAGATCAAAAAGAAAAATAATTTTAAAAAATGAGGATAGCATAAGGGACCTCTGGGACAACATCAAGCATATTAATGCATCACAGGTGTCTGAGAAGAAAAAGAGAGAGAAAAGGGGACAAAAAAACCTGTTTGAAGAAATAACAGCTGAAAACTTCCCTAACCTGATGAAAGAAACAAACATTCAAGTCCAGGAAGCACAGAGAGTCCCAAACAAGATGAACCCAAAGAGACCCACACCAAGATACATTATAATTATCGTAAAATGTTAACAGTTAGAGAGCAGAAAAAGAAAAGCAGAAAAGAGAAAAACAACTAGTTATATACAAAGACATGACCATATCTGTATGGGCTAATTTTTCAACAGAAACTTTTCAGGCCAGATGGAGCAGCACAATATATTCAACATGATGAAAGGACAAACAACCTACAACCAATAATACTCTACCTGGAAAGGTTATCATTCAGAATTGAAGGAGAGAGCAGGAGTTTCCCAGACAAGCAAAAGCTTTAAAAGTTTATCACTACTAACTGGCATTAAAAAAAATGTTAAAGGGAATTCTTCAAGTGGAAAGGAAAAGGCCAAAACTAGAAATAAGAAAATATATAAAAGAAAAAATCTCACAAGACAAAGATATAGTAAAGGTAGTAAATCAACTACTTACAAAGCTAGTATTAAAAACAATTAAAATGACAATAAGTTCATACCTATAAATAATTAATTTAAATTGTAAGCAAACTAAGTGCTCCTTTCAAAAGATATAAGGTGGCTGAATGGATGATAATTGATTAATTAATTAATTAATTTTTACAAAAAGACCCTTATGTATACTGCCAAATAAGACTCACTTAAGATCAAAAGACAAGGCACAATAGACTGAAAGTAAAGGGGTGGAAAAGATAGTTCATAAAAATAGAAACAAACAACAACCTTGGCTGAATGACTATTGGTTGGAGCATTTCCTGTACACCAAAATGTTTGATCCCTAATCAGTGCACATACAGGAGGCAGCCAGTCAGTGTTTCTCTCTTATATAGATGTTTCTCTCTTACATCTCTCTCTCTCTCTCTCTCTTTCTCTCTCTCTCTCTCTCTCTCTCTCTCTCTCTCTCTCTCTCTCTCTCTCTCTCTCCCCCCTTCCTCCCTCTCTCTATAAAATCAATAAATATATATCCATGGGTGAGGATTAGAAAATGAAACAAACAAACAAAAAAGATGGGCTAGCAATATTTATACCAGACAAGATAGACTTTAAAACAAAGATTTTAGTAAGAGACAAAGAAAGACCTAGCAATTCCACTCTGGGTGCTTATCCCAAGAAAATGAAACCCTAATTCAAAAAGATATATGCACTCCCTCCCATGATCATTGCAGCCTCATTTACAAGAGCCATGATATGGAAGCATGATATTTAGGTGTCCATAAATAAATGAATGTATAAAGCAGAAGTGATATAATATATATTACTCAGCCATGGAAAAGAATGAAATCTTGCCATTTGCAACAACATGGATGAACTTAGAGGGTATTATGCTAAGTGGAATAAATCAGAGAAGAACAAATACTGTATCTTAAAAACTAAACAAATGAACAAACAAATCAGACTCATAGGTACAGAGAACAAACTGATAGCTGCCAGAGGGTTGGGCGTGGGGGATGGGCAAATAGATGAAGGAGGTTAAGAGGTACAGACTTATAGTTATGAATAAGTCACAGGGATATAAATTATAGCATAGGGAATACAGTCAATAATATCACAATACCATGTATGGTGACAGATGGGTACTAGGCTTCTCATGGTGACCATTTCATAAGGTAGAAAACTGTCAAATCACTATGTTGTACACCTGAAACTAATACAATATTGTATGTCAACTATATTTAATTAAAAAGAGCTTTCTATTACAGAATGAAATTTTTTAAAAGTATAAATCAGATCATTTGACCCTCTCCACTAATAATCAAAGCTGACATTGAGTACTTATTGTGTGCTCAGCACTGATCTAAGCACATTTTGTACATTATTTTATTTAATCTTCACAATGACACTCTGCAGATGTACTAGTCATCGGCAGCCGTCCATCTCGAGAGACGATGGTGTAGCTTCTTAAGAGTCTATCTGCACCGCCGAGAATGGTTGTGCAGTCCGACTCGGGAGTGACACGGTATCTGTCTCCTCCCGTGTTGAATCGACATCTTGCGATGACGCTGGAGTGTCCTCTCCAGTGAAGCTGAAGCTACAGAGCCTGGGCAGGGTGATATGGAGGGTCTGCTGTTGCCCATGCAGCAGACCCCCCCTCTCTTCGCAGCTGAAGGGTCCAAGGGAAAGATGGAGTCAATACAGCTTGGCTTCAGGTGCGCCGCAGGAGTTGCCGGTGTTGACTACAACGTCAAACCGCCTTAGGGACTCCGGCTCCGGATTTTCTGTCGGGGTTTACTCCCTTAGCCTTTCCCCTGAAGAGGTATGCCGCAAGGCAGCGGAGGTTTTTTGGAGTCGGAGTTTTCCTTCTCTGATGTGCCCTGAGTGGAAGATCGAACCAGCGACACTTAGCTCGCAGGCCGACGCTTAATCCACTGAGCCAAACCAGCCAGGGTTAGATGTACTAGTATCATTCTTATATTACTAATGGAGAGACAAAGGCACAAAGTTTATCTGGACCAGTAAGCAGGAGAATTTATAGACAAATTCAGGCATCCTGCTCCCAAAACTCACATTCTTAAACCCTATAACTCCTATTATTTGTCTGGTCCCTGTCCTCCCATCACACATGAAATAAAATCTAAACACCTCTCTGACCTCATATTGCTTCAATCTCTCCCAGGCTAACTGTGCTCTGGCTCATTCTTCAAGTACTCTGCTTTGCAATTATACTAGCATCTCTTGACCTAGAAAGCTCTCCTGCTCTCTCATACTCAACCTGGAAACATCAGTCTGACCTTGATCATCATCTCTTTTCTCTAGT
The DNA here is from genome assembly GCF_987537825.1 of Furipterus horrens. Lineage (NCBI taxonomy): Eukaryota > Metazoa > Chordata > Mammalia > Chiroptera > Furipteridae > Furipterus > Furipterus horrens. The sequence goes on along the minus strand of NW_028327177.1, from coordinate 91,290,454 downwards.
TTCCTTCTAACCCAGGTGATCTCATTCAAGGCCGTGACTTTACATACTACCTCCTTGGTTCCCTAGTTTGTTACTAGCCTGGAGATCTTATTAATGAGTTTCAGATATGTATATTCTAATGATTCCTATTGTATGTGTGGCAGGTGCCTCATATTTCTTCTATAACCAAAAGAGAATACTTGACTTATAACTCCCCCAACTTTTGGTAAATATCACTAACCATTCAGCTGGTTACTCAAGCCAAATACTAGGAATCCTTAGCTTCTGAGCCCTGCTATACAACTCTATCTGTGTTTCCAAGACACACTGCCAAATGGCCTACTTCTCTCCACATCACTGTACCATTATCTCTAACATAAACTACTGTGATAACCTCCTAATTGGCCCCCTTGCTTACACTCTGACCTCCTTTCTACCCAGCCAGAGTGAGCCTCATAAACCTTAGATCACATCATTCCCTTGTCTGAGACCCTCCAACTCCACTCTCACCCTAGGCCCACAAGAGCTCTAGGCCATTTCCTGCCTCTGTAACTCCATAACCACTGCCCACTTGCTCTCCAGAACTCCAGGCCCTATGGCTGTCCTCCTGTTTCCTGAACATGCCAAGCTCATCCTGGACCTATGCCTTTGCAATTACTATTCACCTTGCGAGGAAAACTCTTTGTCTGCAAGTTTCCCCAGACTTGCTTCTTGTCCTTTAGTTATCACTTGAAATGTTATCTCTTTGGCAAAGCCTTTTCTGACACCTTTATCCAAATTCATCTGTTCCTGTGTAAATATTTTTATCATATTACCCGATTTTATTTCCTCTCACTACCTGAGATTGTGTGTGTGTATTTGTTTCTGTCTATTTTTCCCACTAGTGTAATCTCTTTGAAGGTTTGGAGGCCTGGGACTGATCTGGCTTGCTCACTGCCACATGTTCCAGTGCCTGGAACTTTAAGGGGGATCAATAGCATTTACTGAATGAAAGACACCTTTGTTATAAGCTAACAAAATGCAAACAGAGGAGGTAAGATTGAATACAAATGATAATACGGGGACTCCAATTCTGTAGTCAGTGGGGATAAAGAACAAAGTGAAGGGAACTTCTAGCCTAATATCTTTGTTTTGTTGAGTGACCACATTACTCATGAGGCCTTGGGGATAGACAGGTGAACAGAATAGCCATGACCCCTGCCCTCATGGAGCATGTTTTATAGCATGCTGTTTAAATTTTCACCCCCATTTTAGGACAAGGTAGGGTTAAGCACTTTTTTCCCTGTTAAGGGTCAGAGAGTAAACATTTTAGGCACTGCAGGCCATGTAGCCTGTGTTGTAAATATTCAATTCTGCTGTTGCAGTGGGAAAGCAGCCATAGGTAGTGCACAAACATGACTGTGTTTCACTCAAGCTTTATTTACAGAATAAGCATATGTTAATCATGATTTGAGAACCCCAGAAATGGGCTCTTCTTTTGTAGGAAGTTCTTTAGGCCTATGACACAGAAAAGTAGGCATTGGTGAATCATAAGGGTCTTGTGTAGAAGAAGATAAGTTTTTTACTTACTTTAAATCCTCTCTAAAGCTCTTAGAAAACAATAAATAGACCTTAGCTGTAGACCTAGTCTTTTGTTTTAATTCTCCACATTAACCAGTCTTTGTAAGAAACCTCACATTTATATGGAGTTGAATGTACTTTACCTGATGAAGAATAGTTGAAAGTCACTAATACATATACTACATGGTGGGCCTGCTGTTATACTTACACCCCTGTTAGAAAGAAAGAGGAAGGGGGCTATTGATCAGTTATACTGATCTAAGTTTAAGCTATTAGCTTGATGTACCATGACATCAGCCAGGCAGAGAGCCATAGTGAAGTGTGCAGGTTTTCATGAAACATTTGCCATTTAGTTGTTGGCTCATTAGCTTGGCCACAAGAAAAGACTTCTAGAAAGAAGATGTCATTGTTGTGAGCCATTGCTCCAAGGTTTTTTGGAATTAATGGATGTGATCAGGTAGGTAAATACTGTCAAGGGAACAAGGATAGTTGTTCTGGACAGGCACCAAGAGCCAGGCTCCCAGAAGCTGGAGCCAAAAGAATCAAACCCTCATATACACAAATTTCTCTTGGGCTTTCTCCTTGGACTGCCTTTGTGAGGAATAAGAACAAAAAGGGAAATTGCCACAAAATCAGAGTTTAAGAATTCTGAAACACATGGTCACAGGGACACATAGTAAGTGTCAATCCCTTTGGGAAGAAGAATCAAACTGACTTTTGTAGAACTGCGGCTCAGCAGCAGGCAGGCCACGCTGGGGGCTTCCACCTGCCATGTGAATGAATGTTCTCAGCATCCCTGAAAAGTGTATTTTTAATCAATATTTTATGGGCACTCATCTCCTCAAATGGAGACACCACTACTCACACTGAAATGATATAGGAATTCACCAGGATGCACTCACTGTGTGTAGAGTCCTTACTCAGTCTAGGGTTTTACACATAGGGTTCGATGAATGACAGTTGCTGGTATTATTATTTTTTTGTCTTTGTGACAGATGAAGAAATAGAGAGGTTCGACAGGTTACAGCGACTACTTTAAGATATAAAATGTGATGGGATTTGAACCCAGTGTGTCTGGTTTCTTCTCTACTTGCAGGAAGAAGTAGAAAAGTATACTGGCTCTATTTCCCTCTGCTTTTTGCCTTCTTACCCTTAGCCCAGGGGGTTCCAGGGCTACCTGAAGGTGGCTATAAATTCTCCTCCAAGTTCTTCACAGGGGATCATAAAACAGATTATAGAGGTATTTTATTTTTCTATGCTAGTCCTCTATAACACCACATAAAGGTAATTCTTTGCATAACAAACAAGAATAAAGACCCCTCCCTAAAAAAAAAAAAAAAATTCCTACCTACACTGAATCGGTATTCGGATGTTAATTAAGCCAATTTTCCTCTTCCCAGGTAAAAATCTTAAAGGTATTGGTGAGCCACATTCTCTGCACTGTGAGCAGAACCTGACCTGGAATAGTATTGTAATATCACCCCTGTCATGGGTCCCAAACAAGCTGCCAAAGGTCTTCAAAATGTATGGGCATCTTGAAAAATAAAGCATTGCTAGGCATATGATTAACAAGCCAGAAAGACCATATCACTTGACAGAAGGCTTGAGGCATTTAAAAAATATAAGTCAAGATGCATTTATGAGCTGAATGCATCTCCCACACTGCTTAGCTGTGCTACTTGGTTCATAAACCAGAGATTAAGTCAATTTTCATTTCAGCTCCTTATTTCACCTTTAAACAACCCCTAAGGTTTCTAGAAGAATTCTGTTTGACCTTTAGCTAAAGTTCAACCTCTAGCAAGTTACCAGTTTTGGATCATCCCTGGGTGATCACTTAAGACAGATTTTACTATAATTCAAGGAAAAGATAATCCCTGGCCCAAGAATTCACAAAGGAAGGATCCCCAGTAGTCTCAAGGATGACAAAAGTTATGGATTTAGTCCTGCTAATGAATTTGAGTGATATTTTCATTGTGCAACATTGATCACTGAAGTCAGCTGGGATGCATTCGCTGGATAGTGAATCCAGGGCATTTCTTTACCTGCACCTGGGCCCAGATGAGGATTATCTCAGGACTCCCATGTAGTCTGTCCTAGAAAAAATAGACAGCCCCTTTGAAGGTTATAATTTACCTCCAAAGTTATGATGTGAACGTTAAACCCTTTATTGGACTTTGGTGACACACCAAAAAAGGATGTCTTTGCTCTAAACACAGCTGCTGTAGATCTGCATTGATCTAATACCTAGCTCTCAGAGACCTCTCAGCAACACTCAGAGACTGCGGAGGGGAGCAATGAACAGAGAAGCAGGCTTTTTCAAATTATAGAGAGAGGAATTGGCCTTTGAAGTTGTTTACTTCTTACATATCCTGACTTATTGTATCTAGATCTGCCCGATTCTTAGACAAGTATACAAAAGATTCTCAATATAAATATGTATTTAATCAGAGGTATTTTTCTCAAGTTTTTGATTATGTAGTTAGTTACTGGATTACACACATACCATGAAGATAGAGTTGCTGCTGTCCACAGAAGTGAAAGCAGAGCTCCTGTTTTGCACAAACGTCAATTCATTTCTGTCCATACATAACAGAGTGGGGGAGGGGTCTCTAAAGTCCCCACAGTTCATGGTTTTGGGGATGGGAAAGGAGATAACATAGCTTTTAAGATACTTTGCATGTCTATGGCAAGTTGGTAACTAGATAATAGCCATGCTGCAGTCCAGGGCAAAAGGGTAGATGATAGGCTTAAGACACTTTTTCATAACAATGACATATGGTGCCCTGGATCAGCATTTAGAATGAGGGCAGGCAACCATAAAAGGAAGAGAAGCCACATGGTCTGAAAAGGAGTAGACAGGAGTTGGCTAGATGGCCTGGGGTGTAAGGGGGAAGCCATATGGTTTGGAGAGAGAGTCTGCCGTGAGGTCTGGAGTAAGAAAGAGGAGACCCACTGGGAAACCTGCCTGGAGAATACGCGGTATGGCTGATGAAGGTGGAATTGCGGGGACCTGCAATTCCAAGCATGGATTAGTTGGGAATGCCTGAAATGCTGAACTGTGACTGGGAATATGGAGCTGCAGACTTCTGCATTTCTGAAAGATGGTACCTCTGACTGGTGTATTCTGAAACTGGCCTGGTTTGTCAGGGAGAGGCAGTACTAAGGGAGTGGGACATAATGGTAGAAACCCATCATTATTCTGAATTTGTAAAACTTTTAAATAAACCCCCTTTCCTTTTCCAGCAGACTTTTGTATCGGGAGTCACATTACTTGGTGGTAGTCAATCGGACCCCATAGTCGTTCTAGAGCAGCAGAGGCTGGGGTTCTGTAATACACAGACTTACATCCATTAGATAAAGAGAAATTCAATGCCCATCTCACTCACGAATCAGCACTGGATGTCTGTATATGCCATTTTTCTAACTTCTCAGATACTGTGGGAACACATTGGCCCCTCTCAGTATCTCCACGCTCTGGATGCTTGTTCATTTTGGAGGGAGGGCTCATAGCTTTCTGAAGACAGTTCAATACCATAATGAGTTAGATTCAGCTTCCTGCATTTTCTTTCTTATTGATCAGCATACCTCAGGCTATTAGGTTTATTAATTAAGTGATAATTTGGGGAGGGGATGAGTATACAAGGAGATAAATGTCTCACAAATAGACTCAAAGCTTGTAGGCAGGAGGCATGCAGTGATTTACAAAGTGTTTATCTTTCTGGCATCCTCCCCCCAGCCTCCAGGAAAAGTAATCACTGCTACAATCCTTTGGAAACAGAGATGCTTATTTTTCTGGGAAGGTTTGGAACCTAGCCAAGACAGTGTGATGATTCCTAGAATTTCAACACACCTGCTGGAGTCCTGGACTGAATTAGCTGGCCCTGCTGATGCACTTAATCTGCCTACAGGAGTCACCCCAAGGCCTCTTGCATCCTTCCAAGTCTCTTTTCCAGAGCCTTGGGTGTCTGGGAGCACTGGGCCGTGTTTTGGGCTGCTGCTTTTTCTAACTGGCTGCCTGACCCTGGCCCTGACCCAATCCTGGAATATCCAGAGAAAGCTTCTCTTCCCCCCTCCTACCCTTCCCACCCTCAACACACAGGTGCCAGTAGAAGTGCATAACCCACCATGGCCTTTTCTCTCTGCCCTCACTGGGCACTTTCTGACATTCTAATTGCCCTTCCAGGGTTTTGTGACCTCAGGCACTATTGACATTTTGAGTCTGATAATTTTCGGTTATGGAGGGTGGTCTTATACATTGTAGGATATTTAGCAGCATCCTTGGTCAAGCTACTGGGTGTGACTAGGATGCCCCTCCCCTTGGCCCTACTTGTGACATCCATAAATGTCTCTGGACATTGCCAAACATCCCTGGGGGCAAAATTTTCCCCAATGCCTTCAAGCAAGTGGGAAATGGTGGGAGAAAGCTACACCTCCCTGACTCTATAAGGAATCGAAGGCCACTACATTGCTATCAACATTCAGGCATGGTTTGTGGACCTCACTTTGGAGGAATCCTAATGAACCAGAGACCTCCACTCGGAAGCTGGAAGTGGGGCTGGAGAGGAGAACAGAGGCTAACTTGAGACTATGAATTCTTGGCCAAAAACTGGTATAAAAATGATTGGACTGATCTGGCTCTCACTAGGGTAAAGATCTATGAGCCACATCATGTCATTTTTAAACACCTAATATATATCTCATTCCACCAGTCAAGAAGTTTGGTAAATTTTTTTTCTCTCTCTCCTCTCAGTCATTCTTCTGTTTTCCCTCTGGGTTCCTCCAAAGCCTTCTTGTGTCTCCCTTCTTCCAGTCTTGCTTCTCACTCTCCCTTCCCTCTACCCCACTGCAGGTGAGTGGTCTTTCTGAAATGCCAACCAGATCATGCTAGCCAGCCATTCAGCTGCTTCCCTGGCTTCCCATTCTTTCAGGATAAAACCCAAACTCCTTAACAAGTCCTGCAAAAGTGTGCATTGCCTTTCCTAGTTCATTCCTTTGTGTGGGCACTCCACTGCCTTCCCCCCGCCCCCCGCTCCAGTTGCTCCCAGAGTGTGGGTCACATTTCTCAGTACATACACCAGGTGGTTTTAAGCAGTAGAGTCATGACTTTAAGGAATGTGGACTACTCAACAGAGACTGTTGAGGTTCAGCATCCTTTTTCTTCCTTGGGCTCTCTGCAGGAGAATGTCTAGTTCTATGCTCTTTGTCCTCACAAGCACTTAGGCTTGCTAATCTCCCATTTAACACCAGCAAAGAACAGTCCTCAGGCTCAAATAACAGAACTCAGATGAAATTTAATAACACTATTTTACTTTTCATTGTACTTATTTTTGTAATTGCCTACTTATGGTGCATGATATTGCTTTTCTATTGCAAGAGTGATGTAATCTTTCTTTTTTCAATGAAGTACTCATGTAGAAAAAGGAAGTTAACTTGAAGAAACAAACAGCAGACATGCTTCCCAGATATGGAAGAAACTATGATTAATGATTGATATTTTGGAAATAGGGGTTACTTGAATTCACACTATGCTTTTTCATATCTCAGTTGACTGTCCCTCAGACAGACTAAGAAGGTGGAGTGGGCAAGAGCAGAAGGAACTGGACTGCTCATTGTCACCTCTCATGTGTTTGTTCAAGTTTGATGTAGAGTCAGTGCCACACCATGTGCTCCTGAGGCAGCCCTGGACATCCCTCAGAGGCTCTGTCACGGCATCTGGGAGCTCTGGATTCATGCCTCTCATATTCACTGTGGTCTCTACAGTGTCTGGTAAGAACTTTGCCAGAGACAAGATGCCAGATAAATACATCTTGGTTGCACAGGTGAAATGGAGATAAACACATAATCTTTTCAGCCAGGTCTGGGCCATTCCACAAGGAAGGCAAATGAGGTGATCAGATAGCTTATGTCAATGAAGATGTTAACTACCTCCCTGGTTACAGATCAGGAGACCTGATGATACAAATTACTTGGAGTAATCTCCCTATCCACTTTGAGTGTCAGAACTTGACCTCCATTGGCCACTGAAACACTCCCGTGGCTTGGCCTAGCTGGGTCTTGGGCTCACCCAGAGAACCTAGTAAATAATATACAGAAACTGGTAAAACATAAGATTGCTTGTCCCTCATCTTTCTTTCTACCTGAAGCTTTACCTTTACAAATTTGTAGTGCTTGAAGTAATGTTTCCCCAGCCATTTCTGGATTGTAGTAATTCCTTTTTTCCAACTGACAAAATCTGAAACTTAGCGTGGAGCACTTCCTTGCCAAGGAGAGAAGTGTGTCAGCCTTGTGATGTGTGATAAAATACTACAGTAATGTGGAATAATGCTTTGAAATGTTGCCAGGGTAAGCATGCATGCAGAATGATTGAAATCGCCTGCAAATACAAATGGCAGCTCTGTGGCTCATCTGTAACCTCAGTATAGGAAAACTGAGATATTCTTTTCCCTCCTTTGCAATTTGCACAGCCTGTTGTTTGAAACTATGGAGATCGCACCAGTGAAAGTAACTGCTATGTTTACTCCACGTACAATTTTTACGAACTGATACAATCTCCCCATGTAGTAGTCATCTGTCTTGTAGGATTCCCTGATACTCTAAGCTGTTCCTATAGACACTGCTGTGAATGCCTCATTGAAGTATTCATGGTGCCAAATGCAAAAGCTTTATGGGAGGGTGTGGAAGTCATTTTTGCAGTGCCCAAAATGACATCCACTTTGTCCACCTTGGAAATAAGACTGAATAACTGATTGGCATTCAGTCTTCACTTCACCCCCACTCACACACACAAAAAGGCAAATTCAATGGGAATTATCATCAAGTTGAGCTGCATAATTTGAAGAGCCAAAATTGTGGAGTATTTACTATGCATCAGGCCTTTTGTCCTATTTTAGGAAAACCTCATGACACAGTATATAATAAATAGAAATGTCTTCATTTTACTGTTGAGAAAACTGAGGCTCAGAAAGGACAACTAATTGGGTCAGGGTCTACAGAAAGGAAGCATCCCAGTCAGGACTTACCCCAGGACTGTGTGACTGCCAAGCTTGAATGCTTTCCATGATGAACAATGTTGAACTAAAGCTACTGTCCTTCCTTCCTTGAGATGTGGTTGCACCTTCACACACCCATCACTAGCAGGATACATGAACCAATGGGAATTTACTTATTCATGAAGAGCCAGTAGTCTAAGTGAGAAATTTCTCATGCACAAAGGTTAGCAAGTGTTAAAGAAAAAAGTTTCAGCACATTTCAAGATCATCTGACTCTTTATAAAAAGTGAAACACCATTTTCTTTTTCTACAAAAGGGAAAATAATAAAATTAACCCACTGATATATTGATTACTTCCATTGTTCTATGATAATAATAGTAACTGTGGATTAGGAGCCTCCAAGATGCCAGGCATCACACAAAGCACTTTACCTGAAGGGTAACATGATTCTTACAGCCCAATAATGAAGGTGCTATTAGCCACACTGGACAATGTGGAAACTGAGGCTCAGAGTGTATGTATCTTGCCAAGGTCAGTCAGCTCAGTCAGTATTCAAACCCAGGTTTCTTTGGCTCTTATCTGCTTTGTTACCTTGTCTCCTACAAACCCTTCCTGGCTAGCATCTATTCTTGGATAAACAAGGAGTCTGCTTTATCCAAGAGTGAAAATCAGAAGTTTGGGGGAAGTGGCATAGTGTTTCAGGAAGAACCCTCATTTTAATAATGAGGTAGGTTGGTTAGTCACTGCTAATGCCTTCCTAGTGTGCAAATTGGTGGTGGTGAAAAGCAGAGTCTGCAAGGTCCATTCCTGCCCTAATATTCTGTGATTCTATTAAATGCATTTTCCCCTCTTCCACCATTTTTCCTAGATTTTAATTCTCTCCTGAACAAATAGAAGTCAAATACATCAAAGGTGTGGCTGCCCTCCTCCCATTCAAGATCATCTGAACATCTTGCCTTAATAGAACCATTCTAACAGCTATTCCTATGGCTGGTCACTCAACTCCCAAGGGTTTCCTGGAGATGCAGACACTGTATCCAGGGCTGAAAGAGCTTCCCTTCTTACCTCACTCCCAATCTGGGGTCCAGCCCCCTGGCCTTCTTTCAGATCTTCAGATTGTTCTCTGCCACCCCAGGACCCCTTGACATGCTGCTCCCCTGCCGGGAACACATGTCCTCCTCCTCATGTGCTTGGCTGCCACCCCACCTTCAGATCTCAGCTCCAAAGATACCTGCTCGGAGAGGGCTTGCTTGACCACTGGACTAAGGAGCCTCCTTCATCATAGATTGGCCCTTTCCTTCAGAGCTCTTCTCTGACTTGGTCCCTATTTGTTTGGGGGGATCAGTGCCTGTATCTCCCACTAGACTCATTCTTATGTCCCCAGCCCCCCAGCCCCAAGGAGCCTCTCAAAACCTGTTGGCGGAAGTACTGGCACACCGATCTGCAACCCATAACTGATTTCCCTTTGAGTAGGTGCAGGAAGGGAGAATAGTAGCCAATTCCTGGGGTGGGTTGGTAGGTTACGGGCCAGACCTCCTCTCAATCTGTGTAATGTCTTATAACCATGTTTTTTGATTTTTATGTTATCCCCCATTTCCAAACATCAAGTAATCTTACAGATCAACAGCTGAGACCAAAGAGACTTATAGAATGTTAAGATTATGCACATAAATATACCAACTATGACACCACGCTAAGAAGAATAGTAATCTTGTGCCGAATGCTAGTTTATCAACCTTTGCCTCTTAAAAAATTCACAGACAATTTAATTAAAAATATAACAGCTCTGAAAGCTGCTACAGGGACTATGATAATGATCAGTCATTTTGTAATAGTGTTGAAGATCCATTAGGGATGTTGCACTGGATGCCGACTGTTTTTAAGCCCAGATAGTAGGGGCATTTCATTCTGCACAATTAATGTCACTGCATTAAAATATCGACTATAAAGACGAAAATACCAAACGGCTTTATAATCCACATTTTTTATGGTCAAAACTTGCTAAGAAAGGTGGTTTGAATTTATTTGTTATAAGCTACACATTTCACATTGAGGAAATTAAAATGGTTTCTTCTGACTAACTCATTTAATCATTTAGTTGATTTAATGGAAAACACTATGCATTTTTCTCTTGTTGGTTGCTAAGATTAATACTTTCTGTTTATTAGCAATCAAATATTGCAGGAAGGTTTACATCTTATTCTCACTTAACTCATTGCCTTTTATTTAAAAATATCTTCTAATAGAATTTAAATGGTATCTTTTAACTCATTTGGAAAATTTTCTGTTAGTAACTCACTTTGTCTTGTGGAAGACACACTGCTAGATGTGACACTGAGACATTTATCCCCTTCTTTTTCCAATCTTTTTTGGTTTTGGTGTGGGGAGCATGTATATGGGGAAGAGAGAGTGGAGACTTCAGTACCTCTAGTTCATTAATACACCAGCAATATCATAACAGCCCCTGACTTATTAGTGGGACTTATGAACTACCTGGGAGAATGAACCCGTTAAAAATGTTAACGATAAGCATCTGGTTTTCATTTAATAAAGAACTGAAGCCATGGTATAAAAGTGAATCTGTGCACACAGGCCCTCCTCTCCATCTCTCGTGAAGTCTCCACTGTAAACACCAGTTCATCACAGCAGTATCCTGAGAGGTTGTAGCTCCATTGCTACTTTCAGGAGTGTATCAAGAGGCAGGTAAATTTTTCTACACTTGAAATGCCTACATGGGAAGATTCTACAATAAAGCCTTTTTATGACCAGATTGGTTACAAAATAGTATAATCAATTTTTATTATTAAAGAGAGCTAGTAGTTTTAAAACAGCATCTCCAGATTTTCCTTGCTTCCATACCAAAAAGTGTTTTTTAAACCCTGAATGCTTAATAGTAGGAAATAATGAAAGGCAGATGATATTGCTTTGTACTGAGCATAAATACAATAGTTTAAAGACACTGGACACAAACATAAAAATAAAAAAATAAAAAAAACCACTGAATTGGGAATGCTATAAGGGTAAGGACAAGTCAAGCATTTGGGCAGTATGAAAATGATGCATTTTAAGGTGGCATTCCAGGAGCCAGCCAATTAGGTACAGAAATAGGAGTTTACCTAACTTTCGCTCTTTATTTCAAGGAGTTTTCTGCTTTTCTCATGTGTGTGTGTCTGTACATACACATGTGTAAATTCATCTGTGTTCCTCAATGTATTATTGATTGGTTGTGGGAGAGGGACACACTGTGCTTTTCCATTTGGGGAAAACTAACACAATACACTGGTGTGCTTTTACCCTAATGCAGTGATCTTTTCCTTCTAAAAACTTATAAAATGATGTTTACTTTATCATTTATGCAATTATTTGTTTAATGTTTGTCTCCCCTGAAGACCGTGAAGTCCATAGAGACATCACTGTATGTTCACCACTGTGGTCCCTGTATATGGTTGGAAGATGCTGAGTAAATTTTTTGAATGAATGAATATTATTTTCCTAGGTCATTCCTATTGATTAACAAAGCAGGACTAAACTCCAGGCCAGCCTCCTGCACTATTGTTGAATTTTTAGTCTAATCTTGATTTTGTTCAAATGTCAACCCCTCTGGGAAGCATGTCTCAGTTTTCCCCTGACTTTTTCTGGGCTCCATTAATGTATTATATTCATCCCTCCATGTTTTGTGTACCCAGATTTCCTTCTGCTATCTTCTGTTTAAGGGACCCCTCTTTCTTCTAGGGAACACTTCCATTCCTCATGTTTCAGATGGAATTGATTCCATTTCTGCCTGGCCTTAGGGATGGACTCAGGATCCAGATCTTGTTGCTCAGAGTACCTCATTCCACCGGCCATGGTTATTGGTTCAGCAATGAGCATGTAACTCAAGTTTGCCCAGAATCTTCTGTGCAAATTTACTATAAGCATTGGTGGGAGAAACAATCTTCCCACTATAAGATAAGAGGATTTAAGCCTCAGGCTGCTGGTGTTCACATTACCTTCCTTGGGGAGGCGCTGCCTGAGAGAAGTAGAGATACAACACCTGTGGTGACACTGCTTGTGTCCCTCAATCCAGCCGTGCTCAAATCACCCCTAACATTACACTTCTCAGTTACATGGGCTAATAAATTCTTCCACCTTCCCTTAGAGCAGTTTGAGTTGGGTTTCTGTCACTTGCAGTCAAATTTCCTCATGCCAGAGTCTACCAACCATGGCATCTTGAAAGCATGGGCAGGTTCTTCCTCATAACCTCTGTGCCCAGTGCAGGCCTTGCCCTAATGAAAGCTTGTTGAACGATAAACCAGCAACTTCTAGGGCAAGGACACTTCCACAGGGCCAGGTGTTTTGAGGGTAAGATTATCAACAGTAGCTACTTCCGGGAGGAGGTGAGAGGGAGCTTTGTATCTTTTGGATCAAGTTCTCAAAATAAGGAAGAGATGATACACACACTCAGGAATTTGAGGTGCCAAGGTCAACTGGAAAAGAAAGAGAAGGGCACTCAGCCAGATAAGAAGAATCTTAGAGCAGCTTAGAATCTAAGACCGTGGGAGCTGTGCAGTCACAAAATGAATTTCGCATTTCTGCATTCCCACAGTGACTAGGTCTTAATCATTATGACAGTATTTCTGCAGCAAATGGAATTAGCAATCCCCCATGCTTTGGAACTGTTAAATTGTTAACAAGCCCCTTAGAGCTTTGCTTCCTCGAACTCCATGACTGGTTTTGGGCCCAGACAGGTATATTAAACTATCTCAATTTGAGCTGCTAATTGAGTGCCTCTCAAAGCTTGCTAGAAGAGAATATCTTCCACTATGGGGATGAGCAGATGGTGCTAATGTTTGCTTTTTGTTTTTAAATCTAGAGCCTGGCCCTATCTGGCAAAACAATTCAAGAAAGCAAGATTTTCCAGCCTGTTGGGCAGGTGAGGGTTCCAGGTACACCCTCATTGTGATCCCAAAGTCTATACTAGTGCTAAGCTTAAGAATCACCCATTTCTGGACTTAAATCTCAGATTTGCTACCTTCTGGCTGGAAAACATTGAATGATAACTTACTGTTCATAAGCCCTTGTGTTCTCCCCGAGTAAAGCAGGACTATATTACCTCCTAACAGACATTTGGTAAAGATTGAGATTACAGATGTTAACATTTAGCAAGAATCTGATAATAATAAGAGCTCAATACACATTAGCAATGATTGAGATGACAATGACCATTTGGTTTCAAGTTTTTAAACCAGGCTTTGCAATGCTGAATGCTTTGTCTACCTGTCATATCTTCCACTTATTGCTCACACTAGCACCATGCATCTCAACTTCCCTTCCATTTAGTTTAGAGGCTTTTAATAAGTCATGAACTCCCTTGAAAGTCTAGTAAAGTCTGGGCAAGGAGCCCTTCTCTCCAGCTTCTAACAGCACTTTTGAGTTCCACCTGACCCCACCATATCTGTTCTACTGCATTGTGATTGCCCGTTTAATTGTTTCTAGAAACTTTCTGATTATAATGGAGGCTCTGGGAGGTCAGGGACTAGATCTGCCCATATCACTATTTTATTTCCCCTGCTTAGCTCAGTGCCTGGCAGAGAATAGGTGTTCAATACTCACTGAATAAATGAATGAAAATCATAAAGCTTTTCCCTGATCCCTTAAATATTCAACCTCCACTCCAGATTTTGCATCTAATTTCAGGGTCTGTCTGGGAACTCCAGAGTAAGAATGTCTGTTTTAGGTGATCATTAAAAATGAAGTAGAAAACATGCCAGCCAACTAATGAAGCAGCCTTTCTTCATGACAAGCCAGAAAGAACAGGCAGATCAAGCCTGGGTCCCAAGAGAGGAAGCTGGTGGTGACACAGTGTAATAGATGAAGGGAACCTTTGTTCAAGTCCCTTATTTTATCTTAGATGACAGTGACAGCCAAGTCTTACCTACAGTCACATGACCAGTGGCAGAGAGAGCCCGAGTGCTGGCGTTCAGGCCCTCACCTCCCCACCTCCATGCCACCCTCCTAGAAGCAGTCACTGCAAGAATTCGGTGATGATTTCCTTCAGAGCCTCACCAGAGGATAATGTAAGGAAATGCAGGATTCACATGACCATGGTCAAATTAGGGGACTAGGCTTTCCAAGAAAAAGTTAGTTCAAGTCTTTGAATACCTATGAAGTAAAGTACTTGCCTTACTGCCTCATTTGAAAGATGAAACCATTCTCTCTTAATTTTTCATTAGCAGGAGTACAACATCAGAGGGAAAAATACCTGGTGCTTGAGAGAAAGCCTTTTGAAGTTTCTTTGTCACTCAGATTCCTCAGTGGCGTTAGCCCAGGCCTGGCCCATGCAACATCCCAAGAGTGGGACAGATATAGCCCATTATACTTTCTGACTGCATTTCACATGAATGTGAAGCCTTGGTGAGCTTTAAACTGGGACACAATTTGGGAATCCATTAATCTCACTGCCACATATGTGGGATGTTCTATCTGAGCTCAGCCAGAGAGTTAGTACAATATTTTTTTAACTATGAAGATAGAAACACACCCCACCAGACCAGATCCTCTACCAGGTAAGTATCACACATGATTTTTTAGAAAAATATCATACAACTCGAGAACATCTGAAATTCTTGTCAGAAATTGACTTAAATTAAATATTACATATCAGACTTTCTTCAAAAGTCTTACAGTAAATTTTCCATTATGGCACAAGCAACTCCTTCTGAAATAGGATCAAACAGAATTAAAAATGTACCAGCCTATTAGCATTAACTCAACTTGATTTCAGATGTACTCATGTTATCCCTGACAGAGCTCATTTCTACTTCAGAAATGGAGGGCAGAAAAGAGATTTTCCCTATTGCTACTTTGATTTACAATGTGTTACAAATCCAAGACATCAGTTGTGCTTAAATGAAGAATAGCCACCACTATTTCCAGGGAGCCTGGGAAAACACCAGGCACTGTGGTAAGAGGTTTACACACATGACCTTCTTTAATCCAATCAACAGTCCTATGAGACAGTAACTATTATCTTCCATGTCAGGACCCTGAGGCCTGGTTGGTAGAATGTTTGCTGTGTGCTATGCACTCTATTATATGTTTTATTTATCTGTCATTTTACCTCACTAAAGTACTTTGAGGTGAGTGCCATCATAACCCCTAATTTACAGTTGTAGAAATTGAGACAGGTCTCAAACCCAAAGTTCAAACCCAATGCACACTGTTCCACTTGACAGTATGCATGAGAGTCCCTTTTGGACTCTGTAGTTAAACCTCTTAGACTCTATCCTTGCTAGCTGGATGAACTTGGATAAGTAGTAGTTAATCTTTTTGTGGCTAAGTTCCTCATATGCAAAACAGCATAGTAATAGTACTGTAACTACCTCTGAAGGTTGAGAGAATGCAATGCAAAGTGCTTAGCACAGTGTCTAGCCCACGGTAATTACTCAGCAAACTGCTAGTATTGTTAATAATAATAATGACAATATCTTGACCAAGGTCAAAGAGATGCTCTACCAAGCAGAACAGAGCTGCCCTCAGATAGAAATGGTGGCTGAAAGATGTGTCTTCTCTTACTAGCTCAAGCAAGCTATTATTTCAGGAAGTTATGTGTTATTCAAGTGTTGGTATGATGCACAATGAGCTTTTCTTCATTTTTGTCTCCACCAGAAGTTCTTCTGAGTGTGCTGCCCTGTGATCCTAATCCTGGTTCCTGGCATATGTTCCAGTTGCTGGCAATAGGAAAGAGATGGAGATGGGAAATATGATCTCTGAACTAATAAGTGTAGGAGTGTGCACCTGCAGTAAGACATGGTTCACTCTAGTTTGCATTCAGGACAAAATTATGCCTAGTGATTAAATAAATATTGTTGTGGAGGAAGGATGTGCTGTTTCCATTCTATGCCCAATGTATATTGGATGAGGTCACTCATTGCCTAGTGCTCTCCAATGGGTGTCTAATAAAAGAAGAAGAATATCCAAAACCCTTACTGTCCTGCATTACTGAACCCCAACCTGTCTCTCTCCTTCCTCCCAGACTCCTTCTCAGGTCTCCCTTGAACTCATGGGGCTCCTTCCACCCTGACCCCTTTATACCAGCTCTGCTCCCTCTGCCTCTGTTAGACTTTCTGTTTCCAGATTTTTCACAGTGGCTCCTTCTTCTGAGGGGTCATGGCTCAAACATCAGGCTTCATAAAGATCTTCCTCACAACCCCCTAAACCACCACAGTTCTTATCATTTAATTCATTTCTTCATAGTATCCATTTCTACCTGAAGTTACCTATTTACTTGTTAGACTATTATCTGTCTCCTCCACCAGAATGGAAGTTCCTTGAGGGAAGAGACCATGACTGCCTTGCTCACTGCTGATGATACTGTGCCTAACACACAGAAAGTGCTCAATAAATACTTGTGGAATGAAGAATAAAAGACAGGCCCATCAACAGACCAGGAGTCAGGAGCCCTATGTTCTCATTTTAGTTTATTCCTCACCCACTTTGTGCCTTTATCTGGTCCCGTCCTTATTGAGTCTTGGGTGTTTGTCTGCGAAATAGGACTGATTGCTCAACCCTTTCTCACAATTTTTTAAATGAGTAACTAGAATTCATATGTATTTATTTATGAAACTTATACATTGTGAGTGATTATAAAAGATGTAAAATAAGTTCCAATTCCCATGAGACAGGTTTTTCTGAAGCACAGGTCTGTGATCCCCAGAATGCATTGTTCTCAATGAGAAAGAGGTCAGCAATCCCTGTTGATGTCTGTCTTGGGACAGGGAGAGGGGAGTAGAGGCATGTGCGCCACATTTTTGCTATTTGTGCCAAAGAAATGTCAACTAATGGAAGGCAAAAATCAATAATTTATATCCAGCTTCTTCAAGCTTTTAGTGGTGGTATTTCTGGAAAGAAGGATTTGATATTTTACTCTCTGCCCTCTGCACTTTTGATATAGACCATATTACTTTTGTACTAGAAAGTAATTATAAAAACCTCTTCAAAGATCCCATCATATATTCCACATCATTGTTAAAATTCTAACATTATTTTTAGAAATCACCAAAACAAAAAGGACAGAAAATAGGCAAGGAAAACAAGTCTCCTGAGTATGACAGTATAACTGACTCAAAACAAAGTCCAGTTTTGATATTACACATTTCCTAACTAGTGAAAGGTAAATGCAGTCAATAAATTAGAGTACTATTATCTTTCCTTTTGGAGGCGTAGTGTGGGATTTCTCCCTTTTTACCTCTCAGTAGATAATCACGGTGTTCTTGTTGACACTGTTATTACGTAATTTTGAAAGCATTGAGACAGATTTTAATTCATTTAATAATTAGGTCAATAAAAACCATTATAGCTGAGAGCTCTATTAAAAGTCCATAATGTTACCTTAATGGGAAAAAAACTAATACAGTTCTGTTGGAATTTTTCCATGAAATTAATATCAAAGCATTTTAGTGGGTGTTTTAAACAGCTTAAATAGACATTTTTATTAACAGAACTAATCATGGAATTAAAAGAAATGAAAAGCGTTACATTTGCTATGATAAAGTATCCATGTTTGAAGGAGTTTATCAGGCCCATTCCCGTGAAGACCCTGCACATGTACCACCACAAGAGCAGGGCACACATTCACCTTGTCTGGGTCGCTGCTTGTGGCTCCTCCAAGGCTGCCAATTTGTGTTTTGGTGACTGTTTCTTGAACCCTATGGCTTCATTTCTCAGAGCCTCTCTGCTAAGAAACATTCCAGAACTACAGCCCCACCCATTCCCCAAATCAAAATCCTCTTTCAAATCCTTTTTGGTTGATAACATCAAACCCCACACACAATAGCAAGGACATCTAAAACAGATCAAAACAACCTAAGACATAGAAGGAAATGTGTCAGCATTGCCCAGAGATGCTTTATCAGCTTAATTTCATTAGTTGATTCACTAAAGGTAGAGATTAAGAGGAACTAAGGTAGACTCAAGCACAGTTTCATGTGATTTGAGTATATTCTGACCAGGAGAGCTAGTGGGAGGGAAAAAGAGTAAACAAAGGGATCACTTCTGACCACATGAATCCTATAATTCTGTGTTATTTAAATACACAAGTCCTTGTGTATGGCTGCATCATTGTTCCTTGGGTACTGACAACTATTTTCATAATCAAACATACCTGAGTTAATAAGAAGTCAAGAGTGATCAACACTGATCAAAGGCCAAGGTCACAGATATACATAACAACTTTACACATTGAAAGGAAAGTGATAATACACTCAAAGATGAAGGGGCTGAGCATGTGAGGGCAGGCAAAGAGCATGGGATTTGGGAATGGAAAACCTCCATTTACGCTCAGCTCCTCTGCTCTCAACAGGGTGACCATGGGATGTTTGAAAGAGATTACAGAGGAAGAATATCTAGTACTGCATCTGACAGAGAGTAAGGGCTGTTCATTAGTGGAAAGAGAGATATCTCAAGGGTATTCCCTAAGAGGGCACATTTAAAATATGAATGGAAGGGAGACTTATGCAAACCCCTTTTTACACTTGTGTGCTTTCAGCAAGGCTATACATGGCGAGATATGCTGAATCTAAATAAACCAGATTTATTAAGATGCACATCTCCACTTAGTACTCCATTTTCTTCCCAGGGAAGACTCCCAGTGGAATTAGAAACCTAGCAAGTGAACTGTAATGTTTTTATTTTAACTCAGTTTTAAACAGCATCTGTTGAAAAATGCCATCCTATAGTAAAGGATCATCTCTGAAGGCATCTGTAGGCTGATATGTGCAACATTTACAACCAATCAGCATTGCAGGTGACCAGGCAGGTCTTGGGAACAGGGAGGAACAGCAAAAATAAATAACTTCATTTGACCTTCCTGACTGCTAATCAAGAATTTGTGCCTAAGAAGGCTTAGGTAGCTCATATTGGTCAAGGTTATAGAGACATGTGAAATGGAAGGGAAAAAATGCCTTAAGAAAAAATCACTAATGGTAAAATACATGCAGTTTCACTCTCAAGGCCTATAATCTTCAGGGCACCACAGATGGGGATATTCTATCTGGGTTTTTCTTGTTTTTGTTTCTTTGTGCATGGCAAGTAGAAGGGAAAAGATAGAAATAGCAAAAATGTAAAGTTGTTACTAAGGATTTGACGATTTATGTTTGGAAACCAAGTGGGACACTTTGCCCTTAAGTAAACAGATTCTGTAAAGAAATTTGATAGCTGTGAAGTCCTGTAAAAGAGAATCCTGAAATCATCTAATAAACATTATTTTGCAGGAGAATGTTAGAGAGAAGAGATCCTTTCTGCAATTTATTTCATTTTGTTTGTGATATTATTGGTCATTAACTTGAGATTCACTATTCCTCTGGCAAGTACTTTTTTGCTAAAATTACCAAATATTCTCTGGAATGGAGAATCTTATCAGAAAATTGATCTCTAATACATAAAGGCATCTTGCAAAAAAAATGTTCCTTTGGGGGAATTTTTTAAATGGTTCACTGCAAGCCTTTCACAATCTCATGGAAATTTGGAGATTGCTCAGATATTGTTTCCATTGGAAGAGGGAAAAGGGAACAAAGAGAGACATAATACTGGTGACTTTAGAGGCTACTACTATTTTCTAATTTGTTCAGTGAGGGCAGCAGAGGCTAATAACAAGGAGGTAAAAACCATTCAGGAATACAAAATTATTTACAAAAAACCAGTTTGTGCAATGCATTCTTTTCTGTTACTTTGACAACTGCCAAGAAGAGTAACTATGCACACTCAGTATTAGTTAAATTAAATTATCAACTGCAAATGCTAAATATGACCGTCTCAGCAAAGCACTGGATTATAACACCACGTCCCCTGTTCAGACTAAAAGCTGATTACTGGTTCTGGAGCTATAAACATGTCATATAATTTAATTGCTTTGCAGGTAGAAGAAAATGAAGCATTCTTGTTCTCATTCTGAAACTCAACACAATTCTTTAACAGAACATAGTGATCATAATTACACACAAAACCTTCACTTGATACCTGCTTTATTGTAAAGAGAAGCTATAGCAAATTTTAGCAAAGATGAAGGAACTAGGTAATACCAGATTTTTTGATGTGGTGTGGGGGAGGGTGGAGGGAGGAGGTAGACTTTTCATAATTGCTTTTATCATCACGTTAAGTCATGCAGTTACAAAGTAGTTAGAAATTTCTAAAAGAATATTATTGTTAAAAAAATAAAAAGGCTCAGTTTACATAAATAATGTCTAGCACTTCACTGGGATACTACTGTTCAAAAGGCCCTGGCAGAGTACAACCCTCAGCCCCAGGTAGTCTTTGGGCTGTGTGAAGCTGTGTGCAGAATGCGAGGCCCTGGAAGAGGACCCAAGGTCAGGGTGAGTGGTGCTATTATTGGAAATCGGCTGCCAGGCAGACTCCAAAGAGGGAACCCAAGCGGTTTCTTCCTGGGACACTCTGTTTGAATTAATGTTCAATCAGTCAGCACAACAGATTTTCAAGAGAAGAATTAACATGACAAGGAGGTAACTGTTTTCTATATCCTATGTGTCATAACTGTGGTTAGTAAGTTCCAACAATCTTAACAAAAACAGCCTTTATCATTTGCTATTCAATGATATGTATGAAGATAACAATTCTCCACTGGGTTTTTTGTTTCACTGGACAATATACTGTTGATAAGCTATGACTGATACTGTTTTATATTATAAAATACTAGCTTTTTTCATTCATTATGTTCATAGGTATTCACTGTTTGAGTCAAGGTTAGGCTTATTAAGTGATTAAAGGCAATTTTATTACCGCAGCATATATTTATTTTATTCTAAAAAATGCATAAAGAGAGAAACAGCTTTTATTTTTGTTTGAAAGCTATAGAATTAAATTTTTTGCTGACTTAAAAACCAGTAACTCGAGGATCATGCTACCTTCTGAAAATGCCACACACTTGCTTCTTGAATGTGTCGAAGTTACAACATGTCTTAGACTTTGCCAGAGCTGAGGCAGCAAGCAGCTGGCTGCTCTTGGACAACGGGCTCTGACTGTGGGGAGGCAGCCGTGGAGCAGGTCGGGCACAGACAGAGGGACTTCTTATTTAAAGGCAAAATACCCAAATGACTCTCTGGCATCTACTTTTAGCTTTGTACATGTTTCCCTAACCTTAATATTTTTTTCTTAGGGGGCTGATTTGGATTGACTTGTTGAGAATGGTGTCCATTTTCAAAGTAAGTGATAAGAGAAAGAGATCTCTTGTAAACTTGTGACAGATCTACAGATGAAGAGGTGAAGAGGGCAGTGGCGAAGTCAGCTATAATCCATCTGTGTGAAGGTCACATGGCTTCATTGTTTACCTTGAAGACTTTCTCAGTGGCATTGATGCAGGCAGCTATTTTCAGGTCCAATCCCAGGTTATACTTCCTGGCTGTGCACATGATCTGCCTGACTGAGTGCCACATAGTGTAAGCTAAGCCAGAGTGCGCAATGTCTTTCTCAGTTGTCCCTGATACCCCATTCTAGAAATCTGTTCTAGGACAAGAACAGTTCCACTGTGCTTTCCAAATTTTCTTAAAACACACACAAGGAAGTAGTTGTTAGTATCTCTTTCGTATATGAAGGTCAAACGGCTGCAGCTGACATGATGTCTTCAGCCACTCAGAATAAGACAATGGTACACTCCAGCATTCTAGTAGAGTTTTGGAATAACCTCAAAGTTCCTCTCCAGGAAAACCTGACCAGCATCTGGAGTTTTTGGTCCACTGGCACCTTCAGCAATAATCTTGGCTTTGACTCTGGGTGCATTGGACTTGGTCAGCTGCTTCTCAGTGGCAGCAAGAATCAATATGTCACAGTCGGCCTCTAAGATACACCTTTGATAAAGCTTTGCCTTGTGGAAGCCCAGAATTTTTTAAATCACTAAGCAAAATAGGTTTCTTACCAAGCGTCCAGGCTTTTACTCTGGTTCATGGATTTAAAGATGCATTTTCAAAATTGGTTTAAGTCTATAATGGATTTCAGGTGCAAAGGACCACCTTCTAACAGCTAATTTGCTTCCTGCCTTCAGCTGAGCTGTTAACCAGAAGCAGTCAACATGTGCGCTCCTTTCTTGGGCCACTGGCAAACACAAATGTCATAATCAATACTCATTAACTCCAGGATCGGGATCAAAGGAAGAATCAGGAAAACAGGGAGGGTCTAAAATGTAACTAGGACTTTGTAAGCACTTCTAAGAATTTCAGTTGCTGAGTTTTAAACCAAAATAGGAAAGGGGACAAAGCGGGAGGGGAGAGAGAAGGGGGAGAAGGGTGACTCCCTATGTTCCAAGTACCATCCATGAGTCAGCCCTTCCCTCCTACTCATTAAATTGGAAGCTCAACACATTAATTTTCTGAACTAAAGTCAGGAGTTTAAGCTTGTCCCTCCAATTTATTGACAGGGACAAGATCAGTTTTTCCCAAGTTGTGGGGACAGAAATAAGACCAAAGAATGAGGAGCTCAAAGCCACGCGTGGGGCCCATTGAGATCGCCGTTTCCGTGTCATCTCATGGCTCTCATTAGTGGTGCTGCTCCGCGTCTGGCTCTGCTGTAGTGCCTGCGGTTAGGAGACCCACCCGTGCTGGCTCCTGCTGCATTAACCGTCCCAGAACATGATTGGGCAGCGCAGGCCTCATTAGAGCGAGAGGGTGTGCAAGGGCAGAGGGCCTCATTTTAAGAAAACATTTTGCATATGAACAAAGGTGGGAGGACGTCAGGGTTTAAAGAGAATCTCAATCTCATCTCTTAGGAAAGTCAGTGGGAGACTGCTAAGTAAAGAGATTCTTGACCTTCTCAAGCGATCAAAGGTGACCCAATGAAGCAAAGAAGGCTTCGTTCCCCAAGTTTCTTTTCATCGGTTGCCTTGGACAACCAGGCCTGAACAAAACAGCCTCAGGGAGACTGTAATGTAATAACTTCCTATTTGTTTCAGCAAGAGAAAGCTCAGAAAAAATATTTTTTTAAAAAAGAATAAAGGAATGAAAAGAGGCACACGAAATCTGCCAATCCAGGGCATGCAGATTCTGAGTAGTGATAAATGAACCCTGGGACTGGTTCCAGGGCTGGGTCTTTAATCATTTTTAAGCAGCAGCCTGCCATTAGGCAAGATGTGCATGTTCTTCAGTGGTGTGGCTTCGTTCATGGACTATTCTGTTTCCTTGGACATGAAAAGGGGATCAAAGACAGCTTGCAGACTTACCATCACATGAGGTTGTATTCTTGTCTCTAGTTCCTTGGGGCAGGAAAGAAAATCATAGGATCCACAGGAGGGGCTCACAGCTACAGATTTTCCTTGCACACTTAAATCCAAGCAGGGGCAGCTGTGCATGGTCAAGTTTGAAGATATTTCATGAGCCACATATTTTCTGTACTGCAGCATTTTAGAGTCAATAACTGTCTGTTTTCTTATCCTGCATGACTGGGTTTTCTCCTTAGGTGGAAGGGTCTGCCATCTTGGTCTCACTAAATTCTATTTCCATTTCCAACAGAAGTACTGAAGGTGATTTAATGCAATTCATTTTTTAGGTAAAACACAGAGATTCAAAGTGAGGGAGAAAACTAGTCCAAGGCCACAAAATTTTAACTCTCCTTGAAATATCCTGTACTTATACCACACAAGCCACATCTCTCCCACTGCCCCTAACCCTCCACACATGGATTCCAGCTGTCCCTTTACTTTTTATCCTTGACACAACATATAAGGTGGGGTGAAGAGGAAAAGAAGGGAGGAAAGGGGAATGAGAAGGGTAAAGATTCTTGTCTATGAAAAAAAAAGCTTCTTACTTTTTTTTTCAAATGGGTCAGGCAAGGATCAGAGCTTATAGAGAGGTCTAAAAAAACTACGCTCTACTCCTCTTGCTAGATAACACACTTGATACCCTAGATTTTATATTATTTACCTTCATGTAGTTTATCTCACAGGATCCTTAAAAGCTACTAAAGACGAGTGGAAAGGAAAGTAATATCTGAACAGTACCATATTACATACCATGCTCAGTACACAGTCAGGCCTTCTTTAAGCCTTCAAGGAGCCCCCTTTTACAAATAAGGTAACTGAGGCACAGAGTCAAAAATCTGGCTATGGACCTCCAGCCAAGATGGAGGCCTAGACTGACATGCCCTGTCTCCCTCCACAACTAAGAAGGAATACATCTACTGCAAACCAGAAATAATCAGAAGTTCCAGAAAATAAAGCTACATGGAAGCCCAACGTATGAAGTCATAAACAAGTGGTGCTCGTCCAGATGGGTAGGAGGGACGAAGCCACAGTGGAAAGGTCAAGCTGTGCTGGTGGTGCAGTGACGGCAGCAGGACGGTGGTATACACAGATAACCGTATTTAAAAAGAGATGAGAAACACCTGGGGATCACCCCTGGCTGCAGACCATACCCATCAGCTCTCGATTCCAATGCCAGGGAAGGCAGACCTCCATTGCCTCGGACTATGAAGGCCAGAGGGATGGGGATGGAGGTAGAAGCTCCCGGTCTCTCAGCAGAGAGTGAACGGCAGGAATCCATCTTGGATCCCCACCCCCACACAAAACACCACAACATGCTGAGAAGGGTCGCCCGGTAGTGACGAGTACATGGGCCTCTGCCCCCTATAGCGTAGGAGGTGTGACAGCCCCGCCCAGGAAGCAAAGGTAAACACAAAACTGTCAGGATGGCACAGATCATAATAGAGATCTCTGTAACGCAGCTGACGAGCCAGCAAATATCTGATCTAACGGATCAGCAGATAGAAAATCTTTCTGAGGCACAGTTCACAGCTTTGGTTGTTACTATGCTTACAGACTTGACAGCAGATTTTAAACAAGACAGGGAAGGAATAAAGGCTAGTCCTGCTGAAATGAATGAAAACACATATGAAACTAGTGGTGAGGGAAAGAAAACCAGGGACCAAATCAACAAATCGAAACATAGGAAAGGAACTAAAAGTCAACCAGTGCAGAAAGAGGAAATGAAAAGTGAGGAAAATGAGGAGAGGCTCAGGAACCTATGGGACAGCTATAAGCGGACCAACATCCAAATCATAGGGCTGCCAGAAGGTGAAGAAGAAGAACTAGAAATTGAAAAATTATGTGAAAAAATAATGAAGCAGAACTTCCCTGACTTGGGGAAGGAAATACACTTACAGGTCCAGGAAGAACAGAGAGTTCCAAAAAATCTGGACCCAGGGAGAACCACATCAAGACACATTATAATCAAAACGTCAAAAATTAAGGATAAAAAGAGAATCTTAAAAGCAGCAAGAGAGAAGAAGAGAATTACATACAAAGGGGTCCCAATAAGACTATCAGCTGATTTCTCAAAAGAAACTCTGCAGGCAAGAAGGGACTGGCAAGAAATATTCAAAATAATGAAAAGCAAAAATGTACAACCACAATTACTCTATCCAGCGAAGCTGTCATTGAGAATAGAAGGGCAAAGAAAGTGCTTCCAGGACAAAGTAAAACTGAAGGAGTTCATCAGATTCAAACTACTGTTAAATGAAGTGTTAAAGGGACTTGTTTAGGAGAAAGAGGATCAAAACTATGAACATTAAAATGAAAACACTATCACAACAACCAACAACAGAAGCTAGGGAATCGAAACAAAGGCAAACTAAATAGGCAACGAGAGTGGTAAAAGAATTGTAGGTATGGGGAACATATTGGGGTGAGATCAGCTGAGAGGGGGAAGTGGGGAAAGGGAGGGAGATGGTACAGGAATTAAGAAGCATAGTAGGAGGGAGTGGAGTTGACAGGAAGATGCTGAGAAGAACTACATGCACAACCAATGGGCATGGACTAAGCGGGGGGGCAACTGGAGGGAGGGCGGTCACTGGGTCGAAGGGAACAAAGGGAGAAGAAATTGGAACAACTGTAACAGCATAATCAATAAAGCATATTAAAAAAAATAAAGTTGTTTTTAATAAAAAAAAAAAAAAACAATCTGGCTATGGCCACAGAGCTGGTAAATGGATGAAAATAAACCCAGCTCCTGGACCTCCAGTGTTCCATTTTACTATAGAGTTAGACAGGTCATGGCAACATTAAAACCTTTAATGTGGAGCTTCTAGATCCCCAAAAGCATTTCCATCCAATGTTACTTTTACCCACTTGCCTTTCTCCCACCATGCACAGTCACTGTTGCCTCCAGTAAGCTACTGAAGATGAACAAATGATCTATGGCTCCAAGTGGTAAAGAGAGATGCAGCTATGGGACTTGGAGATACCCTCCTAGTGACTTGAACCAAATTATCACTGGAGAAACAGCAATGATAACAAAATCAAAGGCAAATCATCAAAACACAAGTGTACTCCCCATCTCAAAATAAAGAAAAGGAAAACCCTCAGAAAGTCAGGTTACTCCCAATTTGGACAGTTGTAGAAACAGAATGATGACAACAGGGCTGTTGCCAAACTTCTGGGGAATAGAGAAAACCTCAGAAAGAAGGCCTTCACTGTGCTCTCATTGGCTCTGGCTCTGATCCTTTCCCATCCAAAACCCGATTCAGGGTCTTGCTTGAGGACACACCCAGATTTTTGTGTCACAGTAAAATAGAATTACACATAGGTTAGACATTGCAAAGAACATCTAAAATTATATTTTGGAATGCTTTATTATAGCTAATTGGATAGGATTTTATCAGAAACTCAGTAAATCTTTCATTGGACCTCCCAAATTCAATGTCACCCCTTTGGGGTGGGGTGGCACAGCTTAACACTAAGTGAGAAAGATGCAGTGACTTAGTTTACTTCCAGTCAGAGGGAATCAGTGGCTCAGCATCAACACTAAACAGGAATTCACCCTTGGGTCCCAACAACTGGAACAAGGCCAGGAGCAAGGAGTTGGGACATGAAGTTTGAGAGTTAGAAAAGACTTTGGAAGTCCTCTTACCTTTCATTTTATAGAGGAAGAAAGTGAAGCCCAGAGAGGCCTACTGGCTTTTCTAAGGCGGCACAGTGAGTGTGAGTCAGGGCCTGGGCTGAGGCCAGGCCTCCTAGGTTCCAAGCCAAAGCGGGGGGTTATGCCCACTATCACCTATGCTGGCTGACAGAGCAGCCGTCTGCCGCAGCAGCACCAAGATTTCAAAATAGCAACAGAAAAAACGAATCTACCCTGGAAAAGGGACTTCAAAGATGAACAACTGAAAGACGAGCAGTCTGGAGAAATAGAGATACAAGGGCATGAAGGTGCCTACAGATGTAGGAAGAAAAAAACATTAAAAAGATGTCCCCCTTGGAAGAGGTATCAGAATTCAGTTTGGTGTCATGTAACAGGAAGCAGATTTTTAAATATTGTGGTGAAATACACATAATTGACTGTTTTAACTTATAATTCAGTGGCATTTAGTGCATTCACAGTGTTGTGCAATGACTATCACTACCTAGTTCCAGAATATTTTCACTATCCCAAAGGTAAATCCTGTATGTATTCCATAGTAATTCCTTATTGCCCCCTTCCCTCCAGTCCCCACAACCACTCACCTGCTTTCTGTTTCTGTTGGTTTGCCTATGATCAGTGTTTCATATAAATGGAATCAGACAATAAGTGGTCTCTAGTGTCTGGGGAAACAGATATTTTTATAACACATTAGGAATTGCAAAACTGTGGGCTGTGAAAGGGGGCTGGATGGTGAGTTTCCTGGACTTGAGTTTGGGCCAAGGTTAGAAGTTAATGTGATCGGGCCTCAGGCACAGGAAGGGGCTGGAGAGAATGACCAGTCAGGTCTTCTCTGACAAGCCTCCTAGGATGAGCTTCCTCATCACTCCCACCTCTGCTGCCATGGTCACTGTCTGCTGGGTCATGAACTGCTGCCGGCCAACCGTTCCTCCTGCTGAGCGCCTCTCTTACCATTCTTCTCCCATCTCCTGTTCTGTTGTCATATGTTTGCTAATTTGCCCAACACACTATGGACAATCTTCTCACTCGAGCATGTTTGACCTGAGTGTTCAGCTTTCTGCTGAGCTGATCTGGACTTCTAGTTGGCCATTAGCACAGCCAGGCATGCATTAAGAACAGGGACAAACAAGGATTGCCTGTGCTTTAACTACACTGGTTTGGCCCAATAAGCTCAGGAAGAATCTATAAAACCTGACAGTTGAGGGCAATAAAATTGGCTACAAAGGAACTATAGAGCAGAGACATTGTCTTCTGGTGCACCGCCCAACACACATTCACATACAGAAGCAACTATTAACATTCTGACACAAGCTTCACAACAGCTTGGAGGAAAGGCATTATGTTTAAGAAGATGGAGTTAAAAAAATCAGAAGGGGATTGAAGGGAATCACAAAAGTATCATTTTCCAGGTGGTGATAAAAGATTTCATCCGTGACCTGGAAATCACATTTAAAAAAAATCATCCTGCTTTGTGTCTAGAAATAAAAGTTGGAAGTTCTTTAAAAAACTATACTTATAGAACATATACTGGGTTTAACAGTGCCCTCTAAAAATTACTTTACTGTCTACTGAAAACATCAGAATGTGACTTTATTTGGAAATAGGGTCTTCGGAGATATAATGAGTTAAGATGAGGCCATGCTGGATTAGGCAGATCCTGAATCCAACGACTGAGGCCCTTGTAAAGAAAGTGTAATTGGAGATACACAGACACCCACAGAAGGAAGCAGACAG
Organism: Furipterus horrens; assembly: GCF_987537825.1. Taxonomy (NCBI): domain Eukaryota; kingdom Metazoa; phylum Chordata; class Mammalia; order Chiroptera; family Furipteridae; genus Furipterus; species Furipterus horrens. The sequence goes on along the minus strand of NW_028327177.1, from coordinate 91,261,304 downwards.
ACAAAGATGGAGTCAGAAACTGGAATGATGAAGATTTAGCCCAAAGAATGCCAAGGACTGCCTGTCAGAAGCCAGGAGAAAGCAGAAGAGGAAAGGAAGTCTTCCCCAGAGCTGTCAGAGGGAGCAGGGCCCTGCTGACACCTTGATTTGGGATTTCTGAACTTCAGACTGTGAGAGAAGACATTTCTCTTGTTTTTGCTTATTTTTATTTTTATAAAACGTTTATTCTCTTAAATCCAGCATATTCACAGAGTGTTAAAACACTTTAAATCATTTTCCCCAACTGTAATATTATTCACATAAACCAAAATACAGTAGGCCTCGCAAACTATACAGAACCCTCCCGGATCCCTCTTCTTCTATAAATTGTACACACTTATTTAAAAAATGGCAACAAAGTTAGTCCTTAAAATGAAATCCATCCCTGGCTGCTGTGGCTCAGTGGATTGAGCGTAGGTCTGTAAGCCAAGTGTCACTGGTTCGATTCCCAGTCAGGGCACATGACTAGGTTGCACGTCAGATCCCCAGTTGGGGGCGCAAGTGAAAAGCAACCACACAGTGATGTTTCTCTCCCTCTCTTTCTCCTTTCCCCTCTCTCTAAAAATAAATAAATAAACAAACAAACAAAATAAATAATGTTTTTAAATGCTGTAAAAAAAAATTCTATTATATATGAAGTTCAACTTCTGAACACAGGTTCAGAAATAAGTACTGTCTAATCCACTGACTTAAAAAAGTGCTTTCTATTGACCGGGATTTTTAAATTTATTTGTCTGGATGTTTTGTTTGTTTCCAGGTAAAGAGAAAGATTGACCCTCAGATACCTTTGTCTTCAAATTGGTCCTGTCCTCTCTGGGGATCTCTTCTTTTAAGCTTTTTCCTCACTGCCAAGCCTTTGTTCCCCCTTCTCATTTTCCAGAGAGAGAGACCCAGGGCCTCAGAGGCAAGCGCTCACCATCTGCACTCCGATTCCTCCATGTTGATGATAATTTCTATCACATTATATGGGATCCCTCTGGTGGTTACTAAGAGACACGTCACTTTTGAGAGATTAGAGCCAAACCAAAGAATCTTTCCATCTACAGGATAATGGAGCTGATCAGGTTTACAAATTACAGCAAGAAGATCAGGTGCTAGCCTGCTTTGGGCACCGCCCCACGTGAGAGAGCTCCTGTTGCCAGAGGAGGGTTCCATTTGTCTGGGCGTGAAATGCTGAGTTGGTGATTCTTGAAAGCCATCATCATTTGTGTTAATAGAATAGTGGGTGCAGAGCTGTCTTGCCGCAAGAACAACAACACAGAGAATCCCAGCCACATCAAAGGAGTGATTTCTGGCTTCCGGGGCTCAGAGATAGTGACAAAAAAGACTGAGGTGAGAGGTCTATGGTGACAGTATATCCAGAAATGGGGCAGGTTTCTGAGCATCTCATCAAACATCTACAAGGACAGCTCCTCACAGTGACTCTCTGAAGTCATTCAAAGCCAGCCCTCTTTTTTTATTTATAATTATGTATAAAAGCATCCATCTTGCTGTACCCAGCCTGTCCCCTGGCTTACAACAGTGACAAAATAAGAAATAACTTATAAAATGAGGTTATTTTCTTGACTGGCTGGGACACTCTGCACTCTGAGTTGACGTTGTTAAGGCTCTACCTATTAAAATGCCTTTATGTACGTATATGCACAGATGTCTTGATTTATAGCATATTCATCAGAAGGTCTAAATTAATTGCTCTCTGATGAATTTTATAACACCTCCTTTCTGCTTCTCCACCCCCACCCCCCAAAGTACCCTGAAAAGGTCAACAGCACTATCAAATGCAACACACTTCAACTTTCTTCCAAGCTTATAATTAAAGCTAATTAGTAGTTTTGGTAATTAGCACATGTAAGCTTTCTACTCTCTGAATTAATAAGACTTACTCAGGTTTTGAGCCAAGCAGACTTTTCACTTGCTAGTTTCTGATTTCTGAACTGCCTTTGGTTGGTTAAGTTAAAATGTCTTTTCAAAGTGGAATACCAGAAAGAAACCATTGCTTGCAATGGGCTGCCTGCCCTCAAGCCAGAGTTCTCCACAGGCAAAAGTGGGATTGTGGTCCCCAGGTACAATCAGAGCCCTCTGGGTGTGCAGTAACTGACCAGACTCAGCCTCTCAGTGCAAAACAGGTTGTGTCCTGTCGCTGTGTCACTTGAACTCAATATACCCCCAGCATGTTCTTCTTCATGTATGTCACCCAGGGACATGTGTCTGCATTGAGCACATCACATCCTCTTTATTTTAACAGAATATTGCTGAGGTGATGGCCAAGAAATAACTGCTCATTTTGGTTTAAATCAAAATCAAAGAGGAGAAAAATCATTAGTTAAGTCAGTATCTGCTTTCGTGGAGACAAAGTGATTTCCCAAACAGCATCCTTTTCCTTTTCGTAGTCAGCGTGCGGGCATCCTGCGTGCCCAGACAGAATTGAAAGTGTGTTTTTTAAATCAAAAATCAAATCTACATTTTATTCGAAGAAAAAAGCCTCTCTGATTTGTTTTCAGACTTTAAAGACAGTTTGAGAAAAATCTTCCGTGAGCTCATTTGCCACCCCCGACCCCCGTCCACCCTGCCAATATTAATCTCAAAGTAGGAAAAAAAAGAAAAAGAAAAAGGAAATAGCTTGGTAATTCCCTGGATTCCTTATAAGTCCAGAACAAGAGAGGGGGTTGTTCACAGTACCAGTTGTTATAATGTAAAAGGGAAAGGAAACAGGAATTTCTGCATGAAGGGGATTGCAAGGCAGCCCTGAGTCACTGGAGTGAATGGTTCTCATGTTAACAGACAATTACTACTGCTGTGATGACTACATCTGGATCCATGAGGGGCAGTCGATGTTATTTAAGAACAAAGACACACTTGGTCCTGGGGACGGCTGTAGTGGTGAAGGTGACCAGGGACTGCGGGTTCCCAGGCCCAATCCAGCAGGAGTCTTGTCTCCCACTGACAGACCCTGGATATTGGATGCACTCCAGTGAGTTCCATAAACAGTGGTTCTCAACTAGGGTGATCCTTCCCCCAGTGGACATTTGGCAAAGTCTGGATACATTTTTGTTACAAAACTGGGGTAGGAGATTTTCTACTGGCACCTGCTGGGTAGAGGCCAGGGATTCTGTTAAAAAAACCTTCAATGTTGCACAGGACAGCTCTGGCAACAAAGAATTATCTGGCCCCAAAGGTCAGCAGTGCTGAAATGAAGGAACCCTGATTTAGAATGTCTAAACAGGGTCAGAGGCTCTCCTTATACAGTATTTACTAAGGATGAGCCAAACATGAGCTTTCTTGGCTGATACTTGGCTGATCTTGCCCTTCTAACAATTCAAGAGAAGTGACAGCTCACCCTGAGGGGCTAGCGCTGAGCCTCGCTGGAAGCAGCAGACACTTGGTCATTCCAGCCACTAAAATGCCAGAGTTGGGATTTTCACACGGCAGCACAGGACAGCATAATGCATTATGGATGAGCTCACATGCTATGGCCAACGGTTTAAGAATGATGCTTATATTTAATGAATCCTAAATGGTTTATTACTGAGGGTCAAGTTCCTGCTTTCTGTGGGAATTTGACATTTATGAAAACGCCCCTACATTAATTATTCAACCAAGACGTTCTTCCTTTGAAAATTCACTTTCCTGATACACTTGACAGCACTACATTCTCTGTCTGCATGGGCTATGTGGTGTTAATCCTCTCAGCATTAATTAAATAAAATTTACAACCAACCCAGATGCATCCACCTTCAAATATTATGTAAAAGACAGCTAAATGCTCTGATATTCTTCTGCTAGTAGCCAATCATTATTCATAGTTATTTACTTTCTTTCTTTTGTTCTTTAAAGCATAAACCTGGTGTCTCTTCCCACTGAGAAGAAAACTACACTTATTAATTAAATTACACCGCATTAAACTTACTTAAGTTCACCAGCAGAGAAAACTCTGTGCCGCTGGGTTTAACGATAACTCTTAATCATACTTGCAAGCCATATCTTTTCCGTGAGTTGTTATAATTTTTGTTCCTGGAATTCCATTAAAAATGGTAATGTCATTACTCCTGTTAATGCTCAAAACCAACAGAATAACCCTGCATTTTAATTAGTAATCATAATTAATCATTATTTCATTAATGAAATGTTTAGTTGGTAATTGTCTTCGAGCACCTTACTCCCTAGGCTGATAAGAATTTCGTAACATGTAGCTCACTGCCTATTTCTGATGGAGTGGCTCTGCCTCTCAGGCCTGCGATACTGTTTGCATACTCATGTGCTGGAAACGTGTGGCTTCTGGCTCTCGATAAGGTTTGCATGAAGATTTACCCTCACATGTTTCCCTGCCAACTTAAGAAGGTGAATCAGCCTGCTCCCAGAAAACACAATGCATGAAGAGAGAAAACATTCTGGGAACCCTTAGTTAGAAATAAATCTGGAATCCAAAATCATGGATTTTTGAGAGAGGATAGAACAAGGATTTGGAGGTACTCTTTGGAACAGGAAGGTTGATTTTAGAGCTTAAAGAATTAAGAATAAGCTGGAAGGGATTTCAGGAATTTCATATGAGGCAAGATTTTTGTTGATCCTTTTGTAATACCATAGATATTCTTATATCCTTGGATGGTTTTTGCGGGGAAGGGATAAAGCCTGTCATCCCCATGAAAATGTAAACACTGGAGGTCAGGGACCCATAGATGTCTTGCACACAGCTGTAGTCCAAGCTCCTGGTGCAGTGCCTGGCATTTTTGCTATTCAGCAAACAACTGGATAAGTTTTAGTGTGGCATATGTTTGGGCAACTGAGAGGGTTACTGAGGTACAGGAGTTGTGGTTTTGTGATGGGAGCAGAATGTTGAATGCAAGGATACACCAAATTGGTGGGCTGGTGTGCTCATGAATGATCAAAGTCAGAGCGGTCTCTCACTGGGAATCCCGAAAGAGAACAGATTTATCTCAGTGACCTCCCTCCATGCAAAATAAATTTTAAAATGTACACATGTATATTCATATGTGTGTATATATGTGTGCATACACAATCACATGCTGTCACACACATACACACACACACACTCTCACCCACACTGCAATGAGTACAAATAATTATTCAGGGAAGGGAAATCTGTTATCCTTTGAAAACTAAACAAGGAGGTTTGAGCAAAGAAAAGATGTGCTGTTGTTATTTCAAGGCAGGATTCACAGCTTCTGAGTGAAACTATGACAGAATGTCAGGTCGGTTAGAGAATGTTCCATGTCTGCTGTGTATTTCAGACAAGCTTGTCAGAAATTTCCAAATGTCTGGAAGAGATAAATGATGGCCAACAGCTTGGTGCTGGCCCCGGTGTCAGCGCACACACAGTCGTGTCTCAGATAACTGAAAGATGGGCCTCTGAGGTCCAGAAAGGTCCTTCCCTTTGGCAATTTTTGAGGCTGCTGATATTTTAAAAAAATGAACAAATGGCAGGACAAAGCTTACATTTTTGCTGTATTTTATGAATGTGTACATTGAACAAGTTAAGGCTTTAGTACACATAAAACATGATGACTAGTTTAGAAATAACATCCTACATCAAAATTTGGGACCCTCTATAAAACATGGGTGGAGGGTCAAGTAAATGTCTACCTCCTACCCCCAAATGTATCCTATTTGTTTCCCAGGTTGCATGAACACTAAAAATAATACCCCCCTCCCATTTATCCATTCAATTCTTATAAAGCACCTGACTTTTCACTAGAAGCTTGGGAATGGAGTCCCTTCCTTATGGAGCTCCTAATCTAGAGTCCATTTCCCTTTGGACTTATTTTTAATGGAAACTGCCTTTCTTTTCTAGTTATCTCTGCTGACTTTTTTTTTTTTTTTTTTTTTTTTTTTTTTTACCATCAAGGTCTCACCAAGGCTACTGTGGTGATAGGGGAGTAAATATGAAAAAACAGTTAAGATTGTCACTTCCTAGAATGAAAGAACAAGTTCCTTAATAATCATAAGTGTGTGCTCTTGCTCCTGAGATTGCAGCAGGATGATTAATAAAAATAGATGCCAGTCATTGGACAATTAGCATGTCTTGCTGACTGCCTGGGGAACGGCTCTCTTTCTTGTTTGTTTGCTTAACTTCAGCTTTGGCTGGATGCAGTCCAGGCCATTGTGGAAGGAAAGGGAATGTAGTATTGTAGAAATAAAGCCTGAGCCAAGCAGAAATACTAAAAAGAGTAGGCGCCAAGAAAAAGTATGTCATCTCTCAAAGCAGAGCACAAAACATTAGGCCATTTCTAGCTGTTCTCATGCAGGTGAACCCACCTTCCAGTTGGCTTGTCTTTGCAAAATAAGAAGTGCAAAGGTCTGTTGGTCTCTTTGTGGGCCCTGCTTCACAGAGATTGACAGCAAAGGCTTGGCTACAAAATGAGTAACTGTGAGGCTGTGGGCAAGTCCACTTGTCCTGCAGTGTCTGCCTCAGTTTCCACATGTGTGAAACGGGGACAGTGATCCCTAGCTCCCAGGCTTGCTGGGAGGTTGACATGAAATCATGCATGCAAAAGCATGTTGCAATACCTGGCACACAGTAAACCCTTTTTTGTTACTATCAGATTGTCATTTTCACTATGATTTTTGCTTATTTGATACAGTCTTTTTGCTTTCACTAGTTTAAACAACAGCAGCAGCAGCATTCACAATGGGCTTGGGTTTATAATACTGTTGATTCCTTCCGTGGTGTGATTTGAAAGGGAGGAAGGAACATTCCATATGATGCTTTGAGGTCCTGGGAAAGGTGTGCTGAGAATCCTAGTGTCATGCTCATGTACAGCTCATGGGAGCAACGCTGCGCCATGTGGGATGGCCTAAGAGCATTTTTTTTAGATGTAATAGGTGCCAGAAGAGCAGGAAAGCAAGGCACTAACTCACACTGGGAGGCAGGAACAGAGATAACTGCTGAACAAACACATGATGTAAGAAAAGCATGTTTCACAGTCTTTGTACCCTGTTAACTTGTCAACTTTGCTAACTTTGAACTTTTTTAATCTCCTCTCTTGATCCACTGCCTGTCCTAACAGGAGGATTGCCCCTTATTCACATTTACATCCCCTGCAAGAACTGACATTGTCTTGAGCTCAGAAAATGTTTGCTGCATAAATGCTCTGGAGATCTTTAGAAAATCAGCATATCCTAAGTGAGATGACAGAGATTCAAGTGAGAAAAGTGGGGTGAGACAGAAGGTCTCTTGAATAGCACCTGTTCAAGAACTAATACAGACTCCCAGGCAGTGGGCAGGAGTGACCTTTGTTCAGAGAAGGCTTTCGGGTGCCAGGCTGAAGCAGATAGGGACAGCCCAGGCTCTGCAGACCCCAGTGTCATCGCTGATCTGAGGTTTAGCAGATGGTGTTTTCGCAGTAAGTTGTCTCAATTACCATCTATAACATCCTCTGTTAACTAAAAACGAGTTGTCTTAAGACTTTAAGATTTTAATTTACCTTAAATGTTTGCATGTGTTGGGAGTGCACCTATTTTGCAGGTTTGCTATGCAAGAGGGTTTGTGCATGAGATCTGAGAAAATCAGCTGGCAACAGAACCTGCCTGTGAGACTGGTCTCTGCACTACCTGCCAGACAGGTGTGGGGACAGTCTCCCAGCACTGCCCTAGAAGAGTGTTTTCAGTGTGGCTTCTTGCACTGCAGCTCTGATGGCATTAGGTCATACAGTAGAAGCTACCATAGGAGTGGTGCTAGAAATCATCGCCAGCCTGCGAAGGATACTAAAAGCTTGGTTTCACATTCCTGTCAGCTTCCAAAGCAACTCATGATGCCGATTTCATCAGTTTATTCACAATAGTTTTCTCTCCAGCCCAAACTCCTCTTTCTTTAAAAAAAGAAAACTCTAATAGACCTTGTTTCACTAGCAAGAAATGAGGCCGTGGAGCACTTCAGAGCCTGGACCTGTTTTCTGTAAGCTCAGGCTGAGACCTTCTGAGCCTCCAAGCCGGAAAGGAGAGGGAGGGAGAGAGGGAAAACCAGAGAGAGTGTGGACACCGGCCCCTTATGATTCTGAGCTGGTAGTAAGGAGATTTGTGACAGAAGAGGAGACATACTGAGAGGAGGGTACTGTATTAGAGCTTATATGAATTCTGGAAAGAAAATAAAGAAAAGAGGCCTTTGATCCACTCCAAAGAGGCAGACATAAAACTTCAAAGCAGAGTAACCATCTCCCATGCGTTGCCCTGCTTTTGGTACAGGAACATTCATTATGGAGCAGCTACCGCTCTCCACCCCTGCATGTGAGTGCTGCGGACACACAACTCGGCTTGGGACTCTCACAAAACACAGCATGTGCCCGCCACTAGGACATAAGCACAGGAGGCTGCCCACTCCTAAGTGGGGTTAATTCAGTGCCTCCCTGATATGCAAGGTACCACTACCTAGGACGGTGGCTGCCAAATACCAGCTTTCCTTGCCAGCGTCAAAGGAGGCATTTTGTCTCCTAATGCCAGGGGTCGTCGTCGTCGTCGGCAGCCGTCCGTCTCGAGAGACGATGGTGTAGCTTCTTCAGAGTCTATCTGCACCGCCAAGAATGGCTGTGCAGTCCGACTCAGGAGTGACATGGTATCTGTCTCCTCCCGTGTTGAATCGACATCTTGCGATGACGCTGAAGCTACAGAGCCTGGGCAGGGTAATATGGAGGGTCTGCTGTTGCCCATGCAGCAGACCCCCCCTCTCTTCGCAGCTGAAGGGTCCAAGGGAAAGACGGAGTCGATACAGCTTGGGTTCAGGTGCGCCGCAGGAGTTGCCGGTGTTGACTACAACGTCAAACCGCCTTAGGGACTCCGGCTCCGGATTTTCTGTCGGGGTTTACTCCCTTAGCCTTTCCCCTGAAGAGGTATGCCGCAAGGCAGCGGAATGCCAGGGGTCAGTCACAGTAAAATCACACAGCTGAAGAGCCAGGAGGAAGAAATTCCATCTCCTCAGGCTGTTCTTCAATCTCAAAAGTAAGCTGTTGGTTGTTTAAGGGGGGGGGGGGGGGCAGGGAGGTGGGAAGGGAAGATGTTCACCATTCAGAATGTTCCCAGGTCAGCCTGATAGTCCTTTATAATAAGCAGTGTTTGCTATTCTGAACGACGATAGATCTGCCTATGTGAGTGCCACAGATGTCACTGGAAGTAATATTTACTAATTGCCCCAGACGACTGGGCAGACTTCTGGACCTGTGGACAGAAGAAATTCTGTGGTAAGATCACATCTACTCATCTACCTTCTCCTTAAACAGTGCTGGCCTCCGGGACAGACTTCGGGGAGCCCAGTCTCCCAGAGGCTGCCGCACAGGACTGCTCTCCTTCCCAGCAAGCAAATCCTGATGGAAGAAACCTAGATACCTCACCAGCACCTGTATGAGATCAACCCTGGGCTTATTTTCTGTTAACAACTCATTTGTGTCAGAGCCAGTAAAAACAGCAATGCAGAGCACAGAGATAAACATCCTGGAGAATTCTCCTGGTTATTTAAAAAATATTGTTCTCTGTTGACTTGAAGTGCTGTAGAAACAGTCCCATATGCTGTGTTTCTTTTTTTCTGTTGGATCTTATATTTTAAACATAGATCTTCTATCAAATACAACTTCTGTGAACAATATGGCCGGCTGGGTTAGCAGAGTCCCCTTCTTTTGCTAAAGGCAGAGGACTTGACAAGGCTGCTTGCCGCCTTGAGTCTCCTGCTCACAGTTAATTATGCTCTGAAGTTATTTGCCCACCTTTTCTGTAACACAGACCAAAATATCATACTGATTTCTCTAGGTTCTTGCCTGGTTTGGACCACATTATATCCCAGAAATTCCTCATCTTAGCTGCTGTGTGTCTGTCATTTTATGTGAGACAATATGTTTACATTTCATTGCTTTGTAAAGACCATTACCAGGGCTACTTCATTATTTTTCTTTTCTTAAAAAAGTACTTTTTATGTTGTACACCTGAAACTAATATAATGCAACGTATGCCAATTCTATCTTAATAAAAATATTTTAATGTATACATACTTATTTATTTGTACAGTAAAACTTTAAAATAGAGACAAGATTATAACCCCCATTGACCTCCCTGCTGCAGTCCCGGTCCCCTGCCTACAAGCAACAGTATTACCAGATTGGTTCATATTCTTCAGGACGTTTTTCTGTATATTTGCACATATCTATGTACACAGCCATACGTCTTGTTGTTGTTGCTACTCTTGTGACATTAATGGAATCATGCCATAGAATGAATGCTTCATGAGTTATTTTCCCATTCCTCTTCTTGACCGATAAATACTTTGCCTTCTACTTTGCTGAAAACCTAGGTTCCATTTTCAGTAATTTATAACCGCACCAGATGGGGATAGTAGGAAGAGTACAAAACTGAATTGGATTTAAGTCCAATGCTGTGACTAATGTCCAGGTGGTCTCAGACAAGTCGTTATCCTCTTTGGGCCAACACCACTTCATCCAGTAAGGTGGGGGTGGGGGATGAGTGCAGTGGTCAGCTTGTTCAGGCCACAGTCCCTCATTACTGAGATCAAGCTTCTCACACTGCAGTATGAATGACTTAATTCAACAGAACATATTTAATGTCAAATATGTAATGTACCAATATTCCCTGTTATCCAAGTGCCTCCACACTGGCAATTATACAGATTTCACAGGAATCATCAGAAACAACCCACTCTAACTCAAAGGTCAATGACTGGTGGACTGTGGAACCTACAAATGTATTTTAATTAAGTTAGTTACCAACATTTCAAAGTCAGGAGACTTCACAGAAAAATGCAGTGTTCTTGACTTCTCTTGGAAGAAAATCAGTTTTGGCAATGCTCAGCCTGAACATCAGCACAAAGAAAAGTTACTGATGTGTAGATAAGATGGGGTCTTGCATGCATTGAAAAGACCCTAAAGACCCAGGGGATGATGCAGACAGAGGGTGAAGCAGAGAAAGGCAAAAGCAAGTCTGCATCAGGCCAATTCCAGGGCCATTCCCACCCACACCTCCCCTGAACCTTCCCCAGCATTCCCCAATCTCACCTCCTGCTTTGTTTTCCTCCCTTTACTTGCACAGGCCATACGATGCGCTTTCCTTTTTACTTGTTTCACTTAGTGTCTCTCTCCCCCATTTCTAGAGCAAAGACATTCCTGGAAGAAGCAATTAGAACAGGGCCAGAGACAAACAAGTAGAATTTCTCTAGCAGGAGAAGGGACGGGAGGACTCTCCGAGCACATGAGGCTCTGGGTGCAAACACAGGGTGCGCACGGGGGCACTGAGAAGGGCACACACAACCTGGTAGATGGGGAGTGTGAGGTGCCTGGGTCAGCTGGCTGAAGAGAGAGGCTGGCCGAGAAGAGTAGGACAGATGATGAAGAACATTATATTTGCCAGGCTGGTATACTTTAAATTTTATACTTTATCAATGTTTCTCAGAGTATGGTCCTTGGATAAGCTTCTCAGAATCATCCAGGATGGCTGTTCAAGTGTTAATTCCTAGGTGTCCCTGTAGAATCTACTGGATCTCTAGGTGTGCAACTCAGAAATTTTCTCTTTCCGATAAGTTCTCCAGGTGATTCTTATAGCCACTGATGTATTAGCACAGCTTTAAAGGCGATTGGTTCTCAAACATGTCTATTAACTTGAATCACCTTTAATGATATGAATATGGCCTGGCCTCAGTCCTCTACTGGTGATTCTGACCCACAGCCAGGACTAAGATCAGCTACCCTAGGCACAAAAAAAGTTATTGATCTGTGGGTGAAAGGGACTTCTTATGCTTTAGAAGACCCCATAGGGCAAGCCAGACCCACCACCTGTTTTGGTAAATAAAGTCTTATTAGAAGATAGCAAGGCTCCTTTGTTCATATATTGCTTGTGTTCCTTGAATGATGTAATGGCAGAGGTGTGTCATTTCCAGAGACCTTACAGCACACATAGCCTAAAATATTTACCACTGGTTCTTTCCCAGTGTTTGCAGATCTCTGCTTTAGTAAGATCCTGGTGGTAATATGGAGAATGGGGGAAGAAGGATCATTTAGAATGGAGGGGTTTGAATCAGGGCAAGAACAAAGAGAAGAGCAGGGTGAGAGAGACGATAAGATGGAGTCTACAGATCTTTTCGGCTGACCAAATGTATAAGGAAAGAGAGGAGTCAACAGTGTCATATTTCCAAACTGGGGGCTTGGGTGACTGTCATTAACCAAGATGAGGATCACAAAAGAAAAGAAGATATTTATGAGAGTGTGAGTAGAATCCAACTGACAGACTTTCTGAATTCCAAGTGCAGAGCAAGGTGTCCAGGAAGCAATTAGGAACATGAGCCTAACATTGAGTGAGCTAGGGGCTGAAGACAAAGGCTCACGGCCACCATCTCAGGGCTAGCAGCAGAATTCATGGAGACAAGAAATTTTGAGAAACCTCATCAGTGAAGGGACTGGCAAAGGAATAAGCTTGAGAAGTAGTCAGAGGGTGAGAGAAAGCAAACATGAATATATCTGTGGAAGCAGAGGAACTAATGTTAGCTTTGGGGGGGCCTTTTCTGGGCTCAGGGGGTATGGAGAATGCTCTGGCAGCTGAAGGCCTCCTGCAGGCTTCCTCTGGAGATGTCTATGGAAAACACTGATATGCACCCTCTGCAAGGAGATAGCTGCAATTCTGACCGCTCACCCAGTTTCCTGACACTCACCCCCTGGAAAGTGCGATGTGATTTTCTCACAGAACCCCTGCCTCGTGGAGTTCTTCCTTGATTCAGCTCTGACTGAGCCCATGAGGCCGGCTCACCAATGCCTGGCACCCAGCAGCCACTGAGCTGGCCCTGCTGATGCCCCACCGTGTCCCAACCAACAGAGCATCTAGTGCCAAGATCAGAACTCTGTCCTTTTTCTCTCAATTCTTATGGAGTTGCTTTCTCTGTATATTTGGAGAGAAATGAAAAAAGGAGTAAAGGAGAGAGGGAAAAAGAAGGAAAGAGGGAGTGCAAGAAGGAAGGAAAGAAAAGAGGCAAGAGTATAGAAACTGACTAGTGGAGGTGCAGGGACCTTGCACTGGGTACCTGACACGTGCTGGCTGTGTCACCTTGAGAGCTGTTGCACACACTGAAAGCAACGGCAAATGCTAGGTGTCCAGCATAATACCTAATATTGCACACTCAATGCAGCTCTGTTGTAGTTGCATGTTTGACTATCCAGAGAAGGCAGGTCTGCCTCGAAATTTATAAACTCTTGGATAATTTCCAGCCAGCCATGCAGCAAAATTCATGGTTACAGTTGGAGAAATTCCATATTATATTACATTTTGTTTCTGTTTTTTTTTTTTTTTTTTTTTTGCATTCTTAGCTTGTGAGAAAGTTGATGCTTCTCAAGTGGTAACTTGCTAAAAAGACAAGGAAGCCCAACTTCTCAGGGAGCTATGGTGAGTACCCCAAGCTAGGACAATTCAGTGTGTTTCGTCAGTAAGTGAAAAGTAGTTTCAAGGTCCAGTGCTAGTTTTCAGCTTCCAACTTTTCTGACCTCTTGCTCCACATTTTTTCAATGCTTCTTCCTCATTCCTTCCATTCATCCTCATCATTCCCACTGTAGTGGACTGATTTTGGGGGGGCATTTTCCTAAGCCTTTGCATATTTTTCTCTTGGGAAGCTTTGCTTTTAGACTTTTCCAGCTAGTTCTGCACAGCGCTTTTCAAAGAACGTTTGGAATCTTCGGTGCTTTTGTTTGTTCAGTTGAGTTTGTCATTTGAAGCGTTGCGGTCTCCCTCTGGAGCCTCCCACTACCTTCCAACTAGCACCTCAAGAGAGTCCCTCCTGCTGACTTGCAGAGGCCCCAGTTCTCTTTCAATAGTGCATATGCTACTGTATTATTGTCTGTTTGCTTTAGTTCATATTTCTTCTCTGGATGGGTTTTCTATTAAGATCATCCCTACTTGTTTGATCTTTAATTTCAGATCTCATCATTTTCTTTCCTAGTGTGCTTTTTTTAGGGATGTTTCTCTTGGCAAAACAACTTCCTATGGGCCTCAGCAGGTGCTAATGGCACTTTCATTTATTATCATAGACAACTTCAGTTTCTAGGGGGATAGTTGAATTGTGTTGTGGTTCACAGGAGAAATAAATCCCCTTGCAACTTTGGTCATTTTACTTCACATCTGTGGCCTCACAGGAAGAGAGAAGCAGAGAATATTGGCCACATCTGTCCATGAAGGTTTCTCCATTATCAATTTGGGCCCCAGCCTGGAGTATTGAACCCTCAGAAAAGTGCTCAGGCTCCCTCATCTAATCCATTGGTCCTGCAGAAGAATAAAACTATGTCTAAGGCACACACATGCAGTTCAGGATCAGGCTTTGAAAGAAGGTCTAGCTTATCTTATACATCAGCGAGTCTCATTCTAGAAAGGACTGATGGCTTTCGTGGGGGCCTTGAGTGGAGAAAGGGCATAGGCCAATGGACTGAGACTCTGCTGGGCCCAGAGAATCAGTTCTCCAATCTGCCCTGGGCCAGACTTTGAAAAGATCCCCAACCAGAGCCAGCAGCCTGAATTCACACAGTGACTGTATCCCAACACGAGAAATCTTAATAGTCTTTACAGATATTTAATCGCCATTTACATGGCCACTTTATATCCATCCATCCCTCATTAAATTGATGTCCCTAGGGCTGCTTTCTTGCAGGAATCTTAACAGCTAAAACTCATTTCACTATTCTGACACAATTTTGAGCATCTTCCAAAAGAGAAATCCTTTTGCCATGTCCAGTTTAATCCCACAGCATATTTCCACATCCAGAATAAATGAGAGGTGTCCATATCTCACCCAATTATTTTCATGCACTCTGACCACTCTGCTTTAATACCGTAATATAAACTCCCTTCATCATCAAGCCCTGTCCCACTTAAACTGTTCTTTTTCTATTGCTCTTATTACCTCCTGACCTAATAAGTGCTGGACTCATTAACTGGTTATGGTTTATTGCCTGTTTCCAGAAGGTAAGCTCCATGAGGATAGGGATCTGTCTACTCAATGATGCATCCTAGTGTGAAGTACACAATCGGTATCTGGTAAATGCATTTTTGATTGAGTCTTAGCTTCTCTCCAGCACTGTCTCAACATTCAGAATGTTTGCAGCTCCTCTGTTGGCAGAGACAGTTTCTCAGAGTGTGAATCTCACCTGTGTTGCAGGGTGTGTGGCATGCCTGCCCCTGCTAACCACTTGCCAGGAGTCCATGATCAGTGCAACAATTAAAAACATCCCTGCACATTTTCAAATCCCCCTTATGACTCTGGTAAAGCTTTGCTCAATGACTACTACAAGCCTTGGAACAAAACCATTTTTTACACTGAAGTTCCACTTAGCAAATAATTAGTCTACCTTATGGCATTTATTTTAGGGGCCTTTTCAGAAATTATACTTTTCTTCCTATATGCCTCACTCAACAGATTTCAAAATCCTTTCACACAAGTAAGGATAGTGATATTTTATAGTAAAACCCAGCTGTCAAATATGCCTTCTGTGTCAGTCATTAACATGCCAGTAAACCAATATTTACTAAGTGCTTTTGAGTCTGATTCCATGCTGTGCAAAGTGCATTTTAAAGTACAGTGACACCCCACCCACCAAGACTGTGCATGTGCAAGGCTTTTTGAGGTCAACATCTGATCTGATCATTTCCCATGCTGTAGGCAGAAGCTAGGCTCTGCTGTTCACAGAACAAGTTTGACTGATTTCTTTTCACTGTACTGGTCAGTTATTCAACTGTGATAGGCCAACTGATCAGCTCAATTGGAATAACACAGTTCAAGAGAATGACATCTGAAGTCAGCGGTGGCAAAAATAACAGACATTTCGATGACAGAACATGAACAGATAATTACTGATTGTCTTCTGGATACAAAAGACCATGCTACAGGACACCAAAAGGTGCGGGTAACATGGTATCAAATGTCATCCTGCTGAGTGACAGTGAAATACGTGTACAAACACTAACACTCATCCGAAGGCTGACACTGAGAGTAGCTATAGGAAATGCTTTACATATACTTTCTCATTTAATCATTGGCATGGATACTATAGTTATCCCTGTTTTATAGATGAGAAAACCCAAGCTTGGAGAAGTGAAAGGACAAGGTCTCACTCAGCTGGGAATTGGTGGGACCAGTACTTAAACTCATGTATGTCTGATGCCAATGAGTGTTAACAACTATGAAATAGATTAATGTTTTTAAATTTCCTGAAATGTTTAGTTTTCATCTATTTTTGTTGTATAGGCACAAACACAAGGAGATAGACAGATAATATATTTTTTAAACTCTTCCTTTAAAGAAGTGTGGGTTGGATTGCTCTCTACCTTCCACTCCATCTAAGTTTTTATTGTTCTAATCAACTGGACTCCGAAAATTTGACACTTGATCCAAATTGTTCATCTTAAAATGAATTACAACACCCACATTAAATAGGCATGGAGAGAGCCATCTCTATCCCATTTCAGAAGACTTATATAAAAATCCTTTCTGACCTTTCTTAGAATTAAAATAAAAAGCCACACTCTGGCAACATCATGGACTAGCATAAGCATTCAATTCTGTGAACAAGGTAAAGACATAACTGATTATTTGGCATTTAAGGCAAAGAAATAGTTGTATTATTTGATTTTCATTATTGAAATAATTAAAAAGCATCATATCAGACTATGATGCTTTTTACTATCTTCATATAGTTTGTTTAAATAATCATCAAAAACAAGAAACAAAAAGAAATCAACTACATTTTCTTTGCCTCCAGGATTTAAGATATTTTCCCCTTGGCAGTTACCCTAATTAGTAGGAAAATCTAGAATCAAAGTTATAGTGTTGCTTTAGTAACTTCTAAGAAAGCAGTGATTCTGGTTTTCTGCTACAACTCCAAAGGACATTTGATGTATCTCTTAGTCACTGACAACAACTTCCTTTACACTCTGAAGCAAAGCTATCCCTGCCAAGTATATGTGCCTGCAGATCATAAAGGCAGTTTGTTGAAGTTTACATCTTTTAAAAGAGAGATGCAAAGTTCCCATACAAATGTGACATGTTCCCATAGACATTACCAAGCACTTGCCCAACTTCTTGGGCCAAGTTCCATTAAGTCTTTGAGCCAAGAAAAATTAACTCACACGTCATTAAAAAACAGTGTTTCAACTATGTCATATCCTTGGTTAAAGTAGATTTCTGATGGAAAAAAAAATCTCTTTCTCAGACTGTATAATTCTTTTAAAGTAAGCAGTTTATTAAGTTTTACACATTTAATGAATAGAGATTTGGTTTTTTTGTAAACCAATGGAGATACATATGTAAATATATATATATATGTGTGTGTGTGTGTGTGTATACATATATAGATATGTGTGTGTGTGTGTGTGTGTGTGTGTGTGTGTGTGTGTATGGCCTGTCCAGAAGGTATCCAGCCATGTAATATGAAAAACAGTCATATTTTTTGTAGAAGATACAAGATACAAGAAACATTTTATATAGGACAATGGTATCTCAGTCACCTTCAAAGTAGGCACCTTGGGACCTCACATAGTTCTCCCAATCGCCATCAGCTTCCCTGTTGTATTTTCCTCAATTTCATCGGCGGTCTGAAATCTCTTCCCTTTTAAAGATGATTTTAGTTTTGGGAAAAGCCAGAACTCACAGGGCGCCTAACCTGGGCTGTAGGAGGGCTGAGTCACCTGGGTGGGTGATTTGATGTTTCGCTAAAAACCTCTGCAGGAGACATGATGCATGAGCAGGGGCCTTCCGAATCACCTGAATAGTGTCCATGGATGAATGTTCAAACTTAGCACAAAATTTGATGCAGATTTGTCACTCTACTCAGTCATTTTGAATGTGACGGCCACACAGTACACATGCTCACTCAACGGTGTCTACTGCCCCACTGACTAGTACAGTGAGGTCGTCATTGTTCACACATGCACAATCCAGTCCCCTCTCCTTGGCTCCCAGGTTACATCAATGTTGTGTAAACCATTCTTGTTATACTAACAATGGCTGGATTTTTTTCCAGACAGACCTCATATATATATACATATATATGTGTGTGTATATATATGGATGTGTATGTATGTATATATATGTGTGTGTATATCGTCGGTAGCCGTCCGTCTCAAGAGACGATGGTGTAGCTTCTTAAGAGTCTATCTGCACCGCTGAGAATGGCTGTGCAGTCCGACTCGGGAGTGACACGGTATCTGTCTCCTCCCGTGTTGAATCGACCTCTTACGATGACGCTGGAGTGTCCTCTCCAGCGAAGCTGAAGCTACAGAGCCTGGGCAGGGTGATATGGAGGGTCTGCTGTTGCCCATGCAGCAGACCCCCCCTCTCTTCGCAGCTGAAGAGTCCAAGGGAAAGACGGAGTCGATACAGCTTGGTTTCAGGTGCGCCGCAGGAGTTGCCGGTGTTGACTACAATGTCGAACCGCCTTAGGGACTCCGGCTCTGGATTTTCTGTCGGGGTTTACTCCCTTAGCCTTTCCCCTGAAGAGGTATGCCGCAAGGCAGCGGAGGTTTTTTGGAGTCAGAGTTTTCCTTCTCTGATGTGCCCTGACTGGAAGATCGAACCAGCGACACTTAGCTCGCAGGCCGACGCTCAATCCACTGAGCCAAACCAGCCAGGGTGTGTGTGTATATAAACACTATATATATATGTGTGTGTGTATAGTATATATATACACACATTTACAAACACAGGAGTGGGCAAAAGGAGGTTTATAGTTGTTCATATGAAAAATAATACAATAATAAGTAATAATATAAGAACAAATTGTTTTTTTTTCATGTACTAACAACTGTAAACCTACTCTTGCCCACCCCTGTGTGTGTGTGTGTGTGTGCGTGCGTGTCACCAAGTCATCTAGTTAATAAGCAAGTCAAACTTACTCAAGGAAATCACTTGGAGTTATGTAAATAAACTTTCCAAGAAAGAAAATCTTAGGTGTTTCAAAGTTTATCTAGTTTAACCACAATGTCTATGAAGAAAAAGCCACAAAAGGAATAAAGATGAAAAGTACATGCAGAATATATATATATTAGGTGATGATCAATTACAATAAACACACCAGTTCAGTTAAATAATATGAGACAAACGACATAAAATTCAACTGTGGATAAGGACACAAATAGGGCTGAGGCAACCTCTGCGTAACTAAAGGTATATCATTCTAGAGCCTTAGCCTCCAAAATTTATCTTTGTTGTGTATGAATCTGTATGGATCTAACTAAAGGATTTATAACCACAATTTGAGATCTTAGGTAGTTGGAGGTTAAATGTGTGATTTCCCTAAGGATTCTCAATGTTCATGCAGCAATAGCAAGAGGAGGTGAGAGACCAGGGAACCCTCAAACTTTAAAGTCAGACAGGTAGGATAAAATATGTGAGACTCAGCCAGGAGAGTCCACTCCGCCTCTTCTTCCCATGCTGCCTTAGTTACAGCACTTAGAGCATGCACAATCTGATAGCCTTCACTATCATCGGAAAGTGGGGTTGATTACCGCTTCATAAATATCCATGTGCTCCATTTCCAAGTCCCTCGCCAATAAGGGTCCTACTCTGACCTGTTCTGGCCAATGGACTCTTGAGTAAAAATGTTACATTAGGGGACAAAGAATTTTAGAGCCAGCACCTGACCCTCCAGCTCTTTCTCTGCCTCAGTGAATTGGAGATTGCATCATGTCCAGATGTTGCTGGAAAGCCACCAGCCCCTCAACATAGTTTGTGTGAGTGGGAAATAGAGTGTATGTGCTACACTAATACAACGGAGGGAAGGTATTGCCCAGAATCCACATCAACTGCTAAGATAGCCAAAGTAACCAAAAAGTGCTACATTGTACATAAATGCTAAACTACATTTATTTTTCAACCTACTCCACTGGAAGAACTCTAGACAACCAATTAGATAATCCACATTTCAAAGTGAAAAGAAAAAAAGTCTAGAGATTTTTTCATTTGGAGTAAAAGCTGGGAATAAATATATATAACTTCCATTGAAACATTTTCAGATATTTGGAGATATCCTTAATGGTAAGTAGGTGCATAACTGGTGCCTTGTCCAGGGACTCTGGAAAGTGCCACATCAAAACTGTGGGCTGAAAATGTTACATTGCAACCCAGAAAGCAATCAAAGTTGTTGAATAATCTCTACAATTTTGCAGTGTACAGTTTTTTTCAACAGGCCTAAAATTAATCATTATAAGAAAACTATTCTAACTCCCCCGCTCTTCAATAGTCTAAATCCTAAACGTGACATTATAATTCTGCAGATATAAATTCCCCCATTATATGTGGACCAGGTCAACCATAGCACAGATAGCCACCCCAGCAGACCTCTGAATGGGGCCTTTTGCAAAGGAATTACACTGGCCCTCAAAGAGACTTACAGTTAAGCCCTTCAGGAGGCTCCAATCGGACACAGAGGCCAACCTTTGTAATTGGGTCATCTGTTTGCTGAGTGATTTATACACAATGTGAACTCAAGGCTGGTGCTCTCAGAACAGTAGGCCTGCTTTTCCCCAGCCACACAGGGTGAAGCAGGATGTGGGTTCAGCCATTTGCAAACTGTGCAGTCACTTGGGCCCCAGAGAAAAGCTGGTGTGAGTGCAATTGTGTGTTATTACAAGAAGCACAGCGTGTAATATTAAGAGCATGGGTTCTGCAGCCAGCCTACATGGATTAAAAGACCTACCCTACCTCTTCCTAATTACATGACCCTGGCAAGCTATTAAAATTATAAACCTTAGTTACTTCATCTATAAAATGGAGGGGGAGGAGGTTGTTTAAGTTCTTGTGAAGATATGCTTGAGGAGAGCTCAGAAGCATGCCTGCCTGACACAGAAAAGGCATTCAATAATTGGTAACCATTCATGTTACTGATAAGAAATATAAGTGATAGATTACTAATATAATTATCATCCCCATTATCTCTGATAATAGTGGTAGTGATGGTGGTGGTGGTGGTGGTGATGATGATCAAAATGATAGCAATAATAATCAGTAAGTTCTTTCCATGTGCTTGGCACTCTATCAAGTGCCTTATGTAGATCATCTCATTGAATTCTTGGGGCAACTATTTAGACTGTTATTATCTCCTTGTGACAGATGAAGACATTTCAACTTGAAAAGGTTAAGACACTTGCCCAAATCAAAGCAGTAATGAAGCCAGAATAGAAGCCAGGCTGTGTGACTCTGGAGCTAGCGTCCTTATTATCACTACTCTGCACTCCTGCATGTACCCAGACATAGCCACAGCCATTAACTGTCCTTACACTGGGAAAGCCCCATGCCATGGAACTGCTTTTACAGAGCAGATCTTCCCTAATAAGCTTGAGAATAGTGGTAATAGAGGATTCTCCTCAGAAATATCCAGACAAGTTAAGGTAGGAGGGAGTAATGGTACTGTGCAATACCAAACCAAAAGAACCTGCCAGAGAACTGGATAGTACAGGGAGAGCTTAAAGGTATCATCATTTTCACTTCTAGCCTGGGATTCAGTTTGTGGACAGATGGAGTTTGTGTTACAGTCATTGAGAGGGGAGCAAATGATGTCCTTCAACCCCTCGCTCCACTGCCCTCGAGTATCTGTCCATCTTTTCTCGCCCCTCCCACCTGAGTAAATTAACCAGTTGTCTCCTTACTCAGGCATCTGCTTGCTCCTTTGATGTGCTCTGTATTGGAGTCCATGCTGTTAACACACAAATTGGAAGCTCATAGAGAGCTCAGCTTTCCTCTGGCACCTCGGCCCTGCTGGGAAAAGGCCTGGGCCACTCCATGTCAACCATAGTTGGCTAGACAATCCTTTGCACACTGATGCTTCATTTTATTCATTTTAAAGGTTGCTGATTTGTGGGAACCACTTTATGTCTATAATAGGATTAGAATATAGACCAATTTCCCCCCAATTTGGGGGGCTATGGAGGTAAGTCAAGGGACAAAAGTTAGTTCTATGTGTTTCCAGTCATTTCTCAACCAATGAGTCACAGAGGATCTTCTATAACTGCACACATTATTCAACAGGATCTTCTATAACCTCTACTTCACTGTGGTAAATTGTAGTTTTTCCCCTATTTGTTCTTGTTTGAAGAGAGTTATACATCCTTACGTTACCTGTGACTTTCCACCATAGTGTCAGGAGTGGCCATGTGACTTTCTCTGGCCAATGGAATGTAAGTAGATGTGAAATATACATCTCCATACAGAAGCTAGAAATGCAATTGCAAGGCTTAACTCCACCTTTGGCATTGCTGTTCTCTGCAGAAAGAACAGCATGGCTCACATGGGAGCTTCTCTGTGGGCCTGGGTCTTGGAATTAGAGACACATGGAGCACAGCGAAGCAGAACCACAGCTAACCACATACTTGTGGCAAAAAAATAAATACCTGTTTATTTGGGGATCGCTTGTTAATGTAACCAGGACTACTGCACGCATTATTCAACAGCAAGAGCTCTGTGCCCACACAATATCCAAAGTGACAGAAGGAAAAAAGGAGGCAGCACCGTGGAGTGGTCACTCATACTGACTGAGCGATCAGAAAGACCTAAGTTCTAGTCCTAGTTCTTCCATTCGCTTTAGGTGATTTCTGACTTCAATGTCCTTATTTCACCAGAATTTACACTGTTCCATTCATGATGTTTTGTGAAGCTTAAATGAGATCATGCACTCAAGGTGCTTTTCACTGGCAGACAATGTGTCAAACAATTGATAGAGATATTCGCACCTAGAAAGACGTGACAATGTGTAAATATATAAAGCTCTATATCTCTATCTAGCTATTTAAAAGTTAATTAAATAAATTATTGGAAAGGAAGTTATCGGCCAATTCTTTCAACAAATTGCCAGATAGGTTTAAAATAATTAACACATTGTAGGGTTGGTGGTTTTCCTGTTGTTCTTTTTAAACTGAATTTGATCAACCCAATTTTTTACAGAGATGTACAGCTTGTTCTGTGACTATTCCCATCTACTGGTTTTTGCAAAGACAACCTTTTCCAAAGAGTTAAAATCTGTTCTGTCCCTGTTATGTGAATCAGAGTCACTTTGGTTTACATCTGGGCCAAAATTGTCATTAGCATAGATTTTGTACTTTTCCTCTTTAATAGATCTGGGTAATGGTTTGGAAGTCAAAACAAAATCTGAAAATTTCTTTGGTTCAAAAGAAAGCGAGAAAAACAATGTTCCTCTTTTCTATCAATGGAGCTTACCTTATTTTTCATATGTATTCTGTCCAATGTTATTTTGCACCTAACATGAAACTCTCCTGATCTTCACTCACTTTATAATAAAGGAGTCCTTGTATGAATCATTTCTTCCATCCTTGCAAAGACAAAAGAGTAAGGGGCTCTGTGCTGAAGCTAGAATTATTGTCATTTTTATGGATGTTAACCAGAACCACCAAGAGCAAGCCTAGTCCCACAGGTAGGTCTGCAAAGTTTCCATGCGTGAAAGATCAGGTCCTGACTTACCAAATGGCAACATATGGAGGCATTACTCTCATGTTGTCTTCCTCGGAGACCTAGCTCAGGACTGCAAATCTTGCTGCCATGAGAACTATCCCTCTGTGTCACAAAACTTTATTAAAAAGATTCCTTCTGAGATGCATTAGAAAGAAATCCTCACATATTTGAAGACCATTACCTCAGTAAGCTGATTAGTTCTTTGTCATCTTATGAGGAAATTCCAGGGCCTCGAGGAAATGACTTATTAGATGATCAAATTTTGGCCAGCGGTATATTACTAATAGAACAGGTCAGAACAAAGAGGTAACCCTGATAGCTTGAGAGTAAGTTAAGGGGGCACAAATCATCTAAGAGAAGATAGTTCCCAAATGGCCCCAGGACATTCTGTCTGGACAAGTACCCAGATTCAAAGCATTCTTCTTCACTCTCTATAGTGCCTTAAATCAAGAATACCCACAGATGCCCATGAAATACAGCATACCCTAGATACAGTCCTCCCTTGAGTTTATTACATTGATAAGACCCACAGGTCAAGGAGACTTGAAAGACTAGGAAATACTGCTCAATCTTGAGTGGAAAGGTGAGTTTCTCGCTAGATGCTGCAAGAGACTAGAAGATGAGCAATTCTTTTAACATTTCACAGGCTGGGCTCCTTTGCACCACCTCATACTGTTAGGCTGGGACTTCTCATCCTTTATGACTGCTGCACAAGGAAGAAAATGAGCCATCCTATGTCCTTTCAAAGATGTTTAGTGTTGGTTTGATGCATTGGTTAAGAGGCTCGTGCTAACTCAGTAGGAGACCTAGTAGATTGGAGGCCACTGGCAAGGAGTCAGAGGCAATGTTCCCCAGAAAACCAATCAGGATTCTTTCTTCCTTCCTTGGTTCCCTCCTACTACAGGGTGGCTGACCTCTGCACTTGCCAGAAAGCCCCAAGGTTTTCATTCTGCCTGAGAATTTGGAGTATGTCCTCTTTCAGAATGTCATTAGAAATCAAATTATTATGGGCTGAACAGGCTCAAGGACTGCTGCTTCAGTATGGCAGCTGAACTTCAAATTTTTTAGAGTAATTGGGCCCAGGCTCTTAACAGGTGCAGCCACTGCCTCCGGGGGAGAAAGGACGCTTGCCTTGTGTGTTATACATGGACTCCCAGCAGGAAGTCCCCTCCCAAGAGAAATTCAGAGACTAGGCAGAGGGGGCTGAGCACAAAGCCAAGTCTCAGTGATGACTAATGAGACTCCTGCAAAGGCTGGACTGGCCTCTGCTCATAATTAAGACACATGCTTATCACCAAATGGTCAATTTTTTACTTGTTGTAGCATTATTTCTAGTCCAGAACTCACCAAATGTCTATGCCATCATTTCCAAAATTACATCCCACACAAAACTCATGTTTGGAAAAACATGTGAATTTTTTTGTGTGGAAAGAAAAGAGTTATGTTTTTCAAATTTGTTTATAAAACACTGCTTAGTGCAGTATCCCTCTGGCAATTTTCAGGGTACACTATCCCATTAAAAAGTCCTGTGAAGTCCTAGAGTATAGAAGCCTGATTAATCTTAAGTCATTATATCTCAAACCAATACATATTTTCATGATATCTCTTATACACGTCTCATGGAGTACTATATAAGAAATTCTGACTTACACAAGTAAGCATACAAAAGTTGAGAGAACCTCCCTAATCAGGTGGTTCAGCTGGTTGGAGTGTCATCCCATACACCAGAAGGTTTTGGGTTCAACCCCTGGTCAAGTCACATTCCTAGGTTGTGGGTTCAATCCCCGGTTGGGGCACGTGTGGGAGGCAACCGATGGATGTTTCTCTCACATCGATGTCTGTCTGTCTGCCTGTCTCTCCCCTGCTCTCTGTCTCTAAAATCAATAAACATATCCTCAGCTGAGAATTTTAAAAAAACGTTGAGAGAATTGGTTTTCCTCATCAAAATTCGGTAAAAGTCCTTTCTGCTGCTTATCAGTATTGCTTCACTTACTATGAGAAGCAATTGAGTACAGTGGTCCAGGGAATGCACTTGGACCAGAATGTCTGGGTTCGAATTCTGCCTCCAATACCCATTAGCTGTGAGACCTTGGGCAAGTGTCTAACCCTCTCTCTACTCAGTTTTTTCCAGTGTTAAATGGGAATAATAGCAGTATCTGCTCCAGAGACTGTGGGAGGATTAAGTCAGGTAGCAAAAATAAGAGCTTAGTGCCTGGCACCCAGTAAACACAAGGTAAATGTTTGCCATCATCATTACTACCATCACCAACGTTAGTCCATCACCATCTTCCACACATCTGCTCAGATTCAGATTCTGGAAGTTGTTCTGTCTCTACCTCCTTCGCTCACATCCACAGTCATTCCCTCACCCTATCCTGCCCCTGCCTTTTGAAAAGCCACATCTCCAGCCATCCTAACCAGCTCATGTCCTCCTCGTGCCATGCTGGGGTTCCACAGCCTTCCCCTGCTGGTTCCCTGACCCCAGTCTCACCCTCCACCTGCATCCCCTGCTCCCCATGGCTGGCAGACCTGCCTCACACCCTGCTGTCTTCTTGGTCCCACCCAGTCCAGACTCCACAATGGTCCCATCTTGACTGCCTGGCTGGCAGAGCTCAAGGTTACCTTGCACTGCAAACCCCTCATGATGCCGCACAAACGTACTTTCAAACCTCATGCATCCCATCACTCCAGCCTTTGCTCCTGCGGTTCTTCCCCCTTGGAAGGTACTTAGTAGTCCCTGCATGGACTCAGATTCCAAGGAGATTCCCAGACTCAGCTCTGCTCCTGCACTGTCTTCAAGTCCTCCCCCAGCCACACCAGTTTCCTCTGGCGTGGGACACTGGTGTGTGCTCTGAGGCAGGGGAAGCAGGGACATAGACTCAGAGACCGGGGCTCATATCCCAGCTTCCATATGTGCAAGGAGGAATTACTTGATTGATCTGTGTAACCTTTCCGCCTCTCAGTTTTCTTATTTGTAAAATGGAGTTTCATTGCACTATCTCCAGAGGGTTATAAGGTTTAAATAAAAACATTGTCACACGGTTCAATTTTTTTTCCCAGAGTTTTCCTGTCTGCCTTTTGGAAAGCCCTCTTTTACTGACAGTGCCTTAAAAGCAGAAGTAGGGAACCAAAGGGAGGCCAGTTGTCAGACTTCCAGCCGCAGCCTCCACGCCTCCCCCAGAGCTGTACTGCCTCGATCAAATTTCCTTACACATTCAGGATCAGTGTAAACTTGACCAATTTTCCTCACACATTTAGGATCAGCATAACCTTTCATTAGGACACACAACAAATGCTATATTCCAAAATCATAAAGAAGGCAAGACCGTCCGAGGTAGGGCCTTATCATTGGTACACACCCTACTTGCACTGGCTTCCACGATCATGTCCCTGTTTTACAACAGCGCTGCTTTCTCCCCAGATGTGCTCTTTGTGCCTTAGCAGTGTGGTCTGAATCACCTCTAAGTATGTTGTTCCCCCAGTAACTACTTAAGTATTTTTCAACAAAGAAGCATGGCCTTGCTCTGTACCAGTTCCTTCAGAAACCAGCCTTTCACAAGGTTAAGCCCACCAAAAGGCTCCTTTTCCACTTCTCTGAGATGGCGGTAGCTTCTTTATCTCCCCTCCAGTCTTCCGGAAAGACTGCTTCAGCCCAGCTCCATTCGCTCTCTCTTCTAGCTCCAAATGCCAGCCAGAGAATAGCTTCTGAGATCTATGTGTCCTTAGCAGGATTCAAGGGATCATAGATATTAGAGATGAAGGAGGAAAAAAATCTATCAGGACACCTCGTCCTCTCCTGGTACAAAATGGTCTGGCCTGAACACTTTCTAAATATTTGTCAGGCCTGGTATTAAAGACTTGAAGTGGCAAGGCCTCTCAGGGGAGAAGTCAGCATTAAACCTCACTCTTACAGAGGATTCCTTTTACTGACTTTTTCAGCCTCAGGTTTTACCACTGAATCTCACCTCTTACTTCCAGTTAAAGCCCTTCCCAGTATCCCAGCCACAGTGGGTAGGGACTACAGAAAGGTGACAGGAATGGTCGGGAGTGGGCAGAGCTGCCATTCTGCAGGCTCTGGGCCCCTTCGGCTCCAGGTAATTAAAAGGTGGGCAAGGTGAAATCCTGGCCTCCTGCTTCAGAGTCTCTTCTGGGAAAAGGCATGCCCTCGATCTTGCAGATGTCCCCTTTCCATCCTGAGAGCCCAAATCCAATCTTGTCATTAGGAGATAGTGATAAAGTCTTACATTTGTGTCCCTACTGAAGTCACTGCTTATGAGGCCTTACAGGGGCCCTTTAGAAGTGGCAAACCCTCCACCTTCAGCAGATTGTCTTCTCATAGGAATGTGTACCCTGCATTGTCAGATCCTCCATTTTATAAAAAAGGAAACGAGAAATCAAGATTTCAATGTGAAATCTCCTAATTTTTAAACATTGGCAACTAACTGCTGTAAGAGGTCACATCATTTCTGGGCAGTCTGCATCTCATGAGTGAGCTGAAAAATTACTTTTAATCTGCTCTAAAGCCCTAGCTGACACCAGTCCCCTCAGCTGCATGACGCTCCTCCACCCTCTGAAATCTACCGTGTGTGGGAACTATAATGCTGTATATTTATAATTTTGTGAATGAGTCTTGACTCCTGGGTTCCTGGAGGGCAGGGACCATGTCTGGTACTGCTTGTCCCTGAGTTCCTAATATGCACAGATGTTTAGTCTGCAGTCTTCTGCATAGTACACTACTTAAGGGAAGGTCCTTGTTCATAAAATGGCCAAGCTCTCAGGGAATGGTTGAAACTGTTGTGGGGCTAGATTACTTGGGTTTCTGTCCCTGCCTCACCACTTGATAGCTCTGAGGCCTTAAGGAAATTTATTCAGTCTCAGTTTTTTTATCTGTAAACTGGAGATGATAATAAAAGCCTGGCTCCTATGGCTGCTGTGAGATTTAAATGAGATGGCATGGTGTCAATTTAGCACACAGACTAACAGTTCAATAAATGTCATGTGGGAGCTGCTTCACATTCCTCTTCTAGCACGATGCCCAGATGTCAGTAGTGCCCTCGCTTCATGTCTACATAACTCAGAGTCTCATTGGTTTAGCTGTGTTGGGTTGGCCAAAAAGTTCATTTAGTTTTTTCCATAAAATAAAAGACACATTTTTCATTTTCACCAATAATTTTATTGATTTAGATATTTTGAGTATGTCAGCTGTCTCCTGCATGGTGTAATACTGATTGTTCTCAATTAATGTCTCAATTGGATCGCTATCCACTTCAACTGGTCTACCCAACCATGGAACATCATTCAGAGAGAAATTTCCAGCATAAAACTTCGCAAACCACTTCTGACACATTTGATCAGTCATAGAACCTTCTCCACACACTGCACAAATCTTTTTTGTGTGTATTTCAGTAACATTGTTACCTTTCTTGAAATAGTAAAGCAGAGTATGTTGAAAATGTTGCATATTTTCTTCTACCTTCAATATTAAAGTGGCTACACAAAAATTCACCAATTTTGATAAGATTTTTTAAATGCATGTTGATATGACAGCTGTCACAATACAGTCTAACAAAATTACTTTGAATGAAGTAAAAGACAACTAAGCATTACTAGAGCCATCTTATAGAAAAACAAACAAACAAACAAACAAGCTTTTTGGCTAAGCCAATATTTACCTCTTTGCATTTTAGTTTTTCCTCTAATTGGCTTGCTACATTCTTTGACAAGTCCATAGCTCTCTTAATAGTTGAATATGGTATAGATACAAAGAAGATAAGATCATCCTGTCTGGGTTAACTGTCATTCAGGGGCTGGATGGTGTGTGGGGTGGGGATAAGGACACACACATATTGTGATAGGCTCAGATCTGCGACCCCCAAATTCCTCTTCAACGAAATGCTTACTGCCCAACTCTGAGGCAGGTGATCAGCAAATGGTGCCCAGCTATCAGCTATGTCAAATGGGCCTCAGCAACACACAGCTGCTTCCCAAGAGGTCACTCCTTTCCTAGGCAGCCGGCATCTCATAGCTGAGTAAGGCAAGCATGTAAAGACACTGCTATTTTAGCTCTTCCAGGACAATCTTGATGCACAATATTTACGCCACTGCTCCCAGTCCAACTTCTCCTCTGCCTTGTCCTGCTTCTTCTCCTTCCTTTCACAGGTGCTGATGCCTAATAAACATCTTGCACCCCAGACTCCATCTTATTACTGCTTGCACAGAACCCAGTCTACCACACACACAAGCACACATGCCCCAATGAGCTTTCACAAGTATATCTTTTTAATAAATAGAAAGCAGTCAGGATTCCTCACAAGAAAGACTAGTTTTGCATTGAGGCCTATAGCTTTCACAGAGTCAGAGGATCTATAAAGTTGAGAAGGATTATTGATTATAGTTTAATATATCTGTACTTACAGCTAGAGGACACCAAAAAGATAAAAAGACCACACAACCCTTAAGCAGAGTTCTGAACCTTTGAGTACTTTCAGTAACATCTGTATCTTCTGAAATAATGTTGGAGCTCTGGGAAATTATAAAAATATACAAAAGTTATAAATGACTCCTCTGTGTTAACACTTGATCATTTTTCTTCTGAAATACCCCAGGTACTCATGTTGAAGACTATATTAGGGAATTGGGTACTGAAATGGAAAGACGGACCTTTGCTGAGGCACCAAGCTTTGCTATTACCCAATAATGATGCCATAACATCCGTTGGTACTCAGATTGACTAAGGGGCCTCTGCAGACATGGTGCCATAAAACACTCTACCAGAAAAACACTATTTCAAAGATAATTCCTTACATTCCCAGCAGCAATAAAATATTTGGGGACAAAGATACCACCTCAGGGACCCTGTCTTTTCATCCTTCACCCCGTGTCCTTAGCTGCATCCCTCATTCTTCACTGCCTTTATGTTCCTCTTTGCTCAAATATGACCTGATCTTAATTGGAGTACATTCTGTTATCACATAAATTCTACATAGGAAACTGCTCTCATATAGGAAGGTAAGATTCAAACCTCTCAGTAGGCACATTCCATCATGCTAACATGTACAGTCATTTGTTAAGAAAGAAGATTGAGTCTCCCATTATAAAATGCATATGAAAATGATGAAACACAGGTGCATGTAACATGAGCTGTGCCAGAGCTACACTCTAACTGAGGCAAAATTATCAAGACTCCAATCTGAATGGTGGGCAGCACACCACCCTGGGTCCCCAAGTCAGAGATGTATGTAGACATGAAAGAGAGCCGACCGCGGGAAATCCTGTTTAAGCTTTACAACAACATGTACGTGGGGGACCATGTGGAAGGGGTGACGTGAGAAGCACATGTTTACTAGCATGAAGCTAGTTCTTTCTTAGTCTAGAGAAAAGTATCTAAAACATTTCGATTCTCTAAAAGAATAATTACCATTGTTTTCAGAAATAAAAGTGTGTTATTCTGAAATGAACAGATATATTGTATGAATAGCTCAAAGAATGAGAGAGGCATTATTTCTCTAGAGAAAGAAAAAGCCTAATTCAAATTTTGGACAGAGGTCAGCAATATTATAAGAATATATACTAAACACACAGAAGCTACCTTTGATTTGAGTTCCTTAAAATAAATGATACATGCACAAATGTATGCACACACAACCTTAAAGATAAGCCATGCTGTGGGGGGAGGGGAGATTTCATACAATTTTAATTAGGTATATGTTTTTTTAATGTTTTTTAAAGGCCCTATAAGATAAAATGCTGACATGAAATTTCCTCCATGCTGGCAGCTAATTTAATAAAAATTAGAAGGGTGAAGCCCTGTTCCGTGGAAGGAGAAGGTCTTAACATAAAACATTCATAATTTCCATATAAGTTGCACAAGTAAAAATGTTGGATTTAGCATGTAAGCAGAAGGAAACTGTCACTTTTCATTATCAGTCGAAAATGCTTTCATTTGAAAACTCCTTAGCAAATTTTCATTGGGCAACTCTACCTGTTTATCAACATCTATCTTAATTCATAATTTTTAGCTTCATTAATATGATGTTGGGCCAGTGGCTCTGGGTACCTCTCTTTGAGGAAATAGCAACCTATGTTGTTGTTTTTTTTTTCCTGGCACTGCCTCATTAAAATGAAACTCAGACTCAGAGTAACCCTGAAAGACCTAAGCACTCCAGTAAAAAATGGGATGCCTCTCTCCTCTTAAATTACACAGCAGAAGTGAAGCCTGGTGCATCACAGATGGAGGAGAAGCTAAAGGCCAAGCTGTTAGAGTTAATGAGCCGATGCAAGCTCAGGCTCTAACCAGAGAGGTTAGAGACAGAAAACATGGCCATCACCAAGAAACTTTGTTCAAAATATTAATTAAAAATGAGTCACCTGTCTGCTCAGCTCCCACACTCACCACCCAACTCTCGGGTGCTTGGGGTAACAACTGAAGGACTCACACAAATCTGAGAAAAGGCACCTTGGAGTGTGACCAGCCATAAGCCAGAACCTTCCTGCATTCAGAAATGTGGTGGCAAGACAATGAGAAGAGCACCGTACAGAAGAGGCAGAGTGGCTGTCATGGCATTGGAAGGACCTGCTTTTACGTCCTAATCCATTTTGACGCCACCAAAGCTCCTCTTCGTGAGAATGGACCGGATTACTGGCAAGGGTGTTTTCTACTAATAATAGTCTTCCAGTCTCATTCATTTACAAGGTCTTGACAAACCGAAAATCAGCCACAGGAGTAGGATCTCCTCCATCCTGGATAAAAATGAAGTTATTATATTCTGATCCAGGACCAGATGGCTCTTCTTGGGTTCTGGGACAAGAGAAACCTGGCTGAGTCCACACAATCTGCTGATGTGTGTTCTGACATGTAGAATCTAAAGTTGGTAATGATGGCAGAGGTGGAAGTAGTTGTAATTCTCC
This sequence comes from Furipterus horrens, assembly GCF_987537825.1. Taxonomy (NCBI): domain Eukaryota; kingdom Metazoa; phylum Chordata; class Mammalia; order Chiroptera; family Furipteridae; genus Furipterus; species Furipterus horrens. Next base: position 91,228,924 of record NW_028327177.1, on the reverse strand, counting down.
ATTAATTATTAGTTAAGTAAAACTTTCAATAGCTACTAGTTAAATGTCAGTTAAAATGTAGTATTTAATATGAATGATGAAGATTAAAGGTAGCAATTTACAGAAGATTTCTTACATGTCACTTCCTAAACTAAATATTTTATGTACATTATTGTACTTGATTCTTATATCATCTATTCAAGGAACCTATTTTTAGCCCCATTCGACAGATAATAAAGATGACTGTGAGAGGCTAATAACTCGTCCAAGGTTAAACAGCTCACAAGCGCCAGACCTGGGGTTCAAACCAGGTCTGGCTAACTCCAAGCCCATTTGATTATTACCTGATACTTACCCAGTCTATACAGTGCTTAGTGTTACTCTCATTTTTCTCTACACTGTGGAGACATTCCTTTCACCCCCAAATCAGGAATATTAAAGGCATTTATATTCTCAATAGACAATAGTCTCTTGTCCAAAACTATACAAAGTATCATCATCCAAAGTTGCCATTCCCACTAAAATTTACCTTGACCTCTAATGATGCTCTATTCATTGTCATGCTAATTTCTTTAGGAAGGTGTTATATTTAAACTGCAAGTTTAAAGTTTCTACAAGCTTCTGACAATATGAAAATCAGACATCGCTTTGGAATTCTTTGTAAAACAAACCGGTAGGACTTTTCCAATTAAGAGACAAAGACACATATCTGTAGAACTGATTCTAATTTACACCTTAATCTTGTTTTAATACGCACCACATGAGTCTCAGCTTAGACAAAGATAAGATCCACTCAATAGGAGGCTATTCGTTCTAAGTATTTTAATTAAAAACTGTTATACTGAGTAGTTTCTGCAAGTCACATGTAAATGCCTTCATGTGTAGTAGAGTCCTGGTCTGTAATATAGGGTCCTCAACCAGCCACATGCCTTCTGCTTAAAAAAACTAGGAGGAGGCCTTCCATGTAAGCTTGTTTTTTTGTTTGTTTTTAAACTCTGAAGTGGTGCTTTGTTCTTGGAGTAGAGAGTACTGCAAGGAAATAAACTACCAAATAGTAATAACACCACCACCAACAGTGTTTGGCATTTATAGCACACATACCATTACCAGGAAATATGCTCTACCTTTTGCTTGAATACTCATTTTTCAAGTAGCCTCATAGGATATTATGATCTTCATTTTACAGTAGAGGAACTTCAGACTCAAAGAATATACATATCTCAAACTAGTCACTATAAACTTCAGAGAAAAGATCCAAAGTCAGTTCAGTGAATTCCATAGCCCATAATTTTTATCATTGCAGTGGGGCATACTTAAATCATACCATCTTATAACAAAGTATAATCTTTGGACCATCAAAAATACTCTAAATACTTCTAAATAGCAAACTCAAAACTTAATCTAAATTGGCTAAATATTATCATGAAGGCATGATGTTTTCAACTGGAGAACGAAGAATTTATAGTTCCCAGATGGAGAATAATTTCCATGGACATGCTTTTATTTTCAGGATATTCTATTAAGTCGGTATGTGAGACAGAGAGAAAGAGAGGTCCTATTCCTCTCATGCTATGCTGGAACTTGCCAGAGATAGTTAAAATTAACTACCTCATTTCCAAACAGTATCAAAATAAAATAATATCTATGTAGACTATAGGGTTCCTAACTGTCAGGACGACTCATTAGTTGAAAAAGCCTGGACGTCATGGAATCCCAGCATTTCTTCCCTGCAATTCCACATGCCTGCTGCAATTCAGATCCCATCAACAGATAGTCATCGGAGCTAATTGGTCCCTGGAAGATGAAAGACAAAGAACAGACTCCTCAACCACCCCCAAAACACCACCACCAACAAATCATTTGAACCATTGGGTAGTTCGAGTACATGAAAACTGTGAAGTAAATTAATTAGCTTTGCATTGATCTGTATCAAAAGTCATTAGCCCTGCACTGTAAGGAAATCCCGAGAAGCCTGAGAGGTGTGAAAGAAGGGGCTGCAAAGGAAATCAATTTCTGCTCTTTAACATTGATGCTTTAAAGGGTCCCTGCTGTATAACTTGCCCTGAAGCATTCCAGGGGAAAGAACCCATAAATTTGTATCTGCCACACATGTCACTGAACACAAATGCTTCTGATAAGTAATTGAAGCTCAACAGAGGAAACTCCGCTGGTACACTCATCACCTGTGCTAAAGAACAGAGAGAGGAAGGCAAAGAGGTCAAGTTTCCCAGGTGAATTTCTGCTTGGCACCCCACTCATCATTTAGGTCATTACTCTGCCTTGTGAAAGCATCAGTTCATTGTCTTGAGGAATCCGGGCACTGGCATCATAGATTCAGCATAGCTGGTTTCCTTCTCTCCAATACAGAGCCCTTTCCAAGAGTCCAAGGTGTAGTGCAGGGCATAATCCATAATCTCCACAACAACCTTGTGATTTTTACAGATTAAGAAACTGAGAGCTGTGGACAGAGAATCATTTATTGCAGGGCACAAAGCTAGTAAGTGGTAGAGCTGGGATCTGAACCCAGGTCCAGGAAACACTAGAGCCTGTAGTACTACCACACAAGGCTCCCTCATGACCTAATATTTGTATTAAGTGGGCAAGGGAGCAAGCTGACCACTTTGAGGTATTTGGTATTGATTCAAAAGAGACAAAGCAGCTCATGCAGCTAGGTCTTTTATCGCCTGGAAGGGGTGGATAGTCTCTGCTAGAATCCTTGCACTGACAGAGAGCTCTCTACCTCATATACCTGTAGACCTGGTTATTCAAAAGACTTCAATTTGCCTTTCCATAACTCATATCCAGTGATCCAAGTCATGGCCTCTAAAGCAGTTTGATCCACTGATCAGTACTTGATCCACTGACTGAACTCAGTACTTGGATTCATAATAACAACTGTGACAGTAAATAATATGTTCACCTGTAGAGGTCTTTGTGAGGACTCAATGAGTATTAAATGGGGACTGGCATGTGGTTAGCATTTGTCCAATATTTGTTCTGAAAATTTTTCTGCCTTTATTTAGTAAGTTATTTTTAAGAACACAATAAGCACTCATGAATGCCACATATAAAACAAGAGCTATGACCCTGACAGTAACTACATCTATACATCTGGACCTTCCCTATTTTATTTCCTTGCCTCCCACACTCAAAGTCATAATCATCCTGAGTTCCAGGTTCCTTCTTCCTTGGTTTTATTTTCATGTAGTTTCGTGGTACTGGGCCTTGGTCTATTCAGGCTGCTGTAACAAAGTACCATATATTAATAATAAATGGCTTAACCAAAAGACATTTATTTTCTCACAGTTATGGAGGCTGTAAGTCCAAAATCAGAGTTCCCATGTTGCTGAATTCTGGTGAGAGCCCTCTTCCTGTCTTAGAGACTGCGCCTTCTCTTCTCCCTGTATGCTCACATGGCCTTTCCTTGGCTCTCTGTCTTCTTATAAGAGCATTAATCCCATCATGAGGCACCATCCTCAGGACTCCATCTAAACTGAATCACATCTCAAAGGCCTCACCTCCAAATACCATCAGTTGCAGGTTAGGGCTTCATCATAAGAGTTTGGGGGGCTAAAAACATTCACTCCATAACCCACTATCTATAATTATTCCTAAAATACTTTTTAACATAAGCTGTATTTAACTTGATAAAAAGGATGACATACTTACTCAATCTTATACAATCTTTTTTGAGTTATTTTCCCCATTTAATATTTTATTAATAAGAAATTAGAAGATACCTAAACTGAAGAACAATGAGACACTACATATTAAAATCTGAACTTATATTAGAAAACAGCCTCAAAATTAACAAACTGAATGTCAACCTTAAGTACATAAAAATGAGCAAAATAAATTCATGTTTAGCAAAAGAAAAACCATAATATATGTAAGAGCAAAATTTATAAAATACAAAACAAATATTTGCTAGAGAAGATCAAAATAGTCAAAAGTTGGTTCTCTGATAAAATTCAAAACAGATAAACCTTTGGCAAGACTGAGAACAGAATAGGGGTAAGGGGGGAACAGTGTTCAATGAACTGGTAGACATAGATACAGTTCAAATAAGATAATAAATGATCAATATCAGTGGCTGTGTCATTAAAATTTAGATGAAATGGACAAATGTCTAGAAATGTATAATTTAACAGAATGAGTATGAAAACAACCAATAGCTTATATAGTCTTGTGACTATTAAAGACATGGAAATAGTGGTTAAAAATATTTCTGCAAAGAGAACATCATGCCAGGTGGTTGTACATGCAAGTTTTCTAAACTTTCAAGGAAGAGATCATTTCAATTTTGTGCAAACTTTTCCAGATGATAGAAAAACAGAGCTTATTCCCCGCTGATTGTCTCAGGTCAGTATAACCCTTTTACCAAGACCAGACAAAAACATTACAAAATAGGAAAATTACAGACTTATTTCACTCATAAATATAGATGCATGTCATTCTTCTTAACAGTGTACTCAATTGTTATCCACAAGAAAATTCATTTCAATACACAAGTCGTAGCTTAACTTTATAGAAGGATTTCATTAGCTTTGGAATGTACCATTTTCCAAGCTGTATGATGTAGGAATGTTGCCTAAGCTAAAACTTAGTCTCCTTCTCTGCAAAATGGTGTTTCATAACATCCATCTAATTCTGTGAGAATTAATGAGGTAAATAATATAAAGCCCTTAGCTCAGTATCTGGAAGTACCAATAAGCAATAATAAGTAGTAGCTACTATTTATCAAGTGCTTAGTTACTTGGATGACAAAAAAAAAAAAAAAAAAAAAAAAAACCAACAACAACGAAAAACTCCTTTAATGCTCATAACCTCTCTGGGAGATGGAGTAGTGTCCCCACTTAAGGAATAACATAATTGAGTCAAGAAGAATTTCAACCACTTGCTGGGAGTCACACAGCTTGTAAAAAGGCAAGCTAACATAGCAACCCTGTGCAGTCTGCACACTGTTGCACAGTGTGGGCACCTCCCATTTGGAGGCAATTTTTCTAGCTGCCATTGGGTACACAGTGCTTCCTCTGAGAGGCACTCTAGTTCCTTCCATGAATCATGAAATGTGTTCACCTTTGGGGGAAAGGTAATTTTCAGGTTGGGGATTTGACTTCTGACATGTGAAATTAAGCTGCAGCATTTCTAATGGAAAAGCTTCAGAGGGCAGGGGTGAGTGATACATTGTCATTTATCCATCCCTGAGTGGGGACCCTGAGCGATAATGAGATTAGACATGTCATGGCAGCTCCCTCCACTTCTGCCACAAATTCTAGGTCAGAAGAATTTTTTTTAACATTCTGGCCACTTCCCTGCCCACTTGGAACTCTCTGCCAGGCTTCTGAGATAAAAGATTTATGATAATTTACCTTAGGCAGGACTTGTGGTTTTATTCCATTAAGGTTATTAATGGAATAAATTAATGTTGCCAATAATCTATTTCATATTTTCATAAGAGATATTATTTACACAAACAAGCAACCTAAGAAAATGAATGGGAATTCTCAATTGGGGGAAAAGGTGAACTGAAGGAAACTTATGAGGCTTGAGGACTCTGCTGGCTTAAAAAAATCAGTGGGGGTGATGGTGTTCCCCTCTAGGTTTTCCCCAGGACAGCCTGCCTATTGATTAGACACAGAGAATGAACAAAGATTCAAGAACCAATTTTTCCTCTGAGTGTGAAAAACACCACCACTGTTAAAAATGACATATGACATCGTTTATTATCATGCTGTGCAAGGTGATTTTCTTGTATCTTAAGAGACTTTATACTTGTCTTGCAGTACTGGTACTTTGGAAAACCCAAGAAGAATGTGTTTCTCATCATTTATGTTCGTAGCGATACTGGAGACTATGAATGTTATCATATCTTTAAAGAGGGGGAAAGAGAGTATTGAACAAGCTTGGATACAGAAAGATTTCTAGTTGAACCTTCAGGTACCATCTGCCTATTAACTGACACCACTGCCTATCCCATCCAGTTCTCCTAGTTTTCTAGAGGGTCAGAGCTGCAGGTCAAGTGTACTCAGCTGAATATTATTAAATGATTTCTGTTTTCAACTATATTAAACACAACCTCAGAGAGGGGTAGGTAATGCTGAGAAAGTAAAGGGAAGTAAGTGGATGGAGAACAAATATTTGTGCATGCGACACAGAGGCAGAAGCATTGTGAACGCATATGGGAGTTTTCCAAGCCCATCCATCAGTAAACAGGCATGATCTTCCCTTCCTTTCCCATCTTCTCTTCTCTTTGCCTCCTGGGGAGAGATGATGGCATCAGAGGAGGCAGTGGCAGTGAGTGGTAAGGGCAGCAGGCACTATAGCTGAAGACAGAGGGCAGTATAAGGAGGGGGTGTCACATGGAAGAGGGGAGAGTGGTGCATGCAGTGTCTGAGGAGGCGGAGCACAGAGGCTGCGGGGTGCAGAGGCGTGGGCAGAGGACGGTTACAGATGGTTGAGGAGATTGCTTATATTGAGCAAATATATTGAGAATAATGAGAAGGTAGTTTCTCACTGTCTGAGAAGGTGTTTATATAAACAGAAAATGGAAGCGATTCGAATTGGTATGAACTCTTGGCAGAGAGTATATGTACATACACATACTCATATACACAGATATGATAATAAATGTATGTGTAACGATATATGCATTTATTTTCTAGCTAGAAAGGGTTTGTTGAGAGGATCTAGAAGCAATGATATCCCAGGAGCAATAAACACCCTAAGTACCCAGATCTTAGTTTCTAAAGCCATCCTCTGGTAAAAGGAATCGGGGCTTCTTGGAGAAATGGCTGGATGGGGAAAATAGAAAATGATCCTGCAACTTATTATTTTGTACTAGCAAGTACAAAAGTGCACAAAGAATGATGAGGAAACCTGGCAAACATCTACTTGATGAGGTGCTCAGGTAAGGAGATGGGTCATAAGCAAAGATGAAAATGAGAGCAGCCAAGGAGAGCCGGCTGACCTGACTCACAAAAAAAGAAGATTCGGTATGAGGCAGGAAAGAGAGGTTGACAGGGTGTGTGTGTAAGAAAATAAAAATAATTGATCACTAGATACTGAGAGAGAGAGAGAGACAGACAGAAAAAGAGAGAGTTGAATTGCCATTGCCATAGGGAACAGAACTTATAGGAAAAGTAGACTGTTAGAGAAAAGATGAATAAATCTTGGTGTGTAACATTATTAACCTTCCAGTACAGTAGTCCCTCGCTATATCGCGGTTCACTTATCGCGGCCTCACTATACTGCGGAATTTTAAAAATATCATATTTAATTATTTATAGGAGATATTTTGCTATATCATGGGATTTTGCGGTACTGTATACTTATTTTGTTAAAGTTACGTAGGTTTAATAGTGTAGAATAAATTTAAGGTTCCTACTTCATGGGGGGGTGGGTCTGGAATGTAATACCTGCGTTAAGTGAGGGAATACTGTATTCCAAGACACCACCAATAACATCCACTGAACACCACTCAGACAGATGCATAACTGTTACTTTGTTTGTTAGTTTGATTTAATAAGTGAAAGGCTGATTGGAGGACAGGTGCTGCAGGAGCTCAGGGCAGCCCAGTGTGGACAGGATTTCATAGGGAAAGTGAGAGAAAATGTACATATACAGACACGCTCTACTGCATGGCAGAAGAAAGTAAGACCGAGTCACCAAGACTGGCAGAATCCGTGTGAGGCTGGAATGAGAGGACATTCAAATTTCTTGAGCTCTCTCCCTGAACAAGGCCCTTTATATCTGCTGTCTCATTTATCTCTCACAGTGGTCTCAGAGGTGGAAATTGGACACATAAACTGTTATGGCATGGAGGTTCAATAACAGAGTAGGTCCCCCAGTCAGTAAATGGCAGAGCCAGGATCTGACACCAATCTGTAGGACCACAAATTCATTTTATTCCACCATAATAGGCTACTTCTGCCTTGGCTTAGAGAGCAGGGGTCCAGGGAGGGGACTGGCATGGAGAAGGCTAGGTGAGATGTGACAGTGAGTCCTGGCAGAAGGTGAAGGCCGCACCAGCCCATGGAGGTGAGGAAGCCTGGTGGTGATGTAGAGGCAGTGCAATCTATTCCACAGGTGGCCAAAATACAGTCTGATCCATTCAGTGGCAAATAAGAGTGCCAAACACCAAATACAAAGCTAACAGGGACGAGGAGCACCATTCGTGATGCTGAAGCTTGGGGCAGGGGAGCTGCAGAACGCGCAGGTGGGCAACGCTTCTTCTGCTGCCATGCCCTGAAGCTGGAGACCAAAACCACCTGTGGGCAAACTCACAGCAAAACGCCCACTTTCAGACTTCACTTGAGGGAAGTAAGTAATGCCTGAAAGACTGAAAGAACAAACTTTCAAGCTGTTATTTCTGAAAATGTAGAAAGTCGCAGTTGGGATACATTTTCTGAAAATTTCCCCCATCATTATTAGCACTTTTGCCAAATAATCACATCCTTAAAAATATACCCTTGGAGCAAGGAAGAGAAGGTGAAGAATTGCAAATCAACCATAATTTATGCAGATACCTACTGAAAAGTACACTCATCTCCTTTTCCAAACAGCACCACAGGAATTTTCTTGAAGTGTAAGAAGTCTATTTTCATAAATTGGGTCCTCATTTATTCATCTAATCGGTGTATTTTTATGCCAAAAGTCAAATAGTAGACAATGCAGTTAGAGGAGGAATTATGAAGAAGATGAAGCATGGTATTCAGAAGAAGAAAGAAAAAAAAATGAAACAGCCAAATACATTTTCTATGGCCTTAGTTCTGCCTTGAAGTACTTTTCTCCAAAGGACTTTGTGATGTAATTAGCCCTAGTCATGCTAAATGTGACCAAAAAAATGCCAAATTATCACAAAATACATCTGGGAAAAAAACTGCAATTGGTGCTCAAGTATATCCTGCCAGCTGCACACACAATTGTTACAGAGCAAGGTCCACAAAGTCCTCACAGGCCATGGTTTTGGGGATTGCGGAAGGAGATAGTACAGCTTTTAAGGCTTTTTGCATATCTATGGAAGGCAGGTAGCTAGGGCTTGTAAAAGGGAGGATGATACTGTTTAAAATACTTTGCATATCAATGACAAGCAGACAGCTGAGACTTTCCTGAAGGAGAGAGCCGTAAGGAAGGGGGGCCAGGCTGTTTGAAAGAACAAATAAGAGAGTGTCAGGGCACATTACTAGGTTGCACGTCAGGTACCCAGTTGGGGCCGCGTAAGAGGCAACCACACAGTGATGTTTCTCTCCCTCTCTTTCTCCTTCACCCTCTCTCTAAAAATAAATAAATAAATAAAATTGTTAAAGTAAACAAATTAATAAAAATAAATTTCTTTCCATCAGATCTCGTACATGTTTCCTCACTTTGGTGCAAAATGTAGGTTTAAATAAAATATAGATTAAAAAAAAAAAAAGAACAAATAAGGGCCTCCACCTGCCATAAGAAGAAGCACAATGGAAGAAACATGTGAGAGGAGCATGATGGAGCAGCAGGTTGTAGCAGCCATGTGAGAAGTAGCTATGCAGTTTGTAGTCAGGATCTGGCCATGCGGCCTAGGCAAATAAGAAAGCAGGCATGCCGCTGCTTTGATTGAGCCCACTCTAGCTGACTCTGAAGCCACCAAGGACTCTGCCTTGCAGACCCAGACTAGCCTGGACTCTTGGAACTTAGGACATGCAGAGAGGACACTCTTAAGACTTGTGCCTTTCCTGGACTTCACCATGATCCAGTGTAACATGGCACATGCTATCCTGGACTATGATATGGAGGCTGAAGACAATGTACCCCAGATCCTGAAGGAGAGAGCTGGCAGATAAGGAATGGGGAACTATTGGACTTGGTTTTTGCTTATAGCCTTTTGGGGAGCAAGGGAAGTGCTGGGTCCCATGGGAGAATAGGGCTCCAAGTACAAATACTCAACCCCCCCCCCCCAGGTTGGAATATTATAAATAAAGGCCTGTTCTTCTCAATACTAGTTTTTGGGTCTTACAGCAAGGTGCCACGTGAACAAGCCCCCCTTTGCTTGGTAACACAATGACTAATGAACAGAGAGCTGCATTTTCAAAAGTGAAACCAGTCATCAGCCTCTAAGGACCAACGGTCATCCGGCAGGATTCACCTGCTACTTCTTTATGCTATCCATATCAAATATCACCCCTTTTTCTAAGCACCCCATGTGTACAGGAGCAGACAGAGAAAAGTTCAAAGGCCCTGACTCTGGGCATTAATGATGAGGTGTCTAAATTTGCTTGTCTTACGCTGGGTTTCTCTGAAAGAAATCTCAAGACAAGACTTTGAGGGTGAGTAGTTGGTTTGGAAGGTGATTCTGGGAAGCACAGTAGGGAGGTAAGGAAGTAAGACTGGGAGGAAATGCATCCTGCAAGCGTATGTTCTCAAGCAGGGCATTGCTATGAGGGGCACTCAATCCTGCTGGGAGCTGGTGGAGACAAACAGGTTTCAATCATTCCACCAAAGGTGCAAGGGAACCTGGATGCTTATCCATCTACTTCCTTTAGTGGTGATGACTGCTACCAGGGGGAGGTAGGGTGTTGGAGAGTTAAATTTCTGGCACTTTCAGTCTATTTTGCACTGCACACAGGCAGAATGGACTCCAGTGACTAGAGAAAGCCCTCAGCCAGAATGTCACCGTTTCACAGATGGAAACCAAGGTCAGTGTATAGTGGAATGGTCACTGTCCAAGGGAGTATGGGCAGCATACCAACAGCATCTGCTACTGGGTCCTTTTATGGGGAAATGTTGATTCTAAGCCAATGCAGAAAGATAACCCTGTGTGCTCTTTCCTCTCCCTCCCTCCCTCTCTCTCCCTCCTACTTTCTCTACCCCCACAGGATAGTCTTAATGAGCATCAAATAGACCATCAAATGGCCATTTTAAAGGCTTGCTTTGAGATGCATATTAGTGCTTAGACTTTCCTAGTGCTCATGGATGTCTCAAAGGCAAAGTCATCTAAATTATCTGTGCCTTGGCCTAATTATCAGTTTAGCAGACTCAAAACTTTTGGTTAGTCCTGAAGGGAAAAGTCAAGATGCTGCAAAAGAAGAATGCCTGCAACCTATAGCTCATTTACTGTCATATGATTCCCATGGCAGCCTATACATCTCCTTACCTTAGCAGTCATCACATTTTAATTTTTTCTTCTTCATCATCTGTCTTGAAAGGCAGACAGTGTGTCTGATTCTTCACAACTCTTATTTCCTGTATCTAACACATAGGAGGAACTCAATCACTACTTTTGAATGCAATAATGAATTAATGAATGAAAACTATTAGTGTCATCCATTAGGCAAAAATAGCTGAGGACCCAAACTGCTGTTACCTAAGAGGAAGCATTTTGTAAATTAGAAAAATGTGTTTCTTTCTCAGACAGATAAAGCCCTGAGCCAAGGCTCACTGCATATCAAAAGAAATTCAGCCTCTCCTCACTCATCAACAGGGTGCCTATGGTAGTCATAAGAGCTGCATACCCATTTTCCTGGTTTACTTTCTTCTTATGAATAAAGGTATTGAGGTAGATGAAGCAGGGTCATGTGGCTTGCTGTGACCAATGAATGAAACCATAAGTGAGTTACTTCTAAGTGGTGGCCTTTAAGAGTTAGTGCCAGAGTAACCAGCAATACCCTGGTGGGTAGAAAGAACATTTATCAGCCTGTATCCCTAAAGTAAAAGTGACATTTGGCAAAGTGCCCAGCTAATCCACAAAAGAATTATGGCATAAGGTAGAAATATACTTTTGTTGTTCAAAGAGTGGGGCTGTTTGTTACTGAGGCATACCCATTCCATTCGGACTGACACAGGGCACAACCTGCAGCCCTTTATTCACATGACTTGCAAATTCTTTGCTTTTATGGACTGCTGGGCATATCACACCCTCCTGTAGGCAATGTCCTTTCTGCACACAAGAGAATCTTCCAACAAGCATTGCTTTTCTATGCAGGGGAGAAGACAGACAACAAACTCAGACTTAACCACCTTTGCCCACAGAGGTCCTTCTGAAATCCTGTGACACAGAAAAAAAGAAACATTCCACATGCTGGTCAGAGACCCGACCTTCCATCCTCACGTAATTTCCAGAACAATTCCTGCAGCGTCAAGGCTGCCACTCCCCAGGGGCTTGGGGCTTCCGGCTCATGATTAGTTGTAATACTACAACTATCACTGCTAATTAATGATCTGACATTCAGCTTAAATTGAAAACTGCCCATTTCTGACTCCTACACTCTAAGTCAAACAGTTCCCCATTTTGAAACTGTACTTCATCTTAATAGTATAATTTCATTAAAAAAGAAAGGTATCAAGGAAAAACTGACATTCTCTAAACTGGTTAGTTATCAAAATTAGAAGCACAGAAAACTAATAATATGGAATAAGTATTATTATAGAAATGCATTTAATCTTATATTAAATATAATTCTTTTAAGCCATGGCTGTCAGAATTAAATGTTAATAGTATTTAAACATAAATCCTTCTCCCCATGAAGGAAGAATCATTGTGCAGGCACGTTAACTATTCTATTCACTTTGGAGATGCTGCCTGGCAGAGCATTTTAACACTAGCCTTGTCAGTGTTAATCTGGATGTCTGATGCTGAGATGTGTGTTATATTACATTATATAACTGAAAAATGGGAAGCCTTTATGTCAGATTATAGGTCGAAATAATGACCTCCTTTCGGAAGCAGGGTCTGGGATATAATGAGGTGCCAAATGGGATTCTAGGAGGGAGCCTCTGCAGGATTTGAAAGGAACCAGGTCTTTTGTTCAGACACATTCATTCACTAACAGAATGTTTTTGACCCTTGACCTCTACTTATCTCTACTTATGGCTCACTGACAAAGAAGAGTAAGCAAGAGAAAAAGACTTGTTTCACTGTGGGTTGAGGTGGGCATGGGAGAATTCAAGCTTTGGACTTGGGTGGACAATGTTGGAAATGCATTAAGCCACTCCTTTGCCACCAAAATCAAAGTCCAGTGCTGTGCTCTTCACTGTATTCATGGAGCCCAAGGTGCTGTGCAAGAGTCTGAGGCTCCACAGGGGCTGGGTCAGGAAAGGAGAGGCCCAGGGGGGTTGAGGCGGGTTAATAAGAAGCTCGGCTATTCCTTGGCAAGTAGAAGGAGGAAACTGAGACAGACAGTTAGACAAACACCAAACAATTTACAGCCAGCTGATAAACCACAAGATCTTATCTTCCCTAACCAAGGGCACTTAGGAGCAAATGGTTTACCCAATCCAGACCTTGCCAGAGCAGACCTGCCTCAGTCCTGGTCCCTATTTGGTAACGTTCTTTGAAGGTGAAACTGACCAGAAAATGACCCTGATCTCTTTATATACTCATTTTGACTTATCAGCATATTAAACAACACACCTGCAAAGCTGATGAATAGTCTATTGAGTTCCCCTGCTGAGACCTTCCCTAAAACTCTTGCCTTTAGAAAACATATAAAAACCCTAAGACAAAGGATTCTGTGTGAGCTCTACCCTGAGCATGTCCACACCTTCCCCTGCTTCACTTGTTCCTCAGGTGTGTCTCTTTCTCCCAAGCTTTAAGGGTCTGAGAAGACTTGCAACCAGGGGAGTGATGGGCAGCAGCAGCTCACCCCAGTCTAACCCCCTGTACCTGTCTCCAAGGGCCATCTCTCCTTGTGCTTAACTTTTCAGTTAGCCAAAAAGAGCTCCATCTAGGCTCATTGTAGTTGTGTTCTTGCTTCTTCCATTCAAAGTCCTTCGTTAGTTTCACTGTCCCCAGCTTTAATAAACATACTCTCAAAATCACCTGGACTCATGTCTTGAGGTCTTTCCTACACAAAGTGAAGAACCCACACATTCCAGACCATGCCAGGGCAGATAATCTTGGGTCTTGGTGCCTTTCTGGTGACAGAGTCAGTACCTTCTCTATGCTTAGTGCATTCAGAGAAGTTCCTCTTACATCTGTTCTATATACCAGTGTTCTGTGAATGATGGTATATGAAATATAGTTCTATACTTAAAACAATTCATTAGTTCAACAAATAATTACTAGGCACAGACAACACATCCCTAAATAAATAAGAAAATTTCTGATAATGATAAATGGTATACAGACAAGAAAGCATGATTATGGGATACAGAGTACCTAAAATAAGGGTCATTTTCATATATGGTAGACAGGGCAAGCCTGGGTGAGGGGGTGGAATATGAGTTGAGACAAGAATAAGTAGAAATATTCTACCACATGAGGTTCAGGGGAGAAACATTCCAGGCAGAGGAAGCAGCCAGAACAAAAACCCTATGGCAGGAACAACCTTGGCATTTCAACGAACAGAAAGAAGATAATGTGACTCGTTTGGTGAGAAAAGACAGGCATTAAAAAGATGAGGGGGACAGATCGTAGATTCAAACAAGGACTTCATGTGCCATTCTCAGGGACATGGAAGACAATGGAAGGATTATAAAAGGGGCATGACAAGATCTACTTTAAAAGACTTTGCCACATGAGAATAGACTCTTGATGGTAAGAATATTGGCTGGAGGAGCAAAAGAAGACTGCTAAGATTTTTTAGGCATGAGAAAATAAGGGCCTGGAAGAGAGATGGAGTAACAAAGATGGTAAAGATTATTTGGATTTGGTATATTTTTAGAAGTAAATTGATAGGTCTTGATGGTCTGAAATCACTAACCACAGTTTGAGAAGGGGAGGGTCAGGCATGTTGTACGTAGGGGAGGAGGCGGGGTGATAATGCTCTGAAAGAATGGAGTAATTGCACATCCACGGACAGTTTCTGGCTGATCGACCAAGGATCAACGCAGTCTCTCTGGGTTGAGGTTAGAATGGTTTGCCATTGCCTCTTCTGTTCCATTCTTGCTTTCTGATCTGGCAGATAATACTGAGTTTCACATGACCACTTCTTGGACAATTTTTGTGTCTAGGTTACTTATTTTCTTCTTTCACTTGCAGGTGGCCACAAAAAAAATAACTATTTTTTCTTCTTATAACAAATGCTGGGTTTGTGAACTTCATTAGTGTTATATCTACATTTCTCCCCATTCACAACCGTCCCATATAAATAGCATCTAATTAGTTAAAAGACTCTACAAATTATACCATCAGAACAATGTATAGTGAAATCTGATGGCTCTAATTATCTTAATCAGCAGAACCACTTTCAATCTAATAAGAGAATGAGTCATTAACGGTAGTTTATAAAGATTACCCACCTTTTCTTTGTTTGCTATGGAGTATGCCCTTCCCATGTTAAAATTTGGGCATACTTTCTACTTGAATCTAAAAAGCGTGATTTCTAAGAAGTTACTGAAGCAATACAAGATCAAAACATAAGTAATGACCTCATTCATCCTCAATTAACATTACTGCAAAAGGAATTTATTGAAGAACACAAGATTATATTGTAAATGAAATGTCAAGATAAAACTGCCCCCCTTTTAAGTTTTCTCTTTGCTCATGCACTCAGAAGTGAAAAGAGTGTTCTCTTTCTGATCCTGAGCATACTGCTGAAATGGTGACTTTACTTGTTTTATGCCTTTGTTTTATTTTGTTATTACCTTATCTTACCCTCCCCTTTGTTTGTTGTGTGATTACTTCAATCCTTTTATCTCAAACCAGAGGAAAATCTATTAGTTTCACCTTTTTGGTATATTTCAGCTAAAGAAAATCTATTGTGTAATTCAAAATTAGTCCAAAATTCAGTACACACTTACCATGTTGCATACTTCCTAGTCCTTTGAGGGTTTCACTCTTAATCTATAACAAAATCCTTCGCATACCTCCATGTTTCCAGTATCTCACCATCCCAAGTCTTAAGATAAACCTATCTGTGTTCAAAATACAAGATTGCAGGCAGCTTCAAGTGTGTCTATTTCAACAGTCTCTAGTTACAGAGAAAAAGGTAAGGACCAAGGTCATGCAAAGAGCTGGAGACAGGCTTGAGACTAAAATCCAACATGTTTTACTTAGTGAATGCTTTTTTGGGCTCAGTGAATAAACGGCTTCAGAAACATTTTAAAAGTAACTTACATCTCTTCCCATTGTGCTTTACCATCATAAAGACTGACTGTGGCCCTAACAGAAGAGCTGATTTCAATATCTGAAAAAAAAAATCTTGTCAAAGAATCAATACATTCATCAAATAAACTCTTCTCTGTCTGCATTGCAGTATACCACACACCGATCCTCTCTACAAACATGTTTTCTGTATTCTAAGCAGGGAGATTAATGTTCTTCCATTGCCTAGTCTCAGTATAAGTATGAAGGAATAAGATTAGTACAGTGCCATTTCCACACACAAAATATTGTTTTCTCCATGTGACTGCCTGTGTATGTGCTTCAAAATGATCCTGGGAAATGTTTAATACAAGGTATTGTTCCTTATTGATTTATTGTAAAAAGACAATTAGCTCATGGGTCCCTTGATACAGAAAGCAGTCATGAAGACCTGCATTACATCATTTTGCTATCAATATTGTTTTTGCTACATGTTGGTTTAGGCTCCAAGTACCACACGGTACACAGTGCCTTTTTCTTACAGCAAATCAGAATCCTGAAACAAATATTTTTGCCTCTGAACCAACCCATTAGTTGCAAATTCTACTCCCAAACTCCATGCATTCATAAACTTAAAATAATGTCCCTCAGACTCTCCATCTCTTCTGCTTTCCTATTTGTGTCGGGCTAATTTCTTGATCATCTGGGTGGCAGAGCCTAGAGGAAGAAGTAGATGACTTTAACCATTTCTAGGCTTAAATTATATAAGCTCAGCAAGTTCAAACTGAAAAAGGAAAAGAAGAGAATTTCTTTTTCTTACTACTTATATATAAAATTCTAAGAGAAGAGTTTGATTGGCTCTGTTTGGATCACATGCTCACTCCGTAGACCAATCACTATGGCCAAGAGATGGTAAACCCTGAGTAGATATTCCTGGTCACATTCCCATCCTGTGGCTTGGGAAGGGTGATACTGAGACTGGTAGATCACCCACAGCCATACGAAATGTGGGAGAAATGGTTATCCAGTGAAAATGGGGCACTATTATTAGAAAGGGTTGAAAGTTATACCTGGAAGTTAGAAACAATAGGTTCCCACTACCATTTCAAGTACTTTTATTATAAAATGAAAGTCTGGGTCCTCTTTTATAATGGTCTTTGATTCCAAACTCAGAAGTAAAAGGTTTTTCTTAAATGAACAAGCTCAAACAGTCCAGCTCCTTCTACCAGTTGAGCCAAGGAAAATGAGGAATGCCTAAGGGTCAGTCAGGTTACTCTTTCTATTCTGTCCAAATTCTATGACTATTCAATACAAACTTAATGAATTCAGTAGTTGCTAAACTTCCTAACTTAGATTTCACGTTTAAGAAAAAAAGTAACGTTCATCAAGTTCTACTCAATGCTGAATGCTTGCATTTTCATGTGCTAGTCATTATTTCATGCCTTCTTAAAGGCCCCCCCCCTTTTTTTTACCATTTCATCTAAAGTTATCAGATGAAAGCGTCCTACTATAACCCTAGGGAGTTATTATTGTAAATTTTATTTTTCATAGTCGCCTAAATCTAGGCGTTTGGAGTCTCCATCTGAAGTAAAATTAACCATAATCATAACTGCCATTTTAAACTACTACTTACTGAGTGCTGACTCTATTTATCATTTCCTATATTATCATTAATACTCATGACAACAATTATTATCTTCTCCACTGTACAGTTGTCAAAAGCTCAAAGACTTGCTCAGGGTCACGCAGCTGAGAAGGGCACAGTCTGGAATCAAACTTTCCTGTATTCACTATCAGATGCTGCTCCTGGCTCTACAATCTACTCCTGCTTCCTATGTACTAAGCACTTAGTCTCTCCCAGGTATCTTGATGGGCACAACCCATGCATGACCTCATTAAGTCCTTACTTCACACTTGGAAGATAAGGATTCCCGTTCCCATCTTTTTTTTTTTTTTAACAATTTTATTTATTTATTTATTTATTTTAGAGAGAGGAGAAAGAGAGGGAGAGAAACATCACTGTGTGGTTGCCTCCCACGCGCTCCCAACTGGGGACCTGATGTGCAACTTAGTCATGTGCCCTGACTGGGAATCGAACCAGGGTCACTTGGTTCACAGGCTGATGCTCAATCCACTGAGCCACAGCAGCTAGGGCCCCACTCCCATCTTATAGGTGAAGCAATTGAGGCTCATACAAATTTATCACCAGACCTAGTTACCTAATAATTGCTGAAGAAGGTCAGATAGTCCCATATTTGAATATTTTACTATCATTTTGTTTTGTTTTGTTCAAACTAGTCTTAATGAGCATTCTGGCTAAAAGTCATCTCATGGTAATGCAGGTTAAAAAAAGTTGTCTTATAAGGGCTGGTGGTTCCATCTGGCAGTGGGTATTGCCACCTCCAGTCACATTTAGAGTAACCTGCCTTGCCTTCTCAGATGTCATTAAAGAGTGCATTTGTGAGAGTAGAGACTCATATTAACGAGGAAGGATGAAGCTACAAGGTGCAAATGACTAATCTCTTGCGACCTTCCTGTTAAAGTCCCAGGCATGTGTTTAAAAAAATCAGAACTAGGGAACCCTGCATCCAGTATTAGAAGATCCCAGATTTCAAAAGCTGTAGGTACTATTTGATAAGACATTAATTTTCCATATTTTTTCTAGAAACAGACACACATACGCACACATGACTCCTTTATATTAGCACTTCTCAAACAATCTATAGGGAAGGACTTGTGTGTATACACATACAGTGTGGGGCAAAAGTAGGTTTAGAGTTGTGAGTACAAAACACAGAGTTTATTCTTGTATTACTTATTAATTATTGTATTATTTCATACGAACAACTGTAAACCTACTTTTGCCCCACCCTGTATTTATTTAACCTCTATTCACAGCAGACTGATACACAGTCCTAGCATAAATGACTGTTAGTAACTGGCACTACATATGATTCATCACAAAAGTTGGGCCCACTCAAACTCATCCTGACCTTCTTCAACAAAACAAGTCCATTGATCATGCACTTGGATGTCTTGATGATTTCAAATTGCTATTAAGTTTCTCATCCAAGACTGTTAGCACCCATTTCTTCAGGGCCAGCACTGATTCTCCAATGACATTTTGAGAGGCCTGCTTCATAATTTTAGACCCAGGAGTGGCAAGTCCAATGCACATAGTGACAAAGAAGTATGTGCTATGCTAAGGAAGCTACCACTGCAGACACCAGAAAGACTGTTTCTTAGGCTATTTAGGGCAACACCAGAAAGGACCAACATCGTAAATATTTCCAAGTCCTGTAGAGACACACCTGCATTTTGCTGTGTACAGTATTAATAATAACTAATATTTCTGGAATATCTTGATAATTTTCAAAATGCTTTTTTCATATGTTAACTAAAGTAGTCCCATTACAACCCTCTTGAAGAGCTCCATACCACTACCCCATTTAACAGAAGAGGAAACTGGGGCTTGGAGTATTTGGGTGAGAAATCTAAGGTTACATACTAAGTTTTGAAGCCTAGCAGAAATGACACCAAAGTTTTATCTTATGTGTCCAAATGACTGATAATGACAGCTGGAAGGGTACTTGGAGGCCATGTCTGGACTCTGGTAAATAGCAGTTGATAGATTAGCAATGTACGGCAGGTCAGACTAGATACACTAGATACCTTTGGATAGATTCCAATTCAGGTAGCCTGATTTCATTGTCCAAGTGCTTTACCATGTGACACAGCTGTATTTTCCTAGGACTTATATCTGAAAGAGGGAATCTAGCAAGACAGTAATTAGATGGCATTTAGGGATGGGAAGTCTGTTTCCTTTGTGAGTTTAAGACAAGAAGAGTCGAGTTTGTGATGTTTTATGCAGACCATGCACATCTAAACCGAGGTGATAAATTAGTGAAATTAGCACAGAATTAGAAGCAAAGTAAAGGTGATACACAGTTTCTTGAGATTAGATATATCTCAGATTAAACCCTGCAATTATATTAGTCAATTACAGAAAAGGTGCTTAGCAGGAAGTAGTCATTTAAGCAATCATTTACATAGTTCCCCTCATCATTTTCATCAAGGCAGAGCCCTTCCTGGGCCTCTCCCAAAGGCTCAGCAGGGGACAGGAAAACAGCAATGGAGAAGGAGGTTAGGATCTTCAGCTTTATTTTGGAAGCCATAACACTCAACTACAACCTCATAATTAGCAGATAAAAGGTGACTTGAACTCAGGCAATTACAGGGAGAAACAAAAATCTTTAAAAGAATCAACAACACATGGAGGCAACTGTGGAGCTTGGTTGTTCTTCCTGGTGACTCAGTCAGAGCCACTATTACTTGAAACATACCATGTGTCTTTGATTATTTAAGAATGAGAAACAGGTAATATAAGTTAGGGAGAAAATTCACTGCAAAATGGATGTTTGAAATTCCAAAGGAATGGCCTTTTCTGGGAAAAATAATATTCATTATTAACAGAAGAATTTCAGGGCTAAATGGGAAGTTTTCCCCTAGGTCCCACAGCAAGAATTATATCTAGAATTGATAAGTAGAAAAGAAAAGAAAGGAAAAGAAAAAAAAAATTTCTGCAGAATTCCAGATGTTTCTCAAATGTTTCTCAAGAAGAGAACAGGTTGTGGGCTCATCAGATCACCCCATAACCTATAGCTATTATGATGATGATATAACCTTCAGAGCCCTAACTCAGAAGTAGAAGTGACTTCTGCATGAGGCTCCAGACCCTCATTTTCAGCTGCCTATTGGTGGCCTCAGCTTGTACAGCCAGCACATGGAATTCAGCAGATACAAAGTTGAACACACCAGTTTTCCTGCCAGATGAAATCTTTTTCTGACACTATCGGTCTCTCAGTTACCCAGACTCAAAATGGAGAAGTAGCCCTGGAAATCTCCATCTCCTTTACATCATGGACTAATTATCAAATCCTACGGTGGGGTTAGACTTGCATTTTTAACAAAATCAACTATCTTTTTTCCTTCCTCTTTGAGTTTGCCCTTTTCAAGCACTCTTATACTTGTTTCCTCATCTCTAGTAACCACAAATTCTAACTCATCCTTTAATCCTATGCCCAATTAACTTCCATAAAACCCACCTTCACATTCAACAGTCAGCACTTTGCCTTCATCTGGCACATGGTGGACAGATAGATGGATGATATATTTACTAATCATTTCCTATAGGCCTGACATTGTATTGGGTAGTGAGATAAGGTAGGGAACAAAGGACCTTCTAACAAAACACCCCCTTGCTCAGCAGTCTTCAGTGGCCCCATTCTAATAATTTCACCCTGGTCATCTCCTCTCCCAGCAGCCTGTAGCCAAAAGATTCCAACTCTGGCACCATTGACATTTTGGGTCCAGTAATTCTTTGTCTGTGGGTAGCTGTCTCGTGCATTGTAGGATATGTAGCAGCATCCCTGGGCCCTACCCACTAGATGCCAGGAGCACAATTATCCAGAAATGACAACGAAAAGTATCTCCAGACATTGCAAATGTATGTCCCCTGAGGGACAAAATCACCCCATTGAGAACCACTGCTTTAGTGCAAATGGAATCTTTTCTCATAATCGACCCACCATTTAAATCAGCAGTTCTCAGCCAGGAGCACAATTATCCAGAAATTACAACGAAAAGTATCTCCAGACATCGCAAATGTGTGTACCCTGAGGGACAAAATCACCCCATTGAGAACCACTGCTTTAGTGCAAATGGAATCTTTTCTCATAATCGACCCACCATTTAAATCAGCAGTTCTCAACCTGTGGGTCGCAACCCTTTTGGGGGTCGAACGACCCTTTCACAGAGGTCACCTAAGACCATCGGAAAACACATATATAATTACATATTGTTTTTGTGATTAATCACTATGCTTTAATTATGTTCAATTTGTAAGAATGAAAATACATCCAGCATATCAGATATTTACATTACGATTCATAACAGTAGCAAAATTACAGTTATGAAGTAGCAACAAAAATAATTTTATGGTTGGGGGTCACCAAAACATGAGCAACTGTATTAAAGGGTCGTGGCATTAGGAAGCTTGAGAACCACTGATTTAAATAATTGTTTCTATAGCTTTAATTATATTTTATATTGTTTCCCTTTTTTAATATCCTAGCTTCATCCTTCCCCTCCCAACCAGCTTCTCACCTCATCAAAATTCTTCTCCATTCATCAAGTTGATCTAAAAATTCACTTCAATAAAAAGACTTTAATGAGTCACAAAGTGACAGTCTTGGTTCCCATGACCTCCCCACTTCCCCCACCTGCTTGCAGCTGCCTGGGAGAAAGTGATATTTTGGACCGGGAGTTTCCTGTCATAGTGGGGTGCATCAAGCTGAGCCCCGTTTGGCCTTGATCAGTCCGTCAGACTTACAGCTGTGAGATAAACTGAATTCAATGGTGCCCTTTTTCTTCCCCCTGTAAAACAAGCCCCTCCTTCCCTAGGAGTCCGGAGTCGGAGCCATTCGTGGCACGGCTTACTTCCTGCTTGCTAATTCCCTTAATAAACTTCTTTTTCTGCTCGCTGCCTCTTGATGGTTTTCTGAGCGACTCTGTTCTTACACAAAGTCTATGTCAACTCTTATAGTTTTCAACTCACTGTGCATGTAGTTTATCTTTATCAGTTTTATCTAAGTGAACTTTATTTTACCATTGGTATCCTAGGCTTCTCTTCAAACTGGCTTTGCCAAGGACCCCAATCCTCATTGTGACTCAAGAACGTAAAGCACAGTGTTTCCCGCAGTAATGGGAAATAAGGAGTTATTGAAATGCAGTAGAACGAGATCTTTTTTTTTTTTTTCCTCATTTAGGACATTTTCTGGGTTTCTCAACTTCAGTTAACAGAACTTTTACTAGCTTTCAACTTTTAAAAATGTTGGCAAGTATTTTAATTTGGGAGAAATGAAGAGTGTTTTTTCTTCCTCTTTGTTTATAAAATATAATTCAAACTCCCACAAAATTTCAGAACATGACTATTCATCCTCTGCTTTTCTACCAGGAGCCATAGCTCTAGAGGCAGGAAAACACCCTTCACTGTCAGACTTAGATTAAGGTTGGGAGCAGGGAAGCAACAACTACTGGAGAGCCCAGGTCCTCCTGCCCTGCCAGGGTCAAGTCCTTGGAGATGACTGTGGATAAAAAAGGGCCACATACTAAACCCGACAAACTCACGGGTGTCCTACATGGTGGGCCTAACAAACTTAGAGATCTAAAACAACCACATAGGATGGTCTGAAATTAAAATTTCCTAACTAAAAGGGAGTCATGGCAGTTAGTCACATCCTAGACCTGTATCTTCCCTCACAGAGGTCAGCCTTTACCTTAACGGAGCCTATGAGCCTATTGTCTTTTTGCAACTAAGATAACAGACCTTTGGAATGTCAAAGTAATTTCCTCTTTTTAGACCCCTCAGGGCATAATCATTGCATCAAAGCAGAGAACACAAAACCCTTTACTGTTATTGTCATCATGTTAATTGTTAACTATCCTATACTCATCAATGTAAAATATATATGTGTCTATTCCTTTTACTTTTTACCCAATCCTAGAGATTCCCATCCCTTTGCTCCTTTCCCCACCCACCTCCCTAATTTACCACCAGTGGATTTTAAGTAAGCCTTCTTTTGTCTCCTCCTTTGATTATAATAGATAAAATAAGGTGCAAAACTGCCGTTCTCTGGAGCATTTTCTCAATCCATTGAGATTTTGCTTCCCGGCAATTGTCATCAGTTTGGCTCAAATAAACTCATAAAAATTCTCTACAGGTTTAGACATTTCTTACATCCACCTGACCCAAAGCAAACTTGCAACCTTGGCTTCAATCTCATGTTCAACCCAATAAATATTAATACGTTTCAGCTCATTTTGGTCTTGGAGAGTATTAACAGAGATTAAAAAAAAAAAAAAATAGAAGATTGTGAAAGGAAGGTTTCAAAATCATGAGTATTGAAATCTTTGAAATGTTAACCATAAAACATTTTTTAACCTAGGTCAGCATTATTTTTTAAAATATGTGTTTGCTTCTTCAGGAAAACTCTAACTATAATATGAACTTTCTAGCAAACAAAAGCATATATTCTCTGATGGAACAGGTTTTTTTTCCATCACCTCTACCTTCATCCATATTGAATTTATACAAAAGAAAACTTACCATATTTCTGAAGATTTTGTCAAGCTAAATGCTCAGGGCTATAAGCATAACAGTTATTCAAAATATGTTTTAAAAATCTATTGTTATCTTCTGATGAAGTTAAATAAACACAATAAAGTAGTTCTTGGAGTGGGGGAAGAATGACATAAAGAAAAGTTGTTGCAGCTCATTTCTGAAGAGGTATGGATGCATGCCTTTTTTTTTTCTCTCTCTTTTTGGGAGGCAGAGTAGATGATGTTAAATTGATGATGTTAAGACAAGCCCTTGAGAGAGCTGAAATAAAAATTAAAACATAGCAAGAATAACCAATTTAAACCACCTAAGAATGCCATGGTGTTGAAGAATTATATTGATAATAACACAATTACAGGGCTGACTCAACTCCAGGCTGGGTTCCAGATCATTCTTTGTTGAAGGGTTGGGGGAGGGGCCTGTCCTGTTCATTGTAGGATGTTAAGCAGCATCCCTAGCCTTTACCCACTTGATGCTAGTAGCACACCTCGCCGCCTCAGTTATGGCAACTGTATTTGCCTCCAGACACTGTAAAATATCTCTGGGAGGTGGAGAGTGGCAGAGCAGCGGGGCAGGGGTGGGGTAAGGAATGAGGAAGGTGGAGATGGTGGTATTATTATCCATTGAGAATCACTGTTCCAGGGTGAGGCCCAGTTTATACCTGCTGACACACGGAAATCAATAATAGCACTGCCCTTCACTTTCAAAGGTATCTCAATTTGAAAGAGATTACATATCTCCCTTCGCCCTGGCTGGTTTAGCTCAGTGGATTGAGCGTCGGCCTGCGAGCTAAGTGTCGCTGGTTCGATCTTCCAGTCAGGGTACATCAGAGAAGGAAAACTCTGACTCCAAAAAACCTCCGCTGCCTTGCGGCATACCTCTTCTGGGGAAAGGCTAAGGGAGTAAACCCCGACAGAAAATCCGGAGCCGGAGTCCCTAAGGCGGTTTGACGTTGTAGTCAACACCGGCAACTCCTGCGGCGCACCTGAAGCCAAGCTGTATTGACTCCGTCTTTCCCTTGGACCCTTCAGCTGCGAAGAGAGGGGGGGTCTGCTGCATGGGCAACAGCAGACCCTCCATATCACCCTGCCCAGGCTCTGTAGCTTCAGCTCCACTGGAGAGGACACTCCAGCGTCATCGCAAGATGTCAATTCAACACGGGAGGAGACAGATGCCGTGTCACTCCCGAGTCGGACTGCACAGCCATTCTCGGCGGTGCAGATAGACACTTAAGAAGCTACACCATCGTCTCTCGAGACGGACGGCTGCCGACGACGACGACGACATATCTCCCTACTTCTGTCTGGGACACTGACCTTGCTCTGTTCTTATGCATATATGGAAATGAAGCAACAGATTAGTATAAAGTCTTCAGCCTCCTGAGGAACACATTTTTGTGGTGAACAGATCTCTTAAAAATATAATTCTCTGGTCTCCTTTCATACATGCAGTCCTAGGGGTGAAACTGATACAACTTGTTTGCGGGGAAATATGAAGGTCATAAACTTTCCCTGGCTCTCAAAAAGGAATTGCATAAATGTTTATAGCCTTTCTCCAAAAATTGTATATCCCAGATACCCTTCTATGTCATGCTAACCCAAAAGGCCTCAAAATGAAGTTCAAAGCACTCAAATCCATTGATCCAACTTCTCTTCCAGCCGAGAAACAATTTTGTCTTACACATTAATGCTAAAAGCTCATCACCTGCACATGAGAGATGCTGATACACCTGGTGAAAAAGTTCAAGAAGTTTAAAACGGCTCAGTAACTTTGACTAGTACAGTGGTTATCGAGCTTGGCCGTGCATCAGAGGGCTGGTTGAGCCTTGTACTACAGAGCCCCGCCTAGATTTCACCAGGTCAGGAGCAGGCAGGGCCAATAATTTGCATTTCTAACAATTCCCAGGTGATGTTGATGCTGCTGGTCCAGAGATTCAGAAGACTCCAGCTGCTCACTGCTTATTTCCTCACAGACAGAAGTGTTCAATATTGGTGCCTGGGTGGCAGTGGGTTTGGGGAAAACAAGAGGGAGGTCAAGAATCTTAATCAGACTACTTGCTCAGGTATTTGATTTTCAGTTAATCAGAATAAAATGATCACGTACCTGCCTGTGCCAGGCACCATGCAAGGCACTGCAGATGCAGGGTGAATAAGAGAGACTTGGCCTTATAGCTGCACTGACTTCTCCCCTGCTGTTTCCATTTTAGAGATGAAAGCTCAGCTATGGGCTCCATCCTTTCTAGCATTACATTCTGTTTATCAGCTGTTAATCAGTGCTTTCAATCACTTTTCAAACCCCACTAGACAGGTCCCATTTTTCAAAACCAAAGAAGCCAGGATAACAAAATAAAATGGAAAAACGAAAGTTTAAGAAGCATCTCCTATTTGGGCAAGTGCTTCCTTTTTCCTTTGACCATTTCCTGGAAAACTTTTACTGGCCTGGTCCACACCAGTCACATCCTTTTAGTTCCCTCTGGAGACAGGAGAGCACTGGTTTATTCCTTCTCATTTATTTCGGCTCCTGAGGAGAGCAGTGCTTCACTCTAACACTGATAACCAAGTCTGAAGGTGCTTCACACTTGTTTCCAGGGAACAATAATTCAGACTATGATTTAGGATGTTTCCTTTCTTCTGTCATCGTCACCAAGGCCTCTGGGAAAGCAATCTACATTCTTGTTGACCTCTGAAGCAACTGCCAGAGGTGTCAGCTGTTTCTCCTTAACTACTTCTCACTGTTTACCTTTTAAGTGTTTCCATCTCCCAGGGCAGACATTGCTCTGCTTACCTTTTCATCATCGTTTGGGAAGGTGAGGGCAGTGTGGGCTGAGGCATTCTCACTGGAGTCATCCAGACTCTTGTGTCATGCTGGGCTCTTTCTGGGCCTATTATCTTTGCCCAGGGAATAGGGAAAATGTTCTGCAATACTTAATCCATCCTTGTGCCATGAAGGGAAGCCTTTAAAATAAACACTTATATTTCTGTGATATTAGGAGTATTCATACGGTTTTGCTCCTTCTCAATTTCTAGGGGAGAAAAATTGACCTTTCTTTGCCACCAAAAAATGTAGTTTATATGTTTTTTTATGAGTTAACTTGAAATGACCAGGGATCTAATCAAAATTGACACTAGAAGAGGCACTACTTTTGGAAGTGCTCTCTTCTGGAAAGATGGCCCGTGACATGGATTCAAAGGCATCCATGGGTCACTGTCGCAAAGCTCTGTATAACATCCATATGTTCACCACAGGTCTCATCATTTCCTAAGATAGCAGAGGTTTTCCCATACACATATTCCCTTAGAATCAGAAACAATTCTGCTTTGTGAAAAATGATTTTAATTCAAGAATTGTCTAGATTCCAAATTGAAGAGGTTCTCAATTCCAGTGTGGAGGAACAGAAACAAACAGGTCTACCTGGTGGGGATCCCTGGTAGCTATAATTATAGTTAGCTCATACACTTAATCATTCCTCAGGTAATAAAGGGACTGCTGAGTGATGTGCCTTTGGCTTTCTATGAAGTCATCAATAGCCAGCACTATTCTAAAAGGCTCCCTGATTCAGAAGGACCCACACTGCAAGCATGGAACGTGAGTGCTGATACAGCAGACCAAGTGGGAAAAGAGAAGCTATCAAATCAGGCCAAGGAAAAGGTGTGAATGCTCTTAGGTCATCTTGGGGACCAGCTCATTGACATGTGTGCATTAAGCTTGGGACCTCCTCCACATAAATGACTGTTCTTTGCAGCTATTTCTTTAACCTGTATGGGGTGTGAGCTATATGACTTGTGGCCTGGTGTGCTGCTGAAGACAACTTGTTGTTCTAACCATTCCGGCATTTTTTTCTGGAGATGAAGTCTGGATTCCAAAATTGGTTAGGCTGGAAAAAAAGGTTTTGTTTCAGAGGCAGGACAGGTCCTATGTAATGTATTTGTTCTAGAAAGGAATCTGAATTTGACCTTGGGGCATATGTATCCTTGATCTGAAAAGGATTGTTTTGGAAAGCCTTTTCTGGTCATGTAAAGATAGGCATTCACTCCCTAGCATAATTAGAGAGTCCTCAGTCAGCAAAGTATTCTAAACACAGATACTTGAGACTGTGATATTAAGAAATTTATTTTAAAATAGAAATTGGACATGAAGACATGCTCAACAGCACTAATCATTAGAAAAATGGCAAATCAAACCACAGTGAGATACGACTTCACACCTATTAGGATAGCTATTATCAAAACCATACATAATTATTACAATATTAGTGACTATACTTTTAGGGGGAACACTTTATGAAGTATATGATTGTCTAACCACTATGTTGTACACCAGAAACTAATACCAAATAATATTTTAATATTTTAAAATTTTATTCTCAACCAAGGACATTTTTTTTTCATTGCTTTTTTTAGAAAGAGAGGAAAAATGAGAGAGAAACATTGATTGTTTGCCTCCTGCATGTGCCCAGAGCTGGAATCAAATGCCCTGACCTGGGGATTGAATCTGCAACCTAGGAATGTGTCCTGATTGGGAATTGAACCCACAACCTTTAGGCTAAGGGACAATGCTCCAACCAACTGAGCCACACTGGCCAGGGCTAATACAAAATAATATTTAATGTCAACTATAATAGAAAAAAAAATTTTAGAGAAAAAAAAGGAAAGACAAAAAGAAAATAACAACTATTGGCAAGCATGTGAGGAAAATAGAACCCTGGTGCACCGTTGGTGGGAATGTGAAATAATGCAGTCACTCTAGTAAACAGTGTGGCTATTCCTCAAAAATTAAAAATAGAGTTACCATATGAATCAGCAATTCAACTTCTGGGTATATATGTGAAAGAACTGAAAGTAGAAATTCAAACAGATATTTGTACACTTATGACTAGAGCAGCATTATTTGCAAAAGCCAAAAGGTGAAAAAAAAATCCAGTGTCCATTGACAGATGATTGTAAAAAGAAAATGTGATATAGGCATCCAATGGAATACTCTTCAGCCATAATAAAAAATTCTGACACATAATACAATATGAATAAGACTTGAGGACATTATTCTAAATGAAAATAAGCCAATCACAAAAAGACAAATACTGCATGATTCCACTTATATGAGGTATCCAGAGAGTCAAATTCAGATAGACAAAAACAAACACACAAACAAAAAAAACCAGAATAGTGGTTTTTAGGAGCTGGGGTGAGGTGGTACGAGTAGTTATTATTTAATGGGTACCGAGTTTCAGTTTTGCAAGATGAAAAGAGTTCCATGGATGAACAGTGGTGATTATTGCACAACAATGCAAATGTACTTAATACAATTGAAATGCACACTTAAAAACAGTTACAGTGGCAAATTGTATGTTTCTTTTTCATAATTTGTAAAACAATAAAAACTATAAAAGTATATAAAATGGATATCTAAACAAGAAACTGTGATCTCCAAGAGATTATTTTTTCCTAAATGGCAGTGTGCATTGTATCAGGCTTGAAATCATTTATGGGTTTTTGAGTTCTAAAAGGCAATATTATTTACAACTGAATAACTGAGAACTGAGATAAGCATTTGGTTGCATGTTTCACCATCGGGGCAGAATGGGAGTGGGGGAGCTGCAGACTCCGCCCTGCTATGGAGAATGGAATGGTGCTTCTCTCAAAGGAAACGAATGTGTTACTGTCAGTCAATCTTGGACACAAAAACAGATTTCAAGAGTGAACAGACTTGGAGGGCATTCCTATTTCTGGGTGTAAATAGGCCCCTGCAACATGGTAACAATCTAGAGATGAAGGAGAAACTAACTAGTAGGGAACCCCCATTTTATTAAGGGTCAGGAGCAGCAATACCTGAAATCCCACTATAAGCTTTACTTTTCTGCATTAATAGCAGACATTATTAGTTGACTCTCCACTATCTATCCCCCCTTTTTACCTTGCTAAAAGAACTTCAATTTTAGTACAGTAGCTACCCTTTCCCATTTGTCCACCTTCTTCATGGGAAGCTAACCCCTTAACTACAGTGGTCTAAACCATTCATGGGAATAAGCAGATGATATAATTTTGGCCATTGACATGGTCAGTTAGCAGGGAGAGAGTTGTGAAAGAGCTCCTGTTTATCAAGAAGAGACACATGGGAACAGATGGGCACTGTTCTTTGACAGCAGTTAGGGGGTCTGGATAGAATGGGTACACCACTGCAGGCATCTTGTGAACAAATGAAGGTGACTAGCCTTGAGAAAGAAGCCAATCCAAAGAGAATTAGAAGGGAAGGAATTCTATTCTTGATGATGATGTTTGTGCTAACAAGATAACCAACCTTGGAACATCCAACCTTGGGCCTTCCTATTGTCTGAACTTCTGAATCAGGAATTCTATAATGTGCAGCCAGAAATACTTAATTTATTCAGTATTGTAATTTTTTCATCCATTCCTTGAGTCATCAGCAGGAAAAGACACTGAGAAATGACAGTCTAGTGTTGTCTATGCCTTTGGAGAATGAAGAGAGGGCTGATGGCCACAGGGGTACAAAGTGGTTTTGGGAAGAGGTTCAAGAACATGAAGACGTGGTTATAAACAGCAAGAGGTGATGAGCAGAGGTCCAGAGCAGTGAGCCAGAGATGAACTTGCAGAACATGTTAACAAGCCCTAGAAATCTGAAATATGAGGGTTAGGAAATTCATTTAAGACATTGACCTCATTTAGACACGCAGAGTAAACTTGGGCCATGATCATAAGCTAGCAAAGGAACAAGTAAAGGCTGAAAAACTGGAAAAGTTGGAAGAATTTAGATAATATTAGCTATAAGGAATATCAGAGGATCGCCTTTCAAGAAAATGAGATTCCTATGTGACTCTGCATCTCTCTGAATACTTTCAATAAGGACAGCAGGCATAAGAATGACAAATTCAAAAAATTCACTTTGCAAGTGGAAGGGAAGTCACTCATTCCTCCTATCCCCACTCCCACCCCCAATCCCCACTTCTGCAAATCCGTTTGTGAACCATGCATGGGGAGTCAGACGAGACTGAGAATGCAAAAACCATCACTCGGTCCTGGACAGAGTTTAAAAGGTAGAGCAAGATGGTCAAAAACATGGACTTCCTCTTACTTTAAACTCTACTGGAAGTGTGCACATAGGCAAAAGTAATGAGAAATAAGCTATATTTATAGGTTAATAGTTGCACAATTGTTGGAAAACTTGGCTCATAAAACCATAACTATGAGCATTTTCTGCCTTTTCAAAAAGCCTATAATAAACAGAATGATAGATTACACTTGGCATATTTTCCCCTCTGAGGTTGCATTCCACTGTAATTAAGGACCATAATATAGCTTTCTCAACAGCAAGGCCACCTGACAAAAGCATCTGAAAACCAACTGTACTTCAGGACTTCTAGGCATGTTTGTACGAGTTGTCTGATAGTTCAGAGGAGAAACTTCTGCTTGACATCCAGATCCCTGTCCTCCTGCTTCAAGTGGCTGCCCAGGTGTATTTTGGCCAGTCTTACCTGGGTTGCAATAATATTGGTTTGTCAGAGATTCTTACAAGCCCAACTGAAAGCTGTCCATTGTACCAAGAACTGTCATTTGCACAGGAAGGTCAGAAGTCCATTTCTGACTCTCACACTGTTATACAGTTCTGTTCAAAAAAGTGAATTCTTTCTCAAGCACGCTCCCCTCTCAGCACCAGATAAAGCTCAGAGCTTTCAGAAGTGCTGTGAGCTTAAAGGTTTCACAGCTTCAGGAATACAGCTGAGAGAAAATAAGAGAATAACAATACAAAGGCAACGTCAACTGTGTGATCACACACAGGGGAGACATCAAGATGGGAGGCTGCATGGATTCTGACAGGAGTTTTGAGAAGAACATACATTATTCGATATTGGTGCTAACAAGTGAGGGGGTGTCTGAGCAAGGTTAAAGTAGAGAAGGAAGAAAAACCCACCCTCCACTCCTGACTGCTACTGCACTATGCTGAGAACTCTGCAGGCAGTTCTGCCACCATCTTGCTCTCATTTTATGTTGTGATTAAACCAAACCATTCTGACTGTAAGTCCTTTCGTCACAATTTCACAGAGGCCTGGTGTGTTAATCAAACCACCAGCAAAGGCAAAACACACACATGTGCACACGCACACACACATACACACACGAACATAGCACATTCCATCCCAATGAAGAGAAATTTGAGCTTTCTACAATAAACACATTTACTAGTGGCTGAGCTTTTCATGGAGTAATTATTTCTCTTATCCCAAAGATTACTGATTATATCACACAGAAAAACCAAGAAAGGTCTGTTTTATCTCTCCCATCTATCTGTAGTTCATGTGTAAACTTATACTTGTTACCATGAAAAATGACAAATTTGCCATCTGATCAAAATGTTAACAAGGTAACTGTCAGTGAGATGGATCTCTGACTGTCACTGAAGCCAGAACATGAGGATACATTGGTATTTCTCAATGCAGCACAGCTTCCCCAATGTTCACTAACAGCATTTCCATGGTGAGGGTAATAAATCACCCAGAAATAACAAGTCATATAAGATCTCTGAGATATGATAGATTTGTCCTAACAGCACTCTCTACAAGGTAGAAAACAATTGATAATGATCAAAAGAAAGTCCTAATCAAGGGCCATTTGCCATAATGGGGTAGATGAAGAGAAGATAGGAGATTTTAACCCTGTGGTACATGCTATGTCAAAATTGAACTGCTTGAAAAAACACAAAACAAACAAAACACAAATGAGTTAACATTCTGTAGGGTCAAATGAATGAAAAGTAAAGTCAATAACATAATCCAGACACAACCATTATGTTAATTATTGGTAGGAATGAAATAATCACAGCTATTGCTGAGTTCAGAAACACCCAAATAGTGGAAGATTCCTCACATGACACTAATGAAAACTGTCTCTGTTCTTGGTTTAATGAACTTCCCACTTTTATGTTCTTTAAGACCCTTTAGGCCACATTATTTATGAGCCTTAAGTCAGTGGTTTAACTAATGAAATAATTTTCATTCCCCTAGCGGTAGGGCCATGTGCCCACAACAGAACCAATAAACAACAGAAGGTGAAATCCTTGTGGACATAAAAGGAAATGGGAAATCAAACACCAGAAAGCAAAGTCCTACAAGACAGTCATGATATCAGGTCACATGGACAAAGAAAGATGGCTTCAAACTGCCAAAGAACTAACTGCCTTTTAGGTTTTAAGAGTAAGACCCTCTCCTATGACCAATGTTAGTCTAGCTACTTCTTGCTCACTAGTCTTGGCTACTCTGGCTTCTGCTGTTTCTAGAATACTCAAGCTCCCTCCCTTCCAAGGGCCTTGGTGCTTGCAATTGTCTGTGTAGAAGTCTCTCTCTTACCTGGTTTCATCATGTCCTCCAGCTAAAATCTTCTCCAAAAATTCTTTGTTGTCCATTCATTGCAAAGCAACCTCCAGCACCAGTCCTTTGGTCTCTACCACAGCTTCTTCCATAGTATCAAAAACCATGTCTACCTGGGTCACTTTCATATCTAAGCTTGGCTGCCATATGGTTGGGGTTAATCCTCAGTCCCCATCTTGGGCTCTGGGATATTGAACTGCCCAGCTTTAAATCTTGATGCCAAAACTTAAAAGACATGTGACCCTGTGAAAGTACTCAATGTCTATGTGACCCATGCTCCTCATCTGTAAAATGGGGAGAATACTAATGCCTACTAATCACAAGGTTGTGAAAGCTAAATGAGATCAGTCATGTAAGAGAGCTTTCCATATTAAAAGGCACATAGGAAGTCATAAAAAATCAACAGCTACTGTAGTTGTAACTGTAAAAACAGAGGTACTTATGACATATTTAAGGGAATTATTTCATAATAACAGATGTTAAATTAATGAGAAATCTTGTTCATTATCTGTATTTATTTTTACCGTTAGTCCGAACAGTACTATGTTATTTCTAATCCCATATCCTCAGACAGGAAAGCATGGGTACTGGTCTTTAAGTCCCTTTAAGAAGTGCCAGTGATACAATCAGTCACTTCCCATTTGAAAACACCTGGGACAGAAGTGCCATTGTTCATCTAAACAATACAACAGCCCTCAAAAGTAAAGAAAAAAATGGATTCATGGGTCTCTTCCCTAAAAACAAGCAACATGGGATCGAAGGAAGAAGACACGTGCGAGAAACCACTCTGTGGGACAAACTCTGACATGAATGTTTGAAGACGTCTTTTTTCCTACATCCAGATGCCAGATATTTGTCATGCGTAGTGACACTGCACTTTAGGCTCCCACCTCTCAACGATTAATCTCTTCACCCACTTCATCATCATGAAATCAAATGGTTCCAATGTACCATGTAGCAGGAATAAAATGATAGGAAGGCCATCTAGCTAAAGAGATACAGTATTCCTTTACTTATTGCGGGTATTATGTTCTAGAACCAGACCCCCCACCCCCCCGCGATAGGTGAAAATCTGCGAAGTAGGAACCTTACATTTATTTTAGTATTTATATATATATATATTTTAAGGCTTTATAAACCCTTCCCACACACTTATAAACTGTTCCCAGTCCCTTATTAACCTTTCCCACTTCCTTATTAACCTTTTCCACACTTTTATAAACACTACTTATGTTCTTAAACATATTCTACACTCTTAAACCTACATAACTTTAACAACATACATATACAGTACTGCAAAATCCCATGATATAGAGAAAAATCCACGATAAATTATTAAATATATTTTTTAAAATCTCGCGATACAGTGAGGCCGTGATAAGTGAACCGCGATATAGAAAGGGACTATGGTACCTTCTTCTAAAGAGCCCAGGTTCCAACCCACTACAAACTATTGACCATATGTATTATTTCCGCTACACTGGCCCAGTTTTTGAATGTTTTTTATTTTCACATATTTGGTTATTTATCTTTCCATTGATTAGAACGTGGGATATGAAGTATCTTTCAAGTGACATAAAAGAAGGTGAAGTGGGCAATAACTCATTAATACAAAGCATTGCAGAGAGGTGGGGAGAATGAGAAGAAAGTGGTCCTACCATTCCTATAAGGCAGTAATTTTTAAGCTTTTGGGCATCCTAAACCCTGCCAGGTTCTGATTAAAATTATGGATCCCTCAGGCCAATGCACATACACATAAATGTTCACATGTAATTTCCTAGCCAGGTTAAAAAACTGACTCTACAAAGACTTCTTTACATACAGGCATTTCTTCTTCAAATAAAAATAAGTAAAATAAGTTTTAAAACAGGAGGAACTAAAATATATGGACAGAATATTAAAGTTTTAAAAGATCTTTGCTTGGTTACACCTAAAGCTATAAATATTTGCTTTAACATATAATGAGACAATTTTATTAATTAAAAATTGAAATAAGACAAACCTTTCACTGTATAATTTCTGAGCAGATAATACTATGTCTGTTTTTTCAAAACAAATTATAAGGAGAAAATTTTCAGTTACTAAATTATAGCAATATGGAATATAAGAAAAAATTAATGTCAGGTGCTGTGAAGTTAATCACATGAAGAACTTTTATTTCCTACTTTCTTTTTCACTGAAATAATATTTTTCTCATTTCAATCAGTCTCAAATGTGAGGGGTTTATCTTGCCTACTATTCAAATTAATTATTGCATACTCTCAAATACAGACATGATCAAAATGCCTGCATTCAGTATAAAAATAAATTTAAGTATGTAAGATAAGACATTTAAAACACATGTAAGCCTTAATGTTTTGGGAAGTATACAGTTAACATATTTTATAAAATAATTTCCAAGAATCATGCTAGTGAAATAGCCTCACTCACATCTTCAATTGGGTAGATAAAAAAGTATTTACAACATTAAAGTACAGAAAAAAATTATTAGAGGAGGAATTATGACAGCACATTGTTTTCACTAACAAGCAGAGCAGGCAATCATTGAGCTTTGGCAAGTTTCTCAGGTGGCATTTGGTGGAGGAACCCAAACTTGTCAGTGTAAGTTAGCTTCCCTCTAATTATGCTATTTTAATCAAAGGGATAACTTCCATCTTCCCACAAAGTAAATTGTTTATGTGGAAGACTGTCAAGGAGAATGGGTGAAGATGCAGAGAAGTTATTAGAAGAATGTCTAGAAAACTGAAACCCACTATGAAGAGGGAGGTGATACTGTCACAACAGTAGAAATATGTGCCATCTTGGGGCTTTGGCTCTCCTCACCTGCATGAGCCTGGTTGTCCTTTCTCACTGAAGAAACAGGCACAGTCCTGGACACAACACACAAGCCTGCAGCTAAGCTAGAGTTTGTTAGAATCATAAAAGGCAAAACTAAATTGACTTTGGCCATGACTGTGCTATTGAGAGGAGGAAGAGGACAGTTTTTAGAGGAAATTACTTTCTTGGGAGCACTTCTATTAGATCAGGAAACCTTCATTCTTTCCAAACTTCCTGAGTCTCTTGCTTATTTTGGAATCCATGTAAGTGTGATACACTAGTGTGCTGGAGCTGGTCTATACTCATTCATAAGCACTGTTGGTGAAATTTCCAGAAATTGCAAGATGGTTGTTTAAAAAGCCATTCAAAGCCCTGGCTGCTGTGGCTCAGTGGATTGAGCGTCGGCCTGCGAGCCAAGTGTCGCTGGTTTGATTTCCAGTCAGGGCACATGACTAGGTTGCACGTCAGGTCCCCAGTTGGGGGCATGAGTGAGAGGCAACCACACAGTGATGTTTCTCTCCCTCTCTTTCTCCTTTCCCCTCTCTCTAAGATAAATAAATAAATAAACAAATTAAAAAAATAAAAAGCCATTCAAAATTAAAGTGTGTAACTTAAAAAAATATATATGTAGCAAAGATATATTTAAAGCTCTTCACTTCCTAATTATTTCACTATATTTACCGTTGTCTGTGCTCTTAAGCTATTTATGTCTAGTGTAGCAGTAGAGCAGACATACTACAAGAGAGTATAATACTGAAATCAGCCATGGTGAGAATATTTATACAACAGAATTGGCAAGCATTACCGGTCTATTGTTTTGTCGGTTATCTAGCCTTGAGGAAGTGAGGAATAAAATATTAACAATGCAGGTTAAACCTAAAAGTGGGAAGTGTCTTTACTTGTTACACTGTGAATAGCATCAAAAAATTGAGAAAACAGTCTCCCAGTATTATAAATCTACTATCTCATTTAGCAGAAAGTCACTTGTTTCAGTCACTGTTTTACTTTTGTTTTAGGTGTGAACGTAAAGAAAATATCTGCTAACATTCATGTCACTGATGTTAGCAACTTTGCTCAATCAAATACTAAGCACACATCGTTCCTCATCTGAATTTCTCAAATCATGGCTAAATTGGAACTACAGGTTGACTACAAATATAAGAATTCAGCTAACATCAACAGAAGCTGTCTGTGAAAATCAAATTGTGTACTTCACATACTTTATATCAGTAAAATTGATGACAAATTTGTATGTATGTATGTAGATATAGACATTGACACACATGTTTCCGCCCCCCTGCCATAGAGCTAGTTCTTAACTATAATACTTACTAGCACAACACTGTCTATAAATACAACAATAAATATACATAGCAAAAGATGACCAACTTTCCTAGGAACAATTTTATTATGGTGGGAAACTAGAGGCTACAGAGTTTATTGGGTCATTATTAAAGTTCAGTGAAGTTATTTTATATTCCAAAGTTACCTATATTTGGCTGTAATACCAGCTATAATAGCTCCTTCCCCAAACATCAATGCTACCAAGCCAAGATGATGACAGATTTAAGTGTCTTTCTCTTATTTTGAGAGTGGATAAAACAGTCCTACCAAGGGATGGTAGGTGAATTCGCCTTTATGAGGGAGGAAAGAATGGGAGAAGTCAACACCTCCTCAGTTGACAGTGGACTCTTGAGAAGCAGCTAGTGGAAGTAATCAAAACATATAGAACTGAAAGGTTATTAGAACTGTCACTGATTTAATTTCAAGGATAGAGAAAACCTTAGGTCAACTATTCCTTGCAGTTTTACATTTCAGGAAACTGTAAAAAGTATTTACCAAAAACAAAAATAAAGCAAAAACAAAAATGAAGTATCAAAATAGATTTTTTTTAATGTTTCCAGTTAAAGATATTTCTAAACCCTTCTTTCTGTTTTCACCCTCATGCCTTATAAGAAAGCTCACCAACTGGCCCTTAAGGTGGTTGAAAAGTACCAAGGGTACATTTACTATCCACATGCACAAGGGGAAACCAGAGGACCAGAGCTTCATCAGAACTGAAGTCCAGCTTCAACTGCATAAATACTGCCTAAGAAACACTAAGCTCCAATGGGCACAGGGACACTGACATGTGTTTCCTCTGCTCAAGTGTGTTTGAAAGATGCAGTGAGCTCAAGAAGAAAAATGCCCTCAGGAATAGAAACACAAAGGGCTTCTAAAAAAGAACATCAAGCACATGCTACCTGGTGCTGTATTTTTTCCTTTAAACTATTGACCTCTCTGATTTGATTTGCTCGAAGTTTCTTCTGTATCTGGAATAGCATGAGCGCAATAGCAGCTGCAGCCTTCTGGATTTCACTTTAGTAGAGTACAGTGCTCTGCCTGGTCCTGCACTCTCCGAGATTCAGCTTCACATCCTAACTGTGTTTTCCAGGCCAGGCTTTGCTACTTGAACGTGGCTTTCTTTTTCAGTTCCTAAAGTCCACTCACCTGGGATGTCACTGACAGGTGGGTTTTTTTCTTTGACTTCCCCTCATGAAGACCTCAAGGCATGTATGAAGGACATGAGCACTACTCTCATTTTCCAAAAGAAATTAACTTTCCACTGGGAAATCCAACTGTAAGCACCTGCCAGTTTCCCCTGTAGTGGTTTATGAGAACTCACACATACTCAGAATAAGTAAAACTAGCAGGGAGGCTGGTCTCAGCCAAAAACTAGTTTTCCTTGAAATTTTCAGAACTCTGATCCTAAGAGAAAACAAAGTCAGGCGTTTATATTATACTTGCAAGGACAGGAAGGTTGTGGAATCAAAGCAAAAAGACATGTGAGGGAAACCACTCTATGGGGCAAACTCTGACATGAAAGTTTGAAGGCAGCTTTTTTCCTACCTGCAAATGCCAGAGTACCACAGTGCCTTCCTGTGACTTGTGGTTACATATAACATTTTCTATCACAAGAAGACAGCAAAAGAAGCAAGGAACTTTACATTCCTACTGTATAGGACAGCCTGGAGATTCACCACTCCCCAACATGGTAAATGGGGGGGAAAAGCCAACTCACCTCCCCTAGCTCCCACTCACTCATTCTCACAGCCTGAGCCACTTTTCACCTGAGCACCTCAGGCCACAGGTCTCAGAGGAAAGGAGAAGCTTCGCCTCCACTAACTGAAAACCAACTATTTACCAGGCACTTCGCAAGGATTACAACATTAATTCATTCTTCCACAGCATTGTAGAAGTAGCATCTGAATTCCTGGTTTATAATCAGGAAAGGCAGTCTCCTTCATTAAGTAAATACGCATTTCTTGAGCATTGACTACTCACCAGAAAATCGCTGAGCATTGAATTTCATTGATAGAGCATCAACTACTTGCCAAAAATTGGATTGCAGGGTTTTCAGACAGGAGAAAGATGTGGCCCCTGGCCTTATGGAATTTGTCTCCCAGTGGAGCTCAGAGAGGCTGGTGCCAAGATAGCCAGGAGATCACTTCTGGCTGGCCAAGCGGGAGGGATGCAGAGAAGGGGAAAGAGCAGCGTAGGATCAAAAGAAGAGAAAAGAAACTCCCGAATGAATATGAATTCCAGCCAATTCACTTGCTACTTCACTGAGTCACACAGCCTTAGAGACCCCCTCAACCCCTGCTAATTTCCAAGAAGAAAGAACAATAGCTGGAGCCTGAGCCTCATCTTTGGGGCAAGAGCTTCCTTTCACAGCTGTGAGAAGTACAGAAGCTGAATTATAGATTTAAGTTGAGCACTAGAAAGTTTCAGAACATAGTCTGCCCTTTTAAACTCATCTTTATTAATATTCTTCAAGTACATAGC
Source organism: Furipterus horrens (assembly GCF_987537825.1). NCBI lineage: Eukaryota > Metazoa > Chordata > Mammalia > Chiroptera > Furipteridae > Furipterus > Furipterus horrens. Next base: position 91,188,751 of record NW_028327177.1, on the reverse strand, counting down.
TAACAAGAAAGTGCAAAATACAGCCCCCTCTGGCTTCAACAGCCAGAAAGCCAAGAAGTTTGTGTGTCATGCCATCCTATTATAATAAGAGATTAAAAGGGCACAAACAGGGTACTAATTAGCAGATTGCTCATCTTCACACCAGCAGTAAAACTGCCACGTGCACAGATCCCATGGAAGTAACAGAGCAGAGAGCACTCACTGAGGGCTCAGCCAGCAGAGCCAGGGGACACAGCCAGATCTAGTTGCAAACCTGTACTCTTCCAAGATGGCCTGAGAATGAAAAATCAGCCAGTCCAGACACAGGCAAGCCCCTCAACTCAGCAAGGGATGGTAGGAGACCTTGCCAACTTCTGATTGATCATGTTCAAGTCCCTCTCCCCGAGATGTATTCTTGTCCATGGTCTCTGCTAGATTTTATGCCGAAGGCTACCTCTGAGAAATGAGATGGCTTTATTAACATGCAGGGGCCAAAGTTTAGCCTGAAGGAGAGATACCTTCATCAATAAAATCTTTTTTGATTAAATCAAATCTTTCTTCTTGGGTCTGCTCAAAGCTTGGAAATTAAGCTGGGTGTGCTTTCTAACTTTTATCTCCAATTTGTTCCCTGTGATTTCAAGGGTTCTGTTGCCATTGGGGCAAGGTATAAGAAGAAATAAAGGTGTTTGTTTTCTTTAATAACTTGACTCTTAATAAATTCAGACCCAATAATTCAGGTTTGTAAATTCACTCCACTTAGATATCTAGCTTAGCCAACTGGCTATGTATTCCAGGTTAACCGATAAAATTATCATTTTTAAATGACTATATACAACACATACAGAAAGCCACCTCTTTAAAAAGAATGTGGACTTTTTCTAAGGAGAATAGGGGATCTATACTGCCCGTGGAACTGAATGAAGCTCAGCAAAATCCTTTTAAAAATGACAATACAGTTACATGGGCCCAATTGAAGGCAAAGAAATGATACAAGTGAACCACATAATAATCAGTATCATATTCATTTTATTTCTGATATTATAATAAGGGATATACATTATATAATGGTATATACACCACTCATTGTGCAGCAAAAATCTGGGGGGAAGGATCAAGACTTTTTTAAACAACAGCTTCATATTAGAAAAGATACTGTCCATATTTATTTATTTTCTTTCAGAGATGTGGGCAAATATAACAGAGGTGAGACTCAGTCAGAGTCATCGTGCCAGCAGTGATTTGACTTGCCAAGTATGACCTTTCGGAAGAGTCTGAGTTGATCTTTGTGTTTCTCATCCTACTCCTATGACTACCCATTGTCTTACTTTGTCCCTACTGCTTGGGATGATAATAAAAAAATCATCAAGGCAGGAGCACTTGCCAATCAGAACAGGACCAGATGCCAGGAATCAACAGCCAGCACAGCATTTCCAGTACACACTGCCTGTGTAGCCGTCCAACCCCCAGTGTTTCAAAGGTCCTAAGGATAATATGGGCCCCTTCCCAAGGGTTTGCCTTCCTAATTGGACTCCTTACAGGACAATTTGTGAATCTCTGGTGGTGATAATTCTAGTACACATGCCACAGGACAATAGGAGAACTGCTGCAGATTGAATAAGGCCTTACCACACCCTCCAGTTATACCACAGGAGTGAAGTCATCACAGTCTCTGACTTGATGGGCAACCATGACCAAGTCATTTACATTCTCCAGGAAACCCCACTCTCCTACCTTACAGAAACGGGAGGCTCAGCCCCACTCTCCCTCAAAGTAATGTTGAAAGGTCAAGTCAGAGAAGACATAAAAATGTGCTTTGAATACTTCCAAAGAAAAATATTTTCTAATACCAAGACATAATTGCTAATAAATAGTTTCTCTTTTACACGGGGTTAAGGGTTTTTTAATACATACATTCTTTGGTGCTCATTAAGAAGACACTAATTTTTTATGGGTTCATAGGCACATGTATAACTAAGAATAATTTGCAGTGACAGTGCAGTAATGAATGTAAAATCCTAATGAGAAAATGCACGTTGCCTGAAAACGTGTGTTGTTCTTTTCTTCCTTCCTTTCTTTTGTCAGAGATATTGTAATGATTTTCTTCACAGGGTTTATCAGTGCCTGTATAATATTATCCTTCTCTTTTATGTGAAAACTTTTATTAAAATCCTAGGCAAAGCTTTAGGCTTTCAATGAAGGAGTTATTAAAAAATAATTAATATCTAAATGGTGTTCAAAATACCATATTACAACTAATCGACAGCACTGACACAAGGCACAGAGATGGGGACGATATTAAATTCCAGAGAGCCTGGCCTGATCTTTCAGTGTTTTCATTATTTCCTAGCACAAAATTAACTTCTTTGAGAGAGTGAAGACCAAAGAGCTTCTGGAGGCCTCATGGTCTGAGCAGATGATTTCCTAGTGGGGACTCCGCTGAGGACGTTAGACCTCAGCTTTATGTGGTCTCCACAGCTAATTCCCCACTGTCACATTCTTCATTCCAGGACAACCATAAGTACAATGCTGGGCATCATTTTGGGACTCTTTTTCCCAGTGTCTAGGGAGCCAATCATTAGAATAGAAAGGGCCGCCTGTGGACCTCCTCCGTCCTGCTTCACTGGAGGAATTCTAGGACAGGCTAGCTTTAGGGTCCCTGAATAACCAATGGTGCCCCAGTTCATTTCCTCCTGGGGAAGTTCTGAAGTTCATTTGTTAGCTTCCCAAGGCAAAATGCTTAGTTTAATTCATCTACAGAATGGGAACCAATCTCATTACTCTGAAATCAGCCAAACCAGTTAATGACTCTTAGCAGCCTAAATCGGAATTCCCCAAGAATTATCTTTGAAACATTATTACCATAGAACTGCTCTGCAAGGGGATAAAAGAGAGAAAGAAAGAAAAGAAAAAAAATATAAGGAAAAATATCATAGTTTAAAGTACTTTTGGAAATGCTGTTTATTACTATCTCTTCTTGGAATGTCATGAAAAATGTTAAGGGCTGAGAATTTCTGCTATTCAGAATCATATTAAATTTTGTTTAGCTGAGCATTTTCCAAGGTTATTTACCATAGAACTACTCTTTTTCTCTTCTGTGTCAACCTGTTACAATTTCAGAGAATATACTTTAGAAAGTGATGGTCTAAGTTAATCTACACCTGCACCCTGCATTAGGTGGCTACCATCAATTTGATGTAATTACACAAACATACACTCAGTATTTCTGCTACACAATGTCAGAACAAAGGTAATGCACTCTTCAAGGCTAGGTTCCTAAGTTGGTGGAATATGTGCCAGTCCTCCAAGGACATATATACATTCTAGAGGTCTCAAAATCTATGGGCTAAAGACTATTAATCTATCCTTCCAGCTACCCAGCTGAGGTCAAGGGCCAACTCCATGGCAGTCAAGATGTCAGGAACAAATGAGACAAATATGAGTAAGGCATGGTCTCCACCCTCAGGGAGGCCATCATGACAGAGTCACAGATAAGTAACAAAGCCATAAGATATATGATATAAAAAAGGAGGAGGTTCATTCTGCATGAGGGGCAAATGAAAGTTGGTAATAGAGGCAGTGGCTCTTGAACCAGCCTCCAACAGAAGCATTCTGTTGACTAAGGAGATGTTGACTAAGCAACATGAGAATTAACTGAGGCTGCAGATGTGAAGGGGATGGCCTTTCTAAGTTATTTATCTGCCCCAACATCACAGAGGAGCCAATAGGTCTTAGAGGATCTAGATCTTAAGAATTCCATGATGGGGTAGACTTATGTCAGCTAGCTCCTTCACACCAGGAAACTAGTGTGCCCACATTCCACATCTTGCTTGATGCAGTTCTGGACTGAACCTCTGGGGTCCCCTCACCTTGGCCAACCAGGCCTCTTCATCTCTCCCAAGCATAGTCTCTCTATACTAATCATCTATCTATCTGGTGGGCACCAGAATAGGGATATGCATATGTGCTCTTGTCTTATGAAAGAAAACGTCCTTAAAAATCAGATATTCATTGATGTCTTATAAGTGAAGTCATTTTACTTTACCATGAAGAATGGTCCATTTGAAAGATCTTGGCAGTGAATTATTTGAGAAGCAAGGAATCCACATGCACACTGAGGTTGCTGTTTAGGTTTTCTTCAAGCATAACTGAGCTGCTTTTAGAAAACTACTGAATTTAGAAAAATTATGAAAAGCAGACATATGAAAACTTCATTGTTCCCAAACTAAAGAGAAAAAAGATGAAAGTAAACTTACAAGATAAAGATGCCCCTTGACCTTAATTTGACATAAAATCATAGTCCCATCCATAAGTAGACTTCCCAGCTCTATATTTGTGGGACCCTTGAGTTGCCTAAAGGCTCTGTCTTCCCTAAATAATGACCCTATAATTTGAAGAATGAAGAATAACAACAGAGAGAAACTAACAGATTTTTACATCATCAGGAGAAATGTAGCCAAACAAGCAGTGGTGGTTGAGCATAACAAAGTAAAATCTGAACCTTCTAAGCAAACTGACAAATTGCCCTCTGGAGTCCAATTCCCAGCATCAGCACTACTTTGCAACAAGGGCCTGTCTCCTTTGTCTGTTGCCTGATGGCTGTCCATGCCAACAAGGGCCGTCAGTGTGATTAAAATAACCGTCCACAGTCTAGTAATTAGCTGTCTTCTTTGTTAAATATAATTCTGGTCAGCAAGATTGATAGGTTTTCTTGGTCATTAACAGTCTATTTAACAACCATCAATTTACAGTCATCACTTTTCTGAGTCCTAGTGTTAAAGAGGTTAGGGGGCAGATTATACTCAGGCAGAGTCAAGAGCTGGAAAATTAATCCAGACATGAAAAGCAAGACTTACAAAGTAGTATCCCTTAGAGAGCTGTGTGGACCTATACATAAACAGGGCATTACAATATTAATGCTAGGAAATTTATTCAAGAACTTTTTAAAGGGAAGAAAATCTTATCAATGCCCTGTACCATAGCAGTATAACTTAGGTGGGAGCAGGAAATTCTTAAAGATCAAACCCAGCCAAAATCAAGATTAAAAAAAAAATGAACCCCACCTATTCATCCATTATAAAAATATTGCCTAACCTCAAAAAATAAAACATGTTCTTTGGCCATGTTTGGGATCTGAAAACACTGATCCTTGAAAAGAGTTTCCATTTTTCATGTAAAAAATAGAAATAGAAACTTTTAAACTAGGCATAAAACCATATTTAAAAGTGAATCACTCAGAGACACAGTCATTATAACACCCTATTTTTTAAAACTATAAAGTTCATAAGTATGTAGTCAATTGTGTTGGTCAGTTAGTGATATCATCTTTATACTACCACATTTTGATCTAACATTTTATTTAATCAAAGCTTGTTGTCAGTCCATTTGTTTTACTGAAATTCATGGATCATCTCTAGAAAAAGTTACCTTTTCCACTGGTGTAGTTTGTAGTAACACAGAGATCTCAGGCTTCAAGCTGCTAACTAGTGATATACAGTAGTCCCTCTCTATATCACGGTTCACTTATCATGACCTCACTGTATCGTGGGATTTTAAAAAATATTATATTTAATTATTTATCATGGATTTTTTGCTATATCATGGAATTTTGTGGTACTGTATACATATGTTGTTAAAGTTATATAGGTTTAAGAGTGTAGAATAAATGTGAGGTTCCAACTTCGCGGAGGGATCTGAAACGTAATATCCATGATAAGTGGGGGACTACTGTAGCTCAGTCTCACTCTACCCGTGAGTGGCCTAACACAGGGCAAAATGGCAAGAATAAGGAAGAAGTACATCTTTCTACAGCCTTCAGGGTTTAGATTGTTTTACAGAACTCTTTTTATCTCAAGAAGAAAAGAATAAAAGATGAACTGAATCCAGGAAGCTAAACCGGATTTTGTACACCCTAATCTAAAACAAACATCACTAGAATTGATCCTCAAAAGTATGTCCCACTAAGGAGAAACTTGAGGATGTCCCTGGAGGTTAAAAATGTCCTACAGAAGCACCAATGTGACAATACCATAAGGTTGCTAAACACCACCCATGTAGAAAGGGTGTTCTATCTGCCTTTGTAAAATTAAAACAGGAAATAAAACAATAAGCAGAAAAATATTAGTTCTATTGGCGAAAGTTCAGAGGAACCTGAAATGTTACTTATGAGATACTTCAACTATTTCTTCCCTTTCTTTACAAGTTTCCTGGATATTGACTCACATGTATCTGTAGTAAACCCATGTTCTGTCTCAGAAGAATTCACAACCTAAAAACTGAGGATGAAGAGTGAAAGTATTGATGGGAAGGTAGGTGTCATCTCAAATATCAGCTCTGATCAGTTGGCAGTAACCTGTGTTGAAAAGGATTCTGAGGCCATATCTGGATTTGGTGGAAAAGAATAACATGATCAGTTAATAATACCCGAAGAGCCAGTTTCACATAGAGGTTAAGAGCATGGATTTTGAGGACACACTGATGTTTGAATCCCAGCCCTATGACTTACTAGGAGGGAAAGATATTGAACCTCAATTTACCACATACAAAATGGTAAAAATAACAACAATGATCTTACAGGGTTATAATCATTAACAAACCATGATACATTAAGCAACTTTTACAATGTCTACCACCTAACTTTCACTTAATAAACCTTAACATCATCGCCAGCAGGACTCATTGCCACTGTTGTAACTGGCATTGCAGAGTAGAATGGTGGCTTGTCTTTTGCCCAACAAGCTGTCTGTGTTCTAGAATCTGCTCCTCAACTCCAGAATAGAGCTGACAAGTACCACATTTTGAAATTCAGGCAGTGGAGGAGTGAAATAAGTCAAATCTATGCAGTTCTTCATAGGACTGAATTTGAATTTGGTAGAACTAACTCCAAAATGCAACATGTAATGGTGGTTATAACATCTTTATACCATAAAAGATCAAAATGCCTTTCAATGACTCATTTATCAGGGCACTGCAATGTGATCAAAATTGGTGCATCTTGACTTAAACAATCACTTGGTTTTTCCCAGACTTCCCAGACTGATAATAACATGCAATTTCACACCTCCTATGTTCACACAAATTGAATAAGGAATCAAAAGGAGACTGGTTCCACCTCGACTGTTATAAGCTGCTTTCAAATACGGCAAGTTTGGTTCTACCACTAATATGCAAGGAAACACTCTCATACATGGAAGGTGATGATAACAGGCTTCTGAATTTGACCCTATTATTAAGCTTTCTGTTGGCTATGGCCATCATGCAACAGGAGTTGGAAACAGGGCATGAGTTCTCAAATGGAGACATTTTTGCCCCATAAGGACTATTTGACAATGTCTGGAGACATTTTTGGTTGTCTGGAGATATTTTGGGAAGATACTAATGGCATTTAGTGGGTAGAAGCCAGCGATGCTTCCAAACATCCTACTATGCACAGCCCCACTTCCACAACTAAGAATGGTCAGGTTCAATACATCAATAGTGCTGAGGTAATGGCTTGAATGAGTATGAAACACAGATCAGTGTGGACCCATTGCTACATGTTTCCCTACTAGACTGGAAGCCCCACATGGGCAGGGATCACTGAATCCTTAGTGCTTAGCATAATGCCTAGTACTTATTAGGAATTATATACTTTTTCTGAAGTGAATAAACTACAACAGTAGAAAACAATGCAGGTCACCATTTTTCTTCACAGTAGAGCAAGTACTTGGCAACTCCTGCGGCGCACCTGAAGCCAAGCTGTATTGACTCCGTCTTTCCCTTGGACCCTTCAGCTGCGAAGAGAGGGGGGGGTCTGCTGCATGGGCAACAGCAGACCCTCCATATCACCCTGCCCAGGCTCTGTAGCTTCAGCTTCACTGGAGAGGACACTCCAGCGTCATCGCAAGATGTCGATTCAACACAGGAGGAGACAGATACCGTGTCACTCCCGAGTCGGACTGCACAGCCATTCTCGGCGGTGCAGATAGACTCTTAAGAAGCTACACCATCGTCTCTCGAGACGGACGGCTGCCGACGACAACGAGAGCAAGTACTTCCATATCAGAAAAAAAAAAAAAAAAAAGAAGAAGAAGATATGGCCAAACATGATTTTGCTTACTTGGCTACCTAGCACTTAGACATCTTTAATAAATCTCCCCCTGTCTTCTGCAGGCCCATCTTCCATGTAGCAGTAAGTGGGGCCACATCTAGAACCTAACAGTAAGTGTCAATTTACCACCAAAATATTTTGAGAATCCTTCACTTTTCTCTATTGTTACTGTTATCAAGCCATCATCATCAATGTTTTTAACATGTCACCCTGCTTTTGTTTATGATCTCTAACTTCCATTCTCTACATAGTAATTCCCTCTTAAGGGCACTAATAAGAGCATATCACTCCTGTGTTCAAAATCTGCAAAGTCCTAGCTGGAGCTTAAAATGCCTGATTAGGTCTGGCACTTACCCACCTTTCCACAATCAGAGTAGTGGCAATCTGCTTATTTAATCAACATGTCAAGTTTCTTCCCCTCGCAGAGCCTCTACAATGGCCTGGAATGCTCTTCCTCCAGAGCCTTATATGGCTGGCACTTGCATACCATTTAGGGATCAGTTTAAAGTCAACTTATCAGAAAGAAATTTTCTGATCATACAGGATAAAAAACTGCCTTTTCCCCTTATGTATCAGACAGCCCCTTTGTTTTATTGCCTTCAGATGATGAGGAACAATCTGAGGGCTCATTCTTTACTTGTTTAGTTATATTTGCATATTGGTCATTCCTCCCTCACTAGAGTGTCAGTTCCATGACAGAAGAGAAATTGCCCTGTTCTCTGCTGCATCTCAAGTACAGTCTTGGCACAACGTAAGGGCTTAATATATATTTGCTGAATGAATAGATTTTTTGAAGAGTGAATGGATAGATATTGAAGGAAAATAATAAAAGACATTATCTGAAAGGAAATATGTGTGAACTGTCACTTGCAAAATAGTTTCCAAGAATTCCAAATTAAACCCCAAATCTCATCATTTGTTTAAGTGAGATCAATCCAACATAAGACTAATCATTAGAATAATGATAAAAAAAGTGGTTAAGGTTTTTAATCACCAAGTATAACTCAGAAATGAAATCAACAATTTGTTAGTATAAATCTCCCTCATTATTTTCATGAGCACTAAATTTAAATTTATCTTATATTTTTACACTTCTTACAAACAAAGAGACCATGAAATAATAAAATGAAAGTACAATAAAATAATTTTAATAATGCCCAATATATAACCATGGCAATGATTTTGTAAGCTTCCAAATATGGTTGAGTCCTATTTTCTGGCATGGTATAAAAAAAATTTAATTTTTTTTCTTTTATAATTTTTGTTACTGTGAAAAGATTATTAAAATATTAACTATTTCACTGGTAGTATTGGAGGCAAGAATACGAGTGTGCCATTCCTTGCAGAAACCTAGAACATACATAGTGCAACACTGCTTTTTAGGACCATGTGATATATTTGAATGCATGTCAACTATAAAGAAAAGAACCTAGAAATATAATTGCAGTGGCTGGGGCAGGGGCAGGGGGTTGGGTAAGATGGTAGGGTACTGAACCAAGCAGAGTCAAGGTTGAGACAAATGATGCCTCACACACACCTCCTCCTGCTCTGCCTCCTGCTCACCCTTCCAACTCCACTTGTTAGCACCCCAGCAACACTGCACAACTTTCAGTGTCCTGAACTTGTTAGACTCTGAGGGATTCTGTCTTTACTAATACCATAGTTCAGGGCAGTGCAGCAGAACTTCCTACAGTGATGACATGATCTAATTCTGCATTGCCTAATGGGGTAGCTTCTAAACACACGTGGCTACTAAGCACCTGAAATGTGATTTATACAATTGAAAAACTGATGCTTAACTTAATTTCAATTAGTTTCAATTTAAATAGCCACACATGGGCAAGTGGCTACCATACTGCACAGCAAAGGCCTGGATGGCTTCTTTTTGAGAGCCCCTCCTTCACTGGTCGATCCAACTCCTGCTCATCCTTCAAGTCTGAACTCAAACGTCACCTCCTCCAGAATACCCTTCCTGGCCTATTTCTGTTTCTTCTGTGGCAAATACATACATTTAAAAAATATCCATCTGCCACACCCTATTATAATTGTTTTATGACATGTTGATTTCCCAGTAGATGAGAATCTCTGGAGGGCAGGGACTCTGGATGGCTCATCCCCAAATCCTTAGTTGAGTGCTGCGCACATGAGAATTACCTGACAAATATTTGCTGGATGCTCAAGTGAGACAGTGAAACCACCCTAAGATGTGAACAAATATCAGCACAGCTTCCCAGGAAAGCCCTTCCCCAGGGAAGTTTTTACTGCCTTCATACAAGAAGTTGAAAACCAGATGTGACTTTCACATTTGGTAGTATTTTGCCATGTGTATTTTTTAAAATAAAAATTGTTTTCCAGGGTAAGAAACTAAGATTTCCAACATTCCCAGGAATGATGATCAGATCTGGCGATTTTAGTCCCACATTCCTGCTTTGCAACAAGGAAACAGAATAAAACATGAAGCTGCATCTTTTTAGATAATAAACATACTCTACAGATTTTGTTTTCTCACTCCTGGCCAGATTTAATCATTTATGGTTTCTGTCTTTCTTCTCCGGGCATTGGAACTCTTAACTCCAGACACTGAGAGCCACAAAGCTCAAGTTCAGACACTGATCTCTCATTTACCAAGTAAAATAATAACATTAAGGGCAATGACAGCAACAACAACAATGGCTGTAAACATTTACTAAGCATTACACGGCAGGCAGCCTGGTAGGCAATTAATTCTCATTGTCAGATGAAATCCTCCAAACTACCCCATCACCTATAAAATATTATTGGTCTCATTTTATCCATGTGGACACCAGGATTCCAAGGGATGACACTGGGAGTAAGCCGAAAGTTCTGTCCCCAGATCTGACTGCTGCTAGAGTCCTTGCTACCAACTCTCCATTATAACGTCATAGCCTTCTCACTCCCTCACTTTTCTCCTTGTCTTGATTTAGCTCCTGGGTAGGATTCAAAAGGAGCTTTGGGCAATTGACATAACCATTCTCTGTTTTGATTCTCTCCTAGCAATGAACTTCAGAAATAAGAGAGAGATTACCTCCAGGGGCATATGGGAGCACATGTGATGATGTAGGTGAAACACCAAACTTCTCGGACTTTTTCACAAATGGAAAATGATCTCATCTGAGTAGGCAGATAATGGCTGAGGGAAGGCTGAACACCTGGAGTTGGATAGGCAGGAGTAGTTTTAACCATTTTAAGAAAACAATGGCATTGTGGCTTCTGTGAGTACCCATTCTCAACTAGGAGGACAATGTCTCAGTGGAACTGATAAAAAAGTGGCTCCCCAAAGGTGGCCTGTGGCTTTGTGCCTGTTAGGTGGCATCGAAGGGAAGAAAGTCAATGGAGGGCATAAGAATAAGCTGTTGTGGAACCAGTGCTATGCAGGCCAGGAACCAGCAAACTTTTTTTGTAAAGATCCAGAAGATATTTCAGTTTTTTGTAGGCCATATGTCAACCAATGAGCATGTGTGTGTTCCAATAAAATTTTATGTACAAGCCCTGGCTGCTGTGGCTCAGTGGATTGAGCATCGGCCTGCGAACCAAGTGTCACTGGTTCGATTCCCAGTCAGGGCACATTATTAGGTTGCACTCAGATCTCCAGTTGGGGGCGCGACTGAGAGGCAACCACACAGTAAAAAATAAATAAAATAAATAAAATAATTTACGTACAAACCAGGCTATGGGCCTACAGGCCATCATTTTTCAACCCCTGAGTTAGGCAGCATGCAGACTGAGCAGAGGTTCAGTAAGGGACATTGCACCTGATTTTCAACACCATCTAGCACAATAACAGGGACAATACAAGATGGTCCCCATTGGATTCATCTTTCTGGGTAGCCCCGGCCCTCTAAGGTAGATGACCAAACAATGAGAGTGACTTAAGCAACAGTCTCTCAGAGGCCCATAAGGCATACGGACAGTGAGTCTCTGCCTTGTTTCCAGTGAATAACTCCCCCCAGTGATGATGCAGCCTGAAGAGCAGAGCAGGTGAGACAACAAGACCTTTCAACCACGTGATGTATTAGCTCCTTGACTAATCAAAACCAACAGATGACAGGCTTACAGTACCCAGGAAGCAGTCAAACAACGATGCTTAGTATATACATTTACACAAAAGGAAACACCGCTCCTCCCCAGCACCCTCTTTGACTTCCTTAGGTGCTACCCCTGGCACCACCTTGCACTAGCCATCTACTTGTGCTTGAACTGCCCACTCCTTATATGCCATGCATGTGCCAAGACTAGAAGTGCTTCTGCCTTAGGTCAAATGTTTTGGAGCCTATGTGGTCCTTCTTTGATGTGATAATCCTGAGGTCAATGGCTTTCTTACATGCATGTAACCAGCATGATTCCAGGAGGCAGAAATTGAGTTTCTGTTTTATCTGTTCGCCTAATCCCTCACTGTCTTTTATGTTTTTGGTTTTGTTCTCATTTCACCCTGTTTTTATTCACAGTATTAGGTCTGCTTATTTCTACACTATCTTTCTAACTTCATTATTCTAATATATTCTACTGTCATTCTTGCTCTTCATTGTTTCACTTTTCAAGTGCAATGACAAAGAATATGAGTGGGCACAGTCTAGGGAATCATCCCGGGCTGAGAATCAGAAAGCCAGAGTTTCAGCCCTAGTCTGGCCTTGAAAGAGCAGGACCCTGGGCCAATGCGTAAGCATCTTTGAATTTCAATTGCTTCACTTACAAAAAAAGGTAAATATGTCAATCTCAGTGGGGTATTATTATAAGGATTAAATGAGTTAAGTGAGGAAAATTATTCTAATGTTCAATAACAAAAAGACATATAATCCAAATAAAAATGGGCAGAGAATCTGAACAGACATGTCTCCAAAAACAGTTATATAAATGGCCAGTAAGCATGTGCAAAGATGCTCAATATCATTAGACATTCTGGATGGCTAATCCAATCAAAACCAAAATGAGATGCCACTTTACAATACACCCAGTAGAATGACTATAATAAAAAGTTAGAATGTAAGTGTTGGTGAGGATGCAGAGAAGTGGATCTTTCACACACTGCTGGGAGAAATGTAAATTGGTACGGCTGGTTTGGAAAATAGTCTGGCAGTATCTCAGAAGCTTAAGCAGTTACTAAATGATCTAGCAATTATACTGCTAGGTATATATCCAAGAGAAATGGGAACATATGTCCACACAAATACCTGTACACGAACAGCAGTATTCAGAGCATATTAATAAATGTTATTCATATAAAAGTAAAAACAACCCAAATGTCCATCAACTGATAAACAGATAAACAAAATGTGCTACAGATATGAAACAGAATATTTCTGACAACAGAAAAATAAATAATGATTTCTGCAACATGATGTATGAACCTTGAAAACATGAGGGTAAGAAGCCAGTTACACAGGACCACACAATGTACAATACCATTTATGTGAAATGTTCACAATAGTCAATTCATGGACAGAAAAGAGATTAGGAGTTGTCAGGGGGCTGGGAGAGGAAAGGAATGGGATGTGACTGCTATAGGGCATGGGGTTTCTGCTGGTGGTGATAAAATATTCTGGAATCAAAAGGTTGTGATAGTTGCACACTTTGTGAATACTATTGTACATTTTAAATTGGTAACTATGGTATTTTAATTATATCTGAATAAAGTTGTTATTTAAAAACATATGGAAGGTTCCTACCCTCATGCCTGACACACAGTAGGAACTAAAAATGGTAACTATTATTATCATTAACCTACCTGGACATCAGTTTCTCCATTTTTAAATTACAGTAGATGATCCAGGAACCTTTCAACTCTATTCTTTTGAGAATCTAAATGCTTAAACATATGTGTGGTGAGATCTAGAAAAGAAAGACTACTATGGACTTGAATAGTCAGGAAATCCCTTTAGAAGTTTGGATAGGACAAGGTGGAGGCAAGGGCTTTCAGAATGACTGTAAGTAGCAATATGGAAGAACAAATGTAAGAGTGATTTACTTCCCTATTTGGCCCATAGGAGGGCAGTTTGCTTAAGCAAATGGTTTGTGATTGCAAAGAACAAGTTGGATGAGGAGGCGAAATTAGATTTGAAAGGTTCTTGAAGACATAGGCCAAGAAGTTGAGACTTAACCCAGCATTGGAAAGTCAAGTTAAGGAAAATTAATCTGCCATTGTATGTGGTATAAATGGGGTGGCTGGAGTTAAAGTCCAGGAGGGTTAGAAGTCCTCCCAGTTATCTGTGGTTTTGCTTTTCATGGTTTCAGTTACCCATGTTCAACCACGGCCTCAAATATATTAAATGAAAATTCCAAAGAGAGAGAGGGAGACCACATTTACATAACTTGTATTATGGTATATGAGATCTGTCCAGAAGAAGTCCAACCACTGTTAATATAATGGGAATGGTTTGTGCAAAATTGATGTAATCTGGCAGCCAAGGAGAGTGGACTGGAATGCTCATGAGTAAACAATGACAGCTTCACTGTACTAGTCAGTGGGGGTGGTAGATGCCTTTGAGTGAGCATGTGTACTGTGTGGCCATCGTATTCGAAATAACTGAGTAGAGCCAGAGATATGCATCAAATTTTGTGTTAAGCTTGAACATTCCTCTGTGGAAATTGTTTGAATGATTCAGAAGGTCACAGCCATGGACAACTGGTGATTGGCAGCTTCCTCACAACAATACACCCACTCATGTATTATATCTCATACAGTTTTTTAGCAAAACATCAAATTACCCAAGTGACTCAGCCCCCTTACAGCCCAGATGTGGCACCATGTGACTTATGGCTTTTCCCAAAATGAAAATCACCTTTGAAAGAGAAGAGATTTCGGGACTTCCGGCCAAGATGGAGGCTTAGACGGACGCGCTAGGTCTCCCTCTACAACTAGAGAGGAATACAACTACTTCAAAACAAAGGATAACTAGAAATTCCAGAAAATAAAACTACACGGAAGCCCAACATATGAAGTTATAAACCAGCGGCGCCCTTTGGGCAGGTAAGGGGAGAGAAAGGGGGCGGTGCTGTTTGTGGTCGCACCTGGGACAGCGGCGGGGAGAACAACCCCGGCTACAGTCGAACCCCCGGCAGCTCGCGACCCCAACGCTGGGGAAAGCAGCCACCACATCGCCTTGAACAGTGAGGCCCAGGGGGGCGGGAGGACGGATCCCGGTCTCCTAGCGGAATAACTGTGTGAATCCATCTTGGACCCCCGCCCCCAAAGAAAGCGCCACAGGGCTGCGAAATAGGTCGCGGACAGGCACCGGTCGCTGGATTGTGATGACAAAGCACCATGGCACAGCAAGAAAGGCTGCCGAACGACGCCGGTTGCTGGGTCATTACGAGTACACAGGCACTGCCCCCTACAGCCGGCCCAAGAAAACAAAACGCATCTGTCAAAATGAGGCAGACAACTATAGAAATCCCGGTGGCACAGCTCACCAGGCAACAGATGGAGAACCTGACAGATGAACAGATAAGAAACCTGTCAGATGCTCAGTTCTGGGCCATCGTTATCAGGTGGCTTACAGAATTCACAAAAGATCTGGAAAAAGATGAGAAAGAAGCAAAAAACACTCATAACGAAAGGAACAAAACCACATACAAGACAGATGGTGAGGAAAAAAAATCCAGAGTTCATTTCAACAAACTGGAATATGGAGAAGGAACAAGCAGTCAACCAATGCAGCGAGAAGAAATGGGAAGCAACGATGAGAGGATCAGAAACCTCTGGGACAGCTATAAAAGGCCCAACATAAGAATCATTGGTTTGCCAGAGAGCGAGGAAGATGAACTAGAACTTGAAAAATTGAGTGAAAATATAATAAAGGAGAACTTCCCAGACTTGGGGAAGGAAATAGACTTACAGGTCCAGGAAGCACAGAGAGTTCCAAAAAAACTGGACCCAGGGAGAACCACTCCAAGACACATTATAATCAAAATGTCAAAAATTAAAGATAAAGAGAGAATCTTAAAAGCAGCAAGAGAGAAGAAAAGAATTATGTACAAAGGGGTCCCAATTAGACTATCAGCTGACTTCTCAAGGGAGACCCTGCAGGCAAGAAGGGACTGGCAAGAAATATTCAAAGTAATGAAAATCCAAAACCTACAACCACGAATACTCTATCCAGCAAAATTGTCATTCAGAATAGAAGGACAGAGAAAGTGTTTCCAGGACAAAATAAAACTGAAAGAGTTCATTAGATCCAAACCACTGTTATATGAGATGTTAAAGGGACTGGTTTAGAAAAAGGAGGATCAAGACAATGAAATCTAAAATGAAAACTGCATCACAAGAAACAACAGAAGCTAGGGAATTGAAACAAAGGCAAACTAAACAGGCAACGAGAGTGGAAAAAGAACTATAGGTACAGGGAACATATTGGGGGGAGGTCAACAGGGAAGGGGAATGGGGAGAGGGAGGGAGATGATATAGGAATCAAGGATCATGGTAGGAGGGAATGGAATAGACAGAGAGAGGTTGAGAAGAACTGTATGCACAACTAATGGACATGATCTAAAAGGGGGAGACAACTGGAGGGAGGGGGGCCACCGGGTGGAGGGGAGCAGAGGGAAGGGAAATTGGCACAAATGTAATATTATAATCAATAAAACACATTAAAAAAAAAAAGAAAGAGAAGAGATTTCAGACTGTTGATGAGATACAGGAAAATACAACGGGGCAGCTGACGGTGACTGGGAGAACTATGTGAGGTACCAAGATGCCTACTTTGAAGGGGAATGAGGGGTAATTGTCCTATGTCCTATGTTTCTTGTATCTTGTATCTTCTTCATTAAATGTCTCTATTTTCCATAGTACATGGCTCGATACTTTCTGGACAGACTTTGTGTTGTTATAATTGCTCTTTTTATTATTAATTATTGTTAATCTTCTACTATTTCTAATTTATAAATTAAACTTTATCATAGGTAAGCATGAAAAGGAAAAAAATACATAGTATATACAGGATTCAGTACTATCCAAGTTTTCAGGCATCCACGGGGGGTCTTGGAACCTATCCTCTGAGGTTAAAGATGGGCTACTGTACCACTTGGTGAGGGCATGAAGGAAGAGGATAAGAATAGTGGCTGTTTCATCATCATAAAGGTGACTAAATGAAGAAGGAATAATCTTCCTCTCTTCTTTCCTTAACACCTAACACAGTTAAAATAACAACCACAAAATAATGGTGAAAACCAGGGGAATTTTACTAGTAACCTCTAAATAGGAACTCAAGTACAAACCCATGCCATAAGAGTCAAAAGAGGTACCTAATAAGAAAAAGATAGAATTGGAGAGAGGAACAGAAACACAAATAGAAGATAATTTTGGTACAATCTGGAGTTGCATCAAAATCTCCCACCTCAACCTTCAGAAGAAGTTTGGGGACAGAATATGAGTTGACACATTACAAGAATCCTTTCTTAACTTCACAATCAAGAGAGTAGTAGGCTAAGAGCATAATCTGGCAACCTTGGGAAGTCTCAGAAAACTAGGACGTAGAATTCCAGAATGTCTGCCCTGACAAGAATAGAAATAACTATGAGAGGTATTTGTCAGGGGAAAAAAAAAAGAACTTGGTGAATGAAAGCATAGAGGAGATAAAACTAAAGAATGAGCTGGAGGTGAACCAAGTTTCCTGGCCCAGGTTGTACAGAAGGGAGTGTCAACAGTAAGGGTGGGTGGAAGAGGGGGGCATATTATGGGAGAAATGAATGCATTCTATTTTTCAGATGCATAAAGTTCAAGCAACTTATCTCTTCAATTTGGATGTCTGGATCAGACTAACCTAGAACCTTCCAAGTAGTTAACATTTGATAGATGTGTGTGGAATAAATGAGGTGACTGCATATAAAATGTGAATTGAAGATTTAAAAAGTGATGGCACCAGTAAACTCAGATTTTTTTTAAATCACTTTTTTTCAATGACTCTGAAATCAACTAGCTCCATGATGCTTTAAAATTTTTTAAATTTCAAACTGTCTTTTAGATGTTATAAAGTCAGTCTGAGTCATCTTCCACTTAGAAAATAATCAGGAAAAGCATAGTAGGGGATAGGAAAACTGAATATGTAACTTCCTCCACTGATAGAAAGGAAAAAAACTTCCAGTTTTTACAACTTAAAGACTATTTCATATGTTAAAAAGATTTATAATAAATAGGTCGGTTTCAAGATTATTTCCTGTACCTTGATGAAATCACATAATTTTTTTTTCATAATTTTTAAACATCAGAAATCAAGTTGATTCACAAATAAAAGTGGAATCACCATACTTTGTGGAACTCTGTGACCAGTTTTGTGAAAGCTACTATGACTCTGGGGCTAGAATTTAAATGAAAGGGAAGGTGAGATTCACCATGTGGTGTGTTCAAGTCTACTGAATATTTCCTTTCCAAAAGATCCCATATTGCATATTCTGACATTGTGTGTCTGTGACATTTGCTCTATGATAGAATAACTAAATTGTCAGATGTCCTCAAATGGAGAGAAGTTTTGAGTGGACATAGTAGGCCTAAAGGGTGTGAACACAATTCATTGATTATGTGTGTGTGTGTGTGTGTGTGCGCGCGCGTGCGCACGCACTCATGTGTGTATAAAACTTCTTGTACAGAATCAGTTTTACTAATTCCTAGACTTTGAGAACATTCTTTTCTCTACCTCAAATTGGGTGTGCTTAAACTAGGACTTAAAAATATCCTAATATTGCATGCATATATTTAAGGTGTCTTTGTAAAGATTTAATATTTTTTGCTTTGTTTAGGTAGGAAGTTTCCAGCTTTCCACAGGGTTCTCAAAGGAGATCAAAAAACAAAGCATGTGAGATGTCTAAAAATTAAAGGCATTGAAAGTTTATTTAGTAAATTCTATACAAGTTATATTCACAGGTTGTTTTTCTTTTTTTTTTTTTTAGATCAGTTCCTGGAAGTCCTAGTGGTTCAATGGTGGGGTCATAAAGGTGTCTCAATTGCCTGCATGATTCCACCTCCCTATTATTTTCATATCCAGCTAATTATTCTCTTAATTTTTCCATCCACAAAACAAAATTCCAGAGGAATTAGAATTATTCTCAGAACCATTTCTCCTCCTTTACAAAGACTACTGTCACTTTTAAAACTATAAATAGCATTTAAGATGATATTTAATTTTAAATTTGTGCCAACATTTAGTGGAAATGTCTAAGTTTTGAAACAGCAGGAAGCTCACATTCCATCTGGTGTGTTTTCATTTTATCCCCTTTTCTCAGTGAATTTTAAAAGTCAATTGCAGTGTCAATATCCTTTCTACTATGCTAATATGGTCTCTGAGTGGAAATCAAAGGGTGGGAGTCCTCAGGGCAGGTGGTTCTTTCTCAATTGAACTAGTGTCATGGAATTACAAAGGGGAACCACTGACAGTGTACTTAGAAGTGACTGAGATGAGACAAATGCCTCTCAGTTTGAGGACAGAGAAACTGAGCCCAGACAAAGGGAACTGATGGAAGTCTCATTAGCAATAGAGCCAGGACATGAGCCTCTATAGGAGGGAAGGAAAGTGGTCACTTCCTTCCCTGAACCTGACAGCCCTTTATCAGAACATACTGTTCATGGTACTTAGTGGTTTCTATTTTCTTCATAGTTATTGTTGCTCAGTTCTTATGCACATGAGACAAGTTAATATTTCAAAGTAATCACTGGTGTGCCTTTTCTCTCTTGACCCTCTCCTAACTAAATGGAAGTATATTTACTGCTCAGAAGTAGTCTTCTGTCCTCATCAACTTAGTTTCTAAGTGTAAAAGGCACTGACTGGTCCAGTGTGGGGAAGAAATTATTCATGCAGGACTAAGAAAGCCGAGTAGCTCTACCTGCCCATCCCCAAACTTGAAAACAGAGTTTCAAACTAGGGAAGGAACAGAGTTAAGAGATACTGAGAGACAGATAGAGAGAGATTGAAAGAGAGAGATTGAGAGAGAGGTTGAGAGAGATCGAGAGTTTGACAGAGAGAGAGAGAGCAAGAGAGAAGAGACTGGGAGAACACAAAATGTGCACTAGGGCAATGCGCACTATCCCTGCCTTTCCCTCAAACCCTTGGCTGAATCCTGAGATTTAGAGATACATTAGCTTCATGCGTGTGGCTGTAACAAAGTTACTCTAACTTACTATCTTACAGTTTTGAAGGTCAGAAGCCCAAAATGTGTCTGAACTGGCTAAAGTCAAGGTGTTGGTAGGTTGTTATGGGTGTCAGCATGGACCACAGATATACCCAAGAACCATGTAAGGCAGACTACCTGGACACCAGTTGCCAGAGAAACAATACCAAGCACTACAGAATCCCATCCTATGTGATATACTTCTGGGAGTAGAATGCTGGATAGAGAGATTGTAACCCAAAATAGGGCTGAATTATAGGCCTGAACTGACTGGGACAGCATTGAAATCACTGACAAAGTCTAGCCTTGGGCTGATGACTGATCCGCTACCAGAGCCAAGATATTAAACTGAACTTTGGGAGTAAAAAGTATTTCATTTTTGTATAGTCAAGTTGATGATTGTGAAATTAGTCAGTGTTGTATAGGCTACTCAAAGAAACCCCCATCATAGTAAGAAATGACTTGGTGATTGAGAAGAAATCTGAGAAAATTGGGAACATGAGACTTCAGGGTATCACACCATTTTGAATCTCTATTTTAATGTAGCCTTCTCTCTGCCCATAAAATCAAGAACTCATGAAAAATATCCTGAAGATATCCTGAAGCCAGAGAGTATAAACTGCATAAGGCTATTCCTCTGGGCATTTCAACTTAAGTGATAGGTCACATGAGGTCTTTACTAAAACTAAAGTCTTTTTTTTTTTTTTTTTACTACATTTACCAACCAACGACCAGTAAATAGTGCTCTCTGTCAATAGTAAGAAAGAACATTGAATGTCTGCTTTTAAAAAATGACCTCTAATGTTTTCTTTAAATTTTAGAATTATTACACATTTTTAGAAAAAGTTTGGAAAATGCCAAAGAATATGAAGAAAGAAACAGGCGTGCTCTCTGATTCTGTTATCCAGCCACAATCCCTTATAATTAGTAGGTGCATATCCTTCCATTCTATCCTTGTTCACATGCCACTCATTCACTCAAAATTATATCCCAATGTATTACATCATTAAAATTATTTTTAAAATTCTTTCACATATGTGAATATATACCTTCAAACTATATTCCTCTATTTGGAATTTAAATTATATCCCAGGTGGACATTTTTTAAATTAACTAGATAGGTTTATACACACTCTGAGATGACCTGGGAACTATGACACAGATGCAAGAACACTGGTGAGCCTAGAAAGGGATAAAATAGAAATATATTTTATTTTCTTCCCAGGGTATTGAAACAATCCCCAAATATAAAGGTATGTGAGGATTGTTCTGTCTTGGATTGGTCTATTTTAGAGAGTGATTGTGAGGGCCCTCAGGGTCCATTTATTAGACTACTTTTTGGTAGATTCCAGAAATGGGTGGGTCCAGGATCCAGGGCTGGCCTGTGTGAGTTGATTCTGGAGTTACCAGTGAAGTCCCACAAACCCCTAGATCAAGGCCTAATATTTCAGCTTTAAAATCCCTTTCATTTCCCATCAGGCTTTGCTAGTTCTAAGGAAGGTTAACAATATAAAATACTGTTGTGACAATTAAGTATGGGCTCTTTCTTGAGAGGTGGTTTTGACAGGAAGAAAGGTAGTACCCCCAAAGAAGGCAAGGAATTATAACTGATAAAGGAAAACCACAGAGGTGAGGGGTGGGAGAACAAGCCTCTGAATTCAGGTGTTGGGGATTCAGCTAAACAAACTCCCTTGAAAACCTACTCCATTAGAGAATGGGATTTATTGAGTGTGGAGAGGCAGAAAAGATAAAGGGGCTTAAGGCACCTTGGGAGTTTAGAGAGGCAGCAAAGTGGAAGGGAGCCCAGACTCTCGATCCAGAAGGCCTGAGTATGAATCTCAGGTCTTTGCTCTCAGGAGAGTTGCTACGTCTTTCTGGGCCTTAGTTTTCTTATCTATTGGAGGTAAACATAATTCACCACCCCATACGGCATTTCATTGGATACATTAGTTCATCAGCATGCTAATGTCATAATCACACCATATTCTCCTCCATTTGACAGTATAACCAATTGATGAAAATACTGTTTCTAACCACTCTCAGGAAATCTAATTCAGCCCTATGCCAGATTACCAACAGATGAAACTCCTTCAAGTTCCTCATGCTTTCAATTTTGAGATGAGACCAAAAAGAAGAAACTATACCAGTGCCACAGGGAAGGAGGGTAAATGGTAGATACATCACGTGGATGAAAAAATGGCTTAAGAAGACAAGTCAGATTGCTCATTTCAGGTTATTTCAGGTTGAGAGGGGGAAAATGCAGCCTCAGTCTTTACATCAACTGACATGGCCAGGATTACCAGAGAAGCCAACTGGACCATACATAGATTTGACTCAAATGTCCAAATTTCTATTCAATGACCCTGAAGAGTTTTATAAGAATCAAAATTCTTTTAAAATAATAATTTTAAAAAAGATACTGGAACAAGACTTCATTTCTGTGCAAAGGGAATATTCTATGAGTTCTTTAGTCACTGTGAATGTAAGAAGGATTTCCAACAGGTACTGGTGCTGCTTCCCTAGAAGATATTTATGGTCCATTGAGAGTGGTAAGTAAGGACTGTTTCTTTTTGAAGAAAAAACAAGGCAGCAATTTCCTTTAATAATTTAGCATGTTATCATGATATGAATATACTGTAAGGCATGCAAAAGTATTTGAGGTTCGGTTCTCAGAAAGGATGACCTTGGGAATTGTAGATGCTTAGCTGGAGTGTGTGGATGACTTCCTTGTGTTTAAAAAAAAAACAACTAAAAAGAATTATAATAAAGTATCTAGTTGGGGACTATGGAGTTGTATCCTTAAAGCAGGAAAACAAACAAAACAAAACAAAACAAAACACTATCTTTGGAACATGCCGAGTTTTTATCTCTAAGTCTTACACATTTAATAGTAGGGGTGAATCTAGAACTCACAGGGTTTAATGAAAATATAGGACATGACATGTGTGTGTGTGTGTGTGTGTGTGTATGTCTGTAAATGTCACTAAGGTTGAACAGAGATCTGGAAACTGAGATTTAGCACTGGAAGTCACAGTCTTTAAGAAAATTACTTATTCACTATCTTTCAATTTTCCATAAAAATGAAGGATAATATTGTCCTCAGACCAAAGGCTTTGCAGGCAACCAGACTTTGGTATAAACAAGCTTTGTCATGAGCTAGTTACAAGGTCTTGAGATAGACACTTACCCTCTGTGGGGTTTAGCTTCAATTAAATGGTATTAATGATACCTAACCTGCAAGGTTTATGAAGATTAACCTGCAAGGTTTATGAAGATTAAAGTAATATATACATAGCACCTAGCATCGAGTCCTGCTCATTGCAGATTCTCATTAAATGGCAATAAAAATTTTATTCCATTACTATTTTTCATTAGTCCTCTCCCTAGGAACAAATATTAAAACCTAGAAGTGTTTATTACTGTTAACTTATTATTACTATTAACCAGTGCTTTCAGATTTTTTTCTCCCTATTTCAAATATGGGAAACATGAAACACTGGAACATAAGTAGGAAGTTCAACATTAAAGAACTTGTAATAAGTCACTGAGATGACATATAGAATTTAGAGTTATGCAGGTATAGGAGCCTTTTCTAGATTTTCTTTTCTTTTTTTTTTTTTTTCCTCGTGGGCTTTTATTACCTTCGAAGTCAATCCCAGTTGCTCAGGGCTTTTTGGTAACAACCAGATCCCAGGCATGCCTCCTTTAGGCATGAGAGTTGAGTCAAAGTCATGGTCACCAAAGCCTCTATTAACAACTGTTCTTTTGAGTTTTATGCAAAGAACCTTATGTCATTACTTACTTCTTTAGAATGCCAAATTCTAGAGGGATCAAATAGGGAGAAAAATATACAGTGTGAAGAAAAATCCTTGTCCTTCTAATATTCACTAAAATTGCATTTCCATACTTTACATTTTCTTTTGTTCACTTTCCTACATGTAAATTTTGGGGGGGGGGGGCGGGGGGGGAGATTTGCTGACTCATTTATTTATTTATTTTGCTTTCATTCTTTTATTTCCACTAAAATTTTTTGTTTGTTTTTCTATTACAGTTGTCTTACTTTTTTTCCCCATTGCTTCCCTGCACCCTGCCCACCCCTTTTCCCACAGTCAATCCTCACCCCATTGTCCATGTCCATGGGTTATTTATACATGTTCTTTGATTAGACCCTTCCCCTTCTTACCCCACTTCTCTCTGTCCTCTCTCCCCCCTTGTCACCGTTAGTCTGTTCCTTGTTTACATGCCTCTGGTTTAGTTTTGTTTGTTTGTTTGTGTTGTTCATTAGTCTCCTGTATTAGGTGACATCATATGGTATTTGTCTTTCAATGCCTGGCTTATTTTGCTAAGCATAATTATTTCTAGTTCCATCCATGTTATTGCAAATGGTAGGAATTCCTTCTTTCTCTCTGCTACATAGTATTCCATTGTGTAAATGTACCACAGTTTTTTGATCCACTCATCTACAGATGGGTACTTAGGTTGTTTCCAGCACTTGGCTATTGTAAATAGTGCTGCTGTGAACATAGGGGTGCACAAGTTCTTTCATTATTATCGATAGGTACTTATTCATTGTTATTTTCCCCTTTGTACTGGTGTTCCTCTCTGTCTCTCTTTGTTTCTTCATCTTCTTAAAGTTGACCCTTTAGCATCTCTTGCAATGCTGGTTTGGTGGAGCTGTATTCTTTTAGCCTTCTTTTGTCTTGGAAACTCCTTATTTCACCTTCCATTTTGAATGAGAGCCTTGCTGGGTACAGTAGTCTTGACTGTAGGGCTTTGTTTTTCATTGCTTGGAATGTTTTTTGCCATTCCCTTCTGGCTTGTAGTGTTTCTGCTGAGAAATCTGATGATAGCCTTATTGGAGCTCCCTTGTATGTTATTAGTTGTTTCTCTCTTGCTGCTTTTAGGATTCTCTCTTTGTCTTACAATGTTGACATTTTAATTATGATGTGTCTTTGAGTGGGCCTGTTTAGGTTCATCTTCATTGGGACCCTCAGTGCTTCCTGGACTTGCGTGAATTTTTCTCTCATCAAGTTAGAGAAGTTTTCTGTCATTACTTTTTCAAACAGGTTTTCTATCCCTTGCTCCTCTTCTTCTCCCTCTGGTATTCCTATGATACAGATATTACATTTTATGTTGTCTTGTAGCTCTCTTAAAACCTCTTGATTCTTTTTCAGTCTTTTTTCATTTTGTTGCACTATCTGGGAATCTTTTTCTACGTTGTCCTCCAGCTCACTGATTCAATTTTCTGCTTCCTCTAGCCTGCTCTTAATTCCTTCTACTGTGTTCTTCAATTCAGAAATCATATTCTTTATTTCCTCCTGGCTCTTATTGATAGCCTCTATGTTCTTTTTCATGCTGGTGTAATTGTCAGTAAGTTCCTTGTAATTCCCCTGGAGTTTTTTGTAGTTTTCTTTGAGCTCACTGAGCTCATTGAGCTTTCCTATAATCCATGTTTTGAATTTCATGTCTGATAGTTTGCTTCCCTCTATTTCATTTAGCACTCTTTCTGGAGATTTCTCCTTTCCTTTTGATGGGGGGTTGTTTCTCTGTCTCCCCACTTTTGTGACTCTTCTTGTTTGTTGCTGCTTCTTAAATTGATCTGCGCTTCCTGGATCTGCCCCTGGTGGCATCAGATCGTGTACCAGTCTTGGTTAGAGAGAAAATCAGGCATCTCTCATCTTGCTCCTCTAAATCTGAGGGTCATACAAACCTCCAAATAAGCTGCTTGTCAGTGAGCTAAAGTAATTTGGAAGCACTGGAAGAAAACCATAAGCCAGAATTTCTTCTTTCCAGGAGAGGTTTTCATATTGTGTTTGAATGTATAGATAGTGGGGGCTACATACTTGTGGCAGCTTAAAACTTTACTGTCCTCCCAAACTATTAAGTTGCTATGTCTCTGAAGGCTGTTGGCCCACAGGTATGCATGATGATGGTCAAAGGTAAAGATACTTAACCTATATGATCTCCTCTTAATGTGTTTAGTGGATATGGGAAACCTCCTGGGTATCTAGAGAAGGTAGCCTTTAACTAGTCACCTACTCCAGCTTCTTCCCCTGGCTGGTTTGGCTCAGTGGATTGAGCGTCGGCCTGCGAGCTAAGTGTCGCTGGTTCGATCTTCCAGTCAGGGCACATCAGAGAAGGAAAACTCTGACTCCAAAAAACCTCCGCTGCCTTGCGGCATACCTCTTCAGGGGAAAGGCTAAGGGAGTAAACCCCAACAGAAAATCCGGAGCCGGAGTCCCTAAGGCGGTTCGACGTTGTAGTCAACACCGGCAACTCCTGCGGCGCACCTGAAGCCAAGCTGTATTGACTCCGTCTTTCCCTTGGACCCTTCAGCTGCGAAGAGAGGGGGGGTCTGCTGCATGGGCAACAGCAGACCCTCCATATCACCCTGCCCAGGCTCTGTAGCTTCAGCTTCGCTGGAGAGGACACTCCAGCGTCATCGCAAGATGTCGATTCAACACGGGAGGAGACAGATACCGTGTCACTCCCGAGTCGGACTGCACAGCCATTCTCAGCGGTGCAGATAGACTCTTAAGAAGCTACACCATTGTCTCTCGAGACGGACGGGCATGGGCAACAGCAGACCCTCCATATCACCCTGCCCAGGCTCTGTAGCTTCAGCTTCGCTGGAGAGGACACTCCAGCGTCATCGCAAGATGTCGATTCAACACGGGAGGAGACAGATACCGTGTCACTCCCGAGTTGGACTGCACAGCCATTCTCGGCGGTGCAGATAGACTCTTAAGAAGCTACACCATCGTCTCTCAAGACGGACAGCTGCCGACGACTCCAGCTTCTGACTCCTCATTCTTCTCACCAACTCCTTGGAATGCCCTCAGACATGCCATAAAGATAATAACATTAATAATTACATAAGTCATAAGAGCTAATATTAACTAAGCATTAACTATCTACCAGGCATTGTTCTAGGCTCTTATATATAATAACTCAATTCTCACAGCAGCCCTATCATAATCCCTATTTTTCAGATGAAAAAATTGACATATGGAGTTCAGAAACTTGTTCAAGGACATAGAACTGAAACTAAACACCAATCAATTTAGTTCCTCAGGTTTAACCCCTACATGGTATTTCCTCAAAAGAACCCTTAATGGCTTTCTTTTCAAAATTGGAATAAGAAAGTTCAGCCCCTAAGTGATGCTTGATTGGACCACTCATAGAAGAGCAATGGTCTACAGAAATAATGATCAAAATAATGGCTTGTGTATTCTCCATAATGCATGGATTGTTTTGTGAACATCCCTGGTCAAACAAGTAGCCAGAAGTTAAAAAACAGAAGTAAACTCTGTGTAGATGAATCCATCCTTGAAGTCATTTCATTTTCAAAACTTCAACAGTCTTTGATCAAGATGGCAGAACTTAATTAAATTGTTGGATGGCATATCTCCTATGTTATCTTATAGTTTTGAAAACGAGGAAAAGTACATTACTGTCCCTGGATTTGGATGACCAGGGTGAAAAAAAATGAGGTTTTGCATCAAATTACACGTTATGAAAAATAACAAAGCTGTTTGAATACAATAAACTATAGTTTCACTGTCCAATTTGTTAGCCACTAGCTACATATAGCTAGTCTGAATAGATGTTCTGGAAATGTAAAATATGAGATTTTAAAAACTTATACATAAAGAGGATGTAAAATTTTCCTGAATATTTTTCATATTTGTCACATGTTAAAATGGTGATATTTTGGTTATACTGGGTTAAAAATTATATCAATAAAATGAATTTCACCTATTTCTTTTTACTTGTTTTAATGTGGCTACTAAAACAATTCCATATGTAACTCACATTATATTTCTATTGGATAGAGCTGCTCTAGAACACAAGTACAAAGTACAGACTGAGGGCACAGATATCACCTGAGGGGGAAAAAAGTACAACCATATTTTGGTGACTCACGATGGGATTCCAGACACCAGGCTATGTTTCCAGGGCTATATGTGCCTTATCAGAAGCAGGCAACTGGGAAGCCTTATTGTCCTCTGCTGGTTTCTAAGAATGAGCCCTGCTTCCAAGCAAAGGGGTAATGGAATTTATTTATAAAGCTTCTTTAAAATAAATGTATCATTATTTTGTCTAATAAATGACAGATAATTGAAAAGCAAAAATATTTTCAAAGGCTTTGGGGCTTTAACATTGTATGTCTTTATCTGCCCCCCACCCACCCAGTTCTTGCTTATTTTGCTTTCTAAAGAGAGATCAAGTCCAATGCTTTGGGGCTTTTCTCTTTGAGACTATTATAATTT
This sequence comes from Furipterus horrens, assembly GCF_987537825.1. Lineage (NCBI taxonomy): Eukaryota > Metazoa > Chordata > Mammalia > Chiroptera > Furipteridae > Furipterus > Furipterus horrens. The sequence continues at coordinate 91,160,299 of NW_028327177.1, read as the reverse complement.
ATATTGATTGAAAAGTATTAATGCTTAATTCATATTTCTCCTTGGTGTATTTACCCATTTCTGCTCATAATTTACTCCTAACATTAATAATTTAGCTTAAAAATAATAACTTATTTATAAATTTTGTTTTTTCTACTCCCCAGACTCTCAATTTTAAATAAAATGAAGTTGAAAATTTTTCTTATGTGAGAACTAAATAGTTTTCTTAAGTGGATCGTAAGCCCCAAAGTTATCAAATTTTTGGACACTATTCTTAAGTGACAGTTGTTAATAGTTACGTCAAGAACCCTGAATAAAAATCTAATTAAAATTTTGATTAATTTTTAAAAATGTACAAATGGTCCAATTTTTAATTATTGATGTTAAGGTTTGATTGCAGCAGCCACTGTGAAGAGACAAGGAAGAAGACAGACAGACCAGCAACAAGGACTTCTTCAAGCAGGCATTTTCCACCTTAACTAACATACACCTTATAGAGTCCTGCTGGAATATGTCTGTTTGAGGGGAGAATTCACTGTGGAGGAAGATCACAAGGAGTAGTCTGACAGTGTTTTACTTTGATATTATGGATAGTCAAGGGTGTGGTTAACTTTTTCTTGCTTATCTCTGCCTGACATGCAATTGAGCATATTCAAATGAGAAAGGATAGCAGTTCTAAGAAAACTGATGTAGGGTGGTAATTCTCAAAGTAGGCTCTAGGGAAAGCCATAAAGGTAGCACCCTTTGTCTCAGGGTACATCTAGACACCTGTTCTCTCATCATCAGACACTATTTTGCCTTCCTCCACTGTTTTCTGCTTGTGTCCAATCTTTTCATGACTTTCCCTGGAGGCCACCAGCCCACCATTATAGTCCTCTGTTCTTCTCAACAATTCCACATGTGATAGACTTCACCAATGATAACTAATCTAAGTTGTATACTCCCTGAATTCTGATCACTACTAGAAAAAATGAAAACATTTTTTTAACCAGATAAATGCTTCTCTATTAATTTTGTTTCTCACCTCCAAGGGACATAGATTTTACCTCAGTAAAAACCTGACATAGGAGAGGGTAAACTAGATGTCTACCCAGCTCTCTTATCATTAAAATAGGTAGCCAAGGTCATTTGACATCACAACCATTAAATTACCACTACCATATATTTATTTGTTGGTTATATCACATCAAGATTCTTTGAGTTAAAAGTTCTCATGAGTTTAGAAGAACCCACAGAGATTTTATTTATTCTGAACAAGAGGTAACAAGTTCACATTCCAAAATCCTCAAACACTCAAAAACTCATCTCTCAGTATGAGGACATCAGTGAACCCATAGGGGAAAAAGAAGTTAACTGTCTCACTGAAACATTCCTTCTTTTTTGGAATATCAACTGGGAACCCATGGACTTAGAGCCCATCATCAAATGGTATGTGAAAGAGATCCAAGTTCAGATATTATCAATGGTATAATAGTCCTCTCCAGCCCTTAGGGCCAAATGACATGCATTTTAGCAAATTGATTTTGTTCGCATATTGTGTCAAGTCACACAATTGTTTCCCCTAAGATGCTTGAACCTACAGTTGCTCTGTCTTTGAAATTCATGGTTGAATTTATCCAATTGCTGATTACTATTTCCATTGGCTCTAACAGTTACTTCCATCATTAGTAATAGGCTTTATATACAGTGTACACTCAAAACCATTCAATGTCACCCATAAACATTTAATGAACTGTCCAACACAGCTATGAGAGTTACTTATTTGGGATACAGATAGGGTAAGCCTCACAGGGTTAATGAGATGATGTATCATGGCATTAGGCAATGGGTTTTCCCCTCCCCTCCTATTAGCAGCACATGCTCTTTTATCCAAGAACCTATTTATGTCATCATCATAATCTTCATCAACTTGTCAAGACAATGGAGGGTCCACTGAGTTCAGAGAAGGCCTCACACATTTCATATAGATTCAAAGGACATAGATGTAGAAAAAAATTGGGAGTAACTAATAAATAAGATCTGCATAGAGAATGGGCTTTGTAACAGATTCTGCCTTGGAAAGAGTAGAACTTGAACTCCGTTTTGAGGGATAGAAAAGAGACTCATCCTTTGAAATGGGGACGATAAATTAGTAAACAAAATGTGTAAAGACAAATCCAAGACAGAGAGCTGGAGGAAGAGCAGATGAAGATAAACTCAGAGATAATAATCAAGGTTGTACTAAAAAGAAGAGAAGCCCCTGAACCTTTTTTCAGCAGATATCACATCTGTATTTGTTAGACACACACAAGTGTAGGTTTTGGGGGAGGTAAGTTATGTATCAACTTTGACAAGTGCCTACCAGACTTGCTTAGGGATCAGACAAGGTTTATAATTACTTCACCAAGCCTTTCTGATGAGCCACAATTTACAGCTGTCTGCACACTGATTTTTGACAAACAGATTTTGTTCTACCAATGTTTCATTAAATTAACCTCAGAGGGCTGATATCACCACAGCAGAATCTCACCCAAAGTAGCTATGAGTTAATAAATTGCCCTTCTGAAAAGCAAGATGTTCTCTCCTTTTAAATTATGTTAAGACTAGTAGGGAACTTCAAGCTCTTCTAATTCAACGTTTTATTTTTTCATGTACTCATTCATTTAACAAATATTTATTGAAGACCTTCTCTATGCCAGATTAGGTCTCTGTTCTCAAGGCTTTATAGTGTAGTTAGGAATGCAGACATTGAATAATAAACTAATAAATTATTTCAAGTGTCAGAAATAATAAAGAAATAAACATGGTAATATGATAGAGCTACTGCAAAGGAGATAACAGATTAGCTATCTTAGATGGAATGACATGATCTATGAAAAGAATTCTTTGAGGGGGTGTCACTTGAGCTAAGATTTGGATGAAGATGTAAAGCCACAATACAGAAAAGAGAATATGAAAGAAGCCACAGGAAGGCCCTGAGGTGGGAACTAGAATAGTATATTTGACAAAAGCAAGTAAAGACAATGAAAGTAACAGAAGCAAGGAAGGTAGGTACCTGCACTATTGAAGTTAAAGAACCATAGAATTGTAAATGAGTAAGCAAGGAAGTATAATGTTACAGATAAGTGGCATGCACAACGGACTAGATATAGGATCCTGGGAGTACTCACATTTGAGTGGTAAAGAGAAGAGTATCCCATGAAACATGCAGGGATCTCAAACTCAAATTTGTGATGTGAGCCTTCATAAGAGATGGAGTGGTGGGAACTGCACTGACCTAGAGAATGAATGGCATGCCTAATAGCATTCAGAATCATTACAAATAATTGGCGGGCAAAATAAAGCAGTTTATTAAAACATACTTTTCAAGCAAAATAAAAAATATGAGGAAGCAACAATGAGCTAAAGAAAAAGTGGGAAGTAGGCTGGGAATGAGAAAAATCAATAGAGCATGGTCTCATGTAAATCAAAGAAGAGTTATACCTTATATTTCCATGAACTAAACAAAAAAGAATGTTTTATTAGGCACTAACCCAAATGCTGTAATACTAATAACAACAAAAAAGACCTACAGTATTTGTAACAGAACTTGCATAACTTAAAAACAGAGGTAATGATCAAATGGCCCAGACTGGTAAAGTTGTGGAACCATGAGGTCCATCAAAGGAAGAATCACAGCCATCCATTTTGCTTGCACGGACCCAAGGCTGGAAAGCTCCCCGTGCCTCCCGCAAGGCACTAAAAGTGTTTAGAACTTTCTATCAATTTGACTTATTGATATGTGGAGCTGGTATCTGCCTCCTTGTCATCTAAAAGTCCCTAATGTTCCCCTGGAGCCACCTGACAGCCCTTTAGGTATTTAGAAACAGTGACTCTGCCACTGTCGAACCTGCACAAGTCCTCCCTTCTCCAAACAAAACATCTCTACTGTCAACTACTCCCCAGATCACTATTTCCAGATTCTACCACTTTAATCACCTTTCTGTGGATCTTCTCTAGTTTGTCACTATCCCTTGTAAACAGTGCCCAGGGAGAACACAACATTCCCAGTTAATTTATAGTTTAGGGCTTCTTTAGATGTTGTTTCCTATTTCTGCAGCAGTAGGAATACAATTGCATTTTATTGAACTCAGTCTCCTGCTGTCCCTGTTTCCCCTCCCCATGCTCCAAGCCAGTCTGTCTGTTGTATTTCATGGACAGGTGCATAATTTCAAGTGAGTACTCCTTTCAGTATAAAGAAAGCTGTCCCTCATCACTCCATTCATTTCTGATTAAAATCACTCAGTCTAATGTAAGTCAAATCCTGTACCAATAATGCAGTGCTTCATGCTTCTAATGCCACTTTCTAGACATTATCTTATTACGTACTCAAACGTTATGCATAAAGGAAGATGAATCTGAGAATTAGTGGTTAAAGGCAGAGGGAAAATTGGAAATCTGACCCTTGGAAAGAGATTGAATGGGAGCATCCAATAATCTGGCTTTGAATCCAGGTTCACCATTTACCCACCATTGTTAGTTTTTTAAAAACAAAACTAATAATAAGAAGAGGAAGCAGTTACCTATTAATAAAGGTGTAGTATGTATCAAGTCCTGTAATAAGTTTTTAATGTACAGTATGTCATATATTACACATAACAATCTTTGAAATGTACTTATTATCTTCATTTCAGAGAGGAGGGAATTAAAACACAGAGGTTAACTGACTTGCCCAATGTCACACAATCAGTAGTTGGCAGTGGGATTTGAACCTAATTCTGCCTGTCTTCAAAAAGTTCAGTTTCTTCATAGTCTCACACAACAGTTTCCCTCAATGTCCCTCAGTGGTTACTATCTATACTACATCTTACTTACCAGTTGATTAAAAAAAATAACTTCTGCAATAATTGCTTCTCCTGAGATGCTTCTCCAAAAACGTAGGAGGTAGGGACATGTGGTGCCCCGTCCGTGGGGCTAGAGGCTCTATGTGATTGTGCACACAAGGGCAACAGAGTAAGGGAGGGGAGAAAGGTCACACGCCAACCTCAGTGTCAGGCATTGTGCTCCTAGCTGGGCTGAAATATAGCCCTGCAGCTTCTATCACAAGCACATTTGGAATATAAACAAGATTTTAAGGTGACGGTTCAACAACAACAAAAAACAAACCCCATAGTGTTTTCCAGCACTTTCAATACCATTTTAGCAGTTTTCACTTGTATATAAATTATGTGCTAATTTACTCATTAAAATAGCCTGTTCTTGGCAACATTTTATTAACCTTAGTTTACGCTAATATGCTCAGTAATTGTATTTTTAAGAAATGCATCTCTTTACAATTATTCCATAATTCTGATTTTCTTCCAATTTGATTTAAACTCTTACCAACCTCAAACCACATTCCACATCCAATGAAAATGAGTTTGGATTATAATATTATAAAATATGACTGTGGAAAAGCCCAACTTTGGAGAGACACTATTCCCATACCTAGCCATGTATCAGGATCTCCTGGGAACTTTCTTAGGCTCACATAATTGTTACAGAAACAGGGGAGTCCAAAAACAAACCCCAGAGTTTGCTGCTGGGAGATAGGGAAAAGGAAGCAGCTTTCAGGATGCCCTTGCATGCCTGGAGCTAGTGCCTGGAAACATTGTTGCAAAGATCCGCTTTACTTCTAAGACTCAGGAAGATGGGAGGGATCTTGGACTGTGGGCTGGTACTGAAGAAGCGGACAGAGCCTACGTAGGGTTCTGTGAATGGTCAGAACTGTTTTGCAACACCCACTGAGTGAGAGGACGCAGGGAGAGAGAGGAGGCAGGGAGGAAGAGAGGAGCTGGGGACATTTTTGGGCTGGCTCTGGCTCTGGGAGGCTCTCTCTCTCTCAGGCTCTCTCTGGCCCTCACACCCTCACTCTCTGGCTCTTGTGGGCTCCCTCCATCTGGCTTGGAGAAGGGGTCTCCAGGCTGCTTAAAGAAGAAGCTCTCGCCAGGCGGTTTTGAGAAGGAGAGGAGATCCGCATGGTTTGCAGGAAGAAGGCAGTTTACAAGGAGGCTGAGAATCCAGGCGGTCCTGCATTGAGAGCTGGAGAGCACCACAGCACAGAAAGGACCTCCCCAATCAGAACTGAGTGATTGGCAGCTACTGGTAAAGCTGAACTGTGCCTAGGAAGTAGGGAAACAGTGTTTCTGACTTTCTTAAGACGGGCCAGGTCTGGAAGGCGGAGGCAGGACTATGTGTAAATAAACAATTCTTTTTCTTTTCACCAAACTCTGGTATTCAGAGTTATAATTCTGGTGGCGGGCAACTGGGCCCCTAACTAAACAGCCCGTGGGTTCTGTTTCAATCAGAGCAGCCCAAGGGTTCTGTTACATAATTACTGATTCCCCAGTACCTGGGAAATCCATTGGACCATGGCTCAGACCTCTTGAGAAATGAGATTGGTAGCAACTGGCCCACCAACCAGCACATGGGGACCAATGACTAGAGCATTTTCATTCTACAGAGGTCTATTTCAGTCTTTGGAAAGCAAAAAGCACACACAATGAGGGATATCCCCAAAGCATAAAACAAATCACCTCAAAGGATCCAGTGAATCCCAGAAAAATTAATTATAAGTTTCAATACTGTTGACCTCTGGTCCTCTATTTTCAGGGTCTAGGTAGCCATTTAATGCCAAATTATTGCAACAAAACCTTAAAAAAATGATGCAGTTTCTATCTAACCCATGAAAACAGGGTGGAGATAGTTAGGGGTATACCTGGTAGAGCCACATGATAAACAACTAAAACAAAAAACAACTAGCCCTGGCTGATGTGGCTCAATGGAGGAGCGCTGACCTGCGAACCAAAGGGCCGCTGGTTTGATTCCCAGCCAGGGTACATGGCTGGGTTGCTGGCCAGGTCCCCAGTTGGGATGCATGAGAGGAAATCACACATTGATGTTTCTCTTCCTTTCTTGCACTCTCCCTTCTTATTTCTAAAATAAAGAAAAAAAATCTAAAAAAAAAAAACAAAAAATTCCCCAGAACAACAAATAAGTCCAAGATGGCTTCATAGATGAAATCTACCAAACATTTAAGAAATGGTTAATATCTATTCTTCTAAATAAAACAAAAACAAAACAACTAAAATAAAAACCATTCTCAAAGTGTTAGAACAGGAATGTCAAATAGATGGCTAAAATGGTACCTCTCTCCAATTTGATACCACAGCAGACACTACTAATCAATCACAGCACATTTCCTTGTTACACCCAGAAACAGCCTCAAAGCCTTTTCATCCAAGCACTCCAAGGTGCCACTGCCATCTGATCTGCTCTTACATGTGGGGAATATATTTACCTTTCACTGGCTATGATAAATAGTAATATCATTCAAACCAACCTAGTTTTTGGTAATTGATAATTTAAAGTTTCACCTTCAATAAATGTTATTTAGTGAGACAAGCTGAATTCCAAAGTATTTTAAAAATTAAATGTACTATTTGACTATAATAACCATATATCAATCTGCTTAATTTCAATTGGTTGTGTAGATTTTCCCCTATGGAGACATTGGGTCATTGTTCCATGTAAACATTTAATGTTCTGGTAAATGACAAGCAGAAATCAAACGGACATTTAGATTTTTCCATTTCATTTGAAAAAGAAATCATTATAAATTCATTTGTCTTCAGTTCCTGTAATGGTCATTCTGGGCTACTTCACCTCTACTACTGCTTCCCAAGTTATATTGGGTGGAATCCCATTTAAGACCATATATAAAGTAATACCTATTTAGGATTATTTCATCGCAGAGACAGCCCCTGTGATCAAACAATAAGATCAGAGAAAGCAGACCCACCTCATCATAGATGCTGTCATTCCTGTGAAAGTCTCCAGCCTTCCTGGGAAGAACGTGGATATGAACGTGCTGAAAATATACAAAAAATGAAAAATAAAATGTGATTATCTCTCCACATATTTTCACACTTGACAGTGATGCTCTCATAAAGTCCAATTACTCCACATTGTTTCCTACTGGATTATTTTTCATAGGAAGATGAGGTTCACCTTCAGTAACTAGATCTGAAATTTGCAGAGAATAGAGACACCCAACAAGAGAGAACAACGTGGTGGCATATATGAGAGTTTGAGTGAAATGCCAGAGTGTTTTAGGGCCCCTGTGGAATTATTTATTCATAGTTGTCAGTCTTGGTTGTATTTAGCCAGTGCTTTGAAATGACAGCATGTCTTAAAAGGTGACCACAGTGCTTCTGAAACTGACAAGAAAGAAGAATTGGCTAAAACAGAGAACTGCATAAGTAAAGAGGAAATGGGGAGAGTATGATGGAGCATTGGTCAAATTACAGAATCTAGGCTTCAAATAATCATATAATAACAATATAAATAATTCTCATTTATTAAACTATTAGTTATTATGATAAGGAAGCTCTGTGCTTGGCATTTATCGCATTTACTGCTCTGAATAAATCTGTGAGGCAGTTCTCCCATGATCTCCCTGCTACTGATGAAGTTTGCTCAGAGGTCCAGGGCCAGCAGGAGGTGGTAAAGTCAGCACAGAAAGTGAGGCGGTCCATTCTTGCCCCCATCTTTTTCACCAGCACATACACTGCCTCTGTGATGTTAATCTTTTAGGCAGCCCATTTCTTTAATCTACAAAAGTGCCCAGGTAATATACATAGCAATGCTATTATGCAGAGATTGTGACTCAAGGCACATAGCATATCTAACTCAATATATTCTTCAAGGCTAAAGTGCCATTTGAAAGTTTTACTTTCCAAATAGACTCTATGGTGCCTCAGCTGAACTCAAACTTCATTTCTGCCCTTGAGCTATGTTCATGAGTTTATTAAAAACCATGGGGAGGAATGTGAAAATGAAAAGCCTAAAAGTGGAGAGGCAGACAAAGAATCAAACCTCATCCCTGATCACGCCCACTGTCCTTGATTACTAGGATCCGTCCAGAGCCTCTAAAGGGCCTCCAGGGAATGTGAGATTAAGGGTCCTTGTGGCTTTGCTGCACAAGGAAGAGAAATTATATGCTATTAAAGCAAAAGCAGGGAACAAGATGGTCCAAAGTGAATAAAGCAGAGAGGAGCTTCACATCAGCCCTTTAGCTCACAGTCCCCAAAGAGCGACATGTTTTTGCCAGAATATTCTCCAATGACAAAGCCAGTAGCATATACCTCAGCAATTGGGATGAGTATATACACAAAAACTGTGTGAGCCTAAGGAGATAGGGAGAGAAAGCAAATAGGAAAAAGTAAATCACAAAGTTCCCCTAGAACCAATTTCCTAGGACAAAGCAGTGCAGGACAGGCCCAGGATGAAATTTATGGAAATCGATGGGCTGGCTGACTTAAAAGCAAGCCCAGAAAAAACAAAATGCCACAGTACAAGGGAATAGCCCACCCTTAGAAGGTGCCTTCACTCAATTTTTACTTCCCCAAACTGCTGCTATTCTTTCCTCCTCTTCTCTTTCCTTCCTTTCTCCCTCACGCTTCTTTCCTTCCTTCCTACCTTCCTTCCTTCGATCAATCCATTCATCCATCATCTCCTTACACTTTCTAATAATCAGGTACTACTGACCAGGGTTCTGAAGTCAAATTGCCTAATGCAAATCCTGGACCTACCACTCACTATCTGTGTGGCCTTGCCTCATAAGGCCTATATCTTAGCATCCTCATCTGGGATGAGGATTATAACAGTTTCTGGGTCCCAGAGTTGTTAAGAGGATCTGATCTGCCAGCATGTACTTATTATGCTGCTTAGTATGTAGTCAGTACTCAACATGTAGCTGCAGTCCCACACCAGCAGGAAAGATATTTAAGAAGCTCCCTGACTGGGGCATGGTTCAAGTTTCTCTGTTGCTCCAGCTTATTTCTCTTGCTTTGACGAGTGGTTTTCAAACTTGAACATGTACCTGGAGCTTGATAAAATAAAGACCATCGTGCACCCAAATGTGCATTTCTAACCAGCTCTTAAGTGATACCAATATTGCTGGTCCAGGACAATACTTTGAGAATCACTGGTTCCTGAACACTTCTCCTGTCAAATGGGCTAAGGTGGGTGCCACGGTCACTCACTGTTTTGCTTAGATTATAGCATTATTAGAAAGCTATTATTGCAACTTCCAGCCCAGATGGAGGTGTAGAGAGACATGCTGCATCTCCCTCCACAACTAAGAAGGAATACAACTAACTCAAAACTAGAAACAACCAGAAGTTCCAGAAAACCAAACTGCATGGAAGTCCAGCAAACAAAAATATAAAGAAGAAATACTCGTCCAGACAGGTAGGAGGGGCAGAGCCGGGGCACAGAGGACTCGGTGTGGTGGTGGCAGCAGCTGCAACAGCAGCAGGTGGGCAGAAAGTGCAGTTACACATTTTAAAAAGTCAGGAGGGACACCTGGGAAGCATTCCCAGCCCGTTACCAGACTGCACAGCTCACTGTCCCAGCACCAGAGAAAATCAAGCCTCATTGCTTTTGACTGTGCAAACCAGTGGGGGTTGGGACAGAGGCAGAAACTGCTGGTCTCTCAGCAGAGTCCACTTGTTTAAAGGGCCCCAACAGACCTAGAACATCCGCAGCCCCACCCATTCTGGAAACAACAGCCAAGGCAGCAGCTAGAAGGGCGCCATCCAGTGCAGAAGTGGGAGAAGTGCCTAGAAAAGGGGCGAGTGCTGGGCAAGTGGCATTGTTCCTTCTAAGACCCCTCCCCCGCATACAGAGCCACAACGTGGTGCAACAGGTCGCCTGTTACTGATGAATCCCTGAGGCTCCGTCCCTTACAATGTAGTAGGAGCAACAGCTCTTCCTGGGATACGGAGGCAAACAAACACAGGAGACTTCTGGCCAAGATGGAGGTCTAGACTGACACGCACCATTTCCCTCCACAACGAAGAAGGAATACAACAACTGCAAAACCAAAAATAACCAGAAGTTCCAGAAAATAAATGGAAGTCCAACATATGAAGTTATAAAGAAGTGGTGCTCGTTTGGACGAGTAGGAGGGGCAAAGCTGGGGAAAAGAGTTTAAGCTGTGCTGTCTGTGGCACAGACACCCATATTTAGTGGGAGGCAAGAAGCGCTTTGGGAGCACCCTCAGCTGCAGACCAGACCTGTCAGCTTGCGATTCCAAAGCTGGTGAAGGCAGACCTCCATTGCCTTGGGCTGTGAGGTCTGGAGGGGGTAGGGATGGAGAAGGAGGCTCCCAGTCTCTCAGCGGAGAGTGAATGGCAGGAAATCATCTTGGACCCCCACCCCCGCAGAAAACGCCACAGGGTGGTGAGACGGGTCACCCAGCTGTGACAAGTGCACAAGGCTCTGCCCCCTATAGTGTAGGAGGTGTGACAGCCCTGCCCAGGAAGCAAAGGTAAACACAAAACGGTCAGCATGGCACAGATCACGATAGAGATCCCGGTGATGCAGCTGACCAGACAGCAAATATCTAATCTAACGAATCAGCAGATAGGAAATCTTTCTGAGGCTCAGTTCAGAGCTTTGCTTATAAAAATGCTTACAGACCTAACAGCAGATTTTAAACATGACGGGGAAGGAATGAAGACTAGTCCTGCTGAAATAAATAAAAACACATACAAAACTAGTGGTGAGGGTAAAAAAACTGGAGATCAAATCCACAAATCAGAACATAGGGAAGCAACAAACAGTCAACCAGTACAGAAAGAGGAAACTAGAAGTGAGGAAAATGAGGAGAGGCTCAGAAACCTATGGGACAGCTATAAGCAGGCCAACATCCAAATCATAGGGCTGTCAGAAGGTGAAGAAGAAGAACTAGAAATTGAAAAATTATGTGAAAAGATAATGAAGCAGAACTTCTGTAACTTGGAGAAGGAAATAGACTTACAGGTCCAGGGAGCACAGAGAGTTCCAAAAAACTGAACCCAAGGAGAACCACACCAAGATACATCATAATCAAAATGTCAAAAATTAAGGATAAAGAGAGAATCTTAAAAGCAGCAAGAGAAAAGAAGAGAGTTACATACAAAGCAGTCCCAATAAGACTCTCAGCTGATTTCTCAAAAGAAACTCTGCAGACAAGAAGGGACTGGCAAGAAATATTCAAAGGAATGAAAAGCAAAAACCTACAACCATGATTATTCTATCCAGCGAAGCTGTCATTCAGAATAGAAGGGCAGAGAAAGTGCTTCCAGGACAAAGTAAAACTGAAGGAGTTCATCAGATCCAAAGCACTGTTATATGAGATGTTAAAGGGACTTGTTTAGGAGAAGGAGGATCAAAACTATGAACATTAAAATAAAAACTGTATCACAACGACCAACAACAGAAGCTAGGGAATTGAAACAAAGGCAGACTAAGTAGGCAACGAGAGTGGTAAAAGAATTATAGGTATGGGGAATATTTGGGGGGGAGGTCAGTGGGGAGGGGGAAGAGGGGAAAGGGAGGGAAATGGTACAGGAATTAAGAAGCATAGTAGGAGGGAGTGGAGTAGATAGGAAGATGTTTAGAAGAACTATATGCACAACCAATGGACATGGACTAAGCGAGGGGACAACTGGAGGGAGGGGATCACTGGGTGGAGAGAAACAAAGGGAAAAAGAATTGGGACAACTCTAATAGCATAAACAATAAAGCATATTAAAAAAATAAAAAATAAAAAAAGGAAGCTATTATTGCATGCTTTCCTGGCTTCCTACCTTCTGGTCACATTCTGTGCTTTGTCCTTAGGTGTATGCCTATTGTTGTCCACTAATAACATATAGCTAGCTGTGAACTTATATTAGGGGAACCTCCTGGAACCAGGCCCATCCCATGCCTCTTCTTCTTTACCTTGCTCTCCTAGTATAGTGCTCAGGGCTATTTCTATAGGCTCTGTTACCACGCAGTCCTGGAAATGCCATTCTTGATCATTGGTAATCATTTGAAATTTATCATGGTTCATTGTGACACTAATGACAAGGAATAGTTTATTATATAGGTGACTCCCCCATAGGGCGTAGATCTCAACACAGCCTGATATCTTGACATAATTCTTAAGTGACAGACTGATCACAAGATCCTGACAACCCACTCAACTTCTCATAAAAATCATGATAATGCCAGCTCAAAACCTTGCTGTTGTGAAGGAATACCATCACCAGGTTTGAGGTCAGATTTTGGAGGCCAATTTGACTCCACCCAATGCTTCTCATGAGCTCTGCTGTCCCACACACACAGAAAACAGGGATACTTGGTGTATCCATGTTGCTGACCAAAAGGGAAGTAAACCATTTTAAGGTCAACACAGATGATCCAATTGTGCTTGTGATATTGCAACAGATCAACGACACTTTACCTCTTCATATTCTTCATGAAAACAAACTGAATGGCCAGTTGGGACTGCACCAAATAAATTGCCATTGTGGAGGAGGACACACTTCAAGCTCTGCTTTGAGCTATCGATGAACAGTCACCATTCAGTTGTGTTATAGATTGGAATTCCCAATTCCTCCATTAAACCATGTATGTTATGGTAATACACAAAGTCACTGTCACTTCAAAAGTACTGCAGAAATGCACTTTCTCTTGATTGAAAGTAGGATACCTTCACTCCTTTTTCAAGCAAGTTTTTCTCATGTAGTCTTGATGCTAGGAGTTCTGAAGCCTTTTTGGATAGTCTCAAATCTCATGCCAAATCATTCAACTCATGTTGATCAATTCCCTTATGAACTGAGTCATCTTCAATTTCAAAATCTTCATCATTGCTATCACTTAGTTTTTCACCATACTCCTGTTTTTCGAAAGAGGGTAGTTTAATGAAAACTGGCTCTAGGATTTCAGCTGAATGAGGCCCTGGGCATATAGCTGATGGTACATTAGGATGCTTATTTTACATTTATTTTTCTTGTTCTTTCCTGATGTTTTCACTATACAAAAGTAACAATCACTTGAATGATCTTTGGGCTCTCACCAAACCATAGGTATACCAAATGGCAATTTATCACATGTTCCCTTCATCCACATCCATAAACTCTTGACACACTGCTTATACACCTTGTGAGGAGCCCAAGACTTATCTTGATCACCGAGTTTTACTTTGAGATAAGCAAAGTAGAGTTGCCTGACAATTGCACTGATGTTTGTCCTTTGACTGGGAATGGTGAAACTGCCACAGATGTAACAAAACGAATCAGGATTGTTTAGGCACTTACAATGAGATATAGCAGAGGCAGACATGATCTGAAGGAAAGGAAATAAGTACGTATGTAAATAAAAAAATTAATTCTGCTAACTCCTTGTATACAGACAAGAACTCGGACTACACTTCGGAATATGATTCATTATATAGAGCGGCACACAACCTCTCACCATACTGTCTCATGTGTGACTGAATAGCCTAGACAAGCATGAACCTGTTGCTGCTCTCCAAGGTTGTACCCCACCCCTCCCCACTCAAGGGAGGTTTGCTCTCAGCCAATAGGAGAGCACTAGTGCTTCCCTCAATCCAGGCCCGATCCAGCCTAGAGTGGTCGCATTAAGATAAATAAGCTGTACAGATAAATCTTGACGTGATAGAAGAAAACTAACGCCATCTTTGAAATCAGCATGCCCATTTAAGTCTTAAATAGCTGAAAAATCAAACTCAACAGGAATTATGTTAAAAATTGTTCCCCTGTGTTATTATTTTCACTAGTAGTGGTAATTACAGTTGTTAACATTTTATAAAAGCTCTCCACATGCTAGTCCCTGGGCTGATTTACATCCATATGTCAATTAGTCCTACAATATCCCCAAGAGGTAGTTAATAAATGCATGACCATTTCCCGGTGACAAATTAGACCCAAGAGGTTAAGTGACTTGCCCAAGCTCCTGCAGGAACTGAGTGACCAAGAGCTGACATCTGAACCTGAGTCTTCACCAAATGACACCATCTCTCAGGAGGCCACCTGCTTCTCCCCATTCCAAAATTAAGGACACCTCCTCTCTGTGGTCTCTTGATACCTTTTCCAAGATCCATGACTTCTCAATAATGTCTTTGATCACATCCATTAAGTCCTTTCAGGATCAAGGGATGAGGTTTACCTTTGCCTAGAGACTTGAAATAACTTAGAGCAAGGGTATTATCATCTGAGTTCCATTTCTACCTTACTTCTTTCTAGTAGAAAGCTATGCCCAACATACTACATAGATTAACAAAGTTGTTCAATGTCAAGTCTTTTCCCCCCTCATTTATTAATTTTATGGAATTTGTACCAAGTAGCAGATTCACCCTTTCTTGGATCACCTGCCTGAGCAAATCTCAGTTTTAAAATACCTTTCTGTTGTCTCTAGGTTTATCTCCAAAGGTAGAAGCTCTCTGTACTTTAATGCCCTAACAGCATTTTCCTAGGACCAGCCTCCTTTTTGCTCCCTGTGCTTCTCCCTCCATCCCTTCTTCTTTAGCCCTGAGGATGGTCAGTATAGTCACATGGATGTCTTTGTCTTTGTCAGAATACACTGCAGTTTAATTATAGGGATAAAATCTTGACAGGGTTTGAAATGGCAGGGAGGGCTATAGAGAGCTACCAGCTCTATAACTAGTGTCCTGCAGCTTTCACCAGCTGATCCAGCTTGAACCCCTCTCCCTCAGATCTGCACTAAGCAATGGCAGGAGGTAAATCTGATTCTAAAGAACAAAAGCTCTGCTGTGGTAGGCAGACAATGAACCTCTCCACAAGGTCCTTATCCTAATTCCACACTTGTAAATATGTTAGGTTTCATGGTAAAGGAGAAATACAGTTGCAGATGGGTTGAGGTTGCTCCTCAGATGCTCTTAAAATAGGGAGAGTATGAATGACCCTGGATTATCCAACTGGGCCCAATGTAATCTCAAGGGTCCTTGGAAGTGGAAGAGGCTGAACAAGTCAAACTTTAAAACTTTGTTCTTCAAAGGATACTATCAAGAAAATGAAATGGCAATCCACTGAATGAGAGAAAAAATTTAGCAAATCATACATCTGATCAGGTACTTATAGCTAGGACAAATAAGAAACAATTTTAAATCAATAATAAGACAAAAATACCAACTAAAAAATAGGCAACAAATGAATAGAAATTTCTCCAAAGAGGATGAATAAATGGACAATAAATCATATGGTCAGAGTTAGCAGGCCATTTTTACACAAGAATGTCCTAAGGATCTGCCTCCCTCCCTTCCTTTCTTATTTGCTGCCCCCTCCTGCCAGAGACAGATGAGAATACTTAGGCATCAGCAGAAGTAAGATTTCAAAGCATAGAGCATACTTCTAGTTAGGGGGACATATAGTTTATTGTCCAAAGTGAAACTTTGAGGAGCGAAAGGAGGCACTGTTTATAACTACACTATAGGCCTAAATCATGACTGTTCCAAATAAACCAAGATATATGTCACTGAAAGTAGTTATTTCATCTGGAAGTATGATAGCATAACAAAGCTGGGATTTGACATCCTCTTAACTTGCCTTAGAATCTCGGCTCCATCAGTTTGACCAATTTAGTGACCTTGGGCAATTTACTCAATCTCAGTAAGCTTCAGTTTCCTCATTTGGGAAAATGGAGACAGTCGTCGTCGTCGGCAGCCGTCCGTCTTGAGAGACGATGGTGTAGCTTCTTAAGAGTCTATCTGCACCGCCGAGAATGGTTGTGCAGTCCGACTCGGGAGTGACACGGTATCTGTCTCCTCCCGTGTTGAATCGACATCTTGCGATGACGCTGGAGCGTCCTCTCCAGTGAAGCTGAAGCTACAGAGCCTGGGCAGGGTGATATGGAGGGTCCGCTGTTGCCCATGCAGCAGACCCCCCCTCTCTTCGCAGCTGAAGGATCCAAGGGAAAGACGGAGTCAATACAACTTGGCTTCAGGTGCGCCGCAGGAGTTGCCGGTGTTGACTACAACGTCAAACCGCCTTAGGGACTCTGGCTCCGGATTTTCTGTCGGGGTTTACTCCCTTAGCCTTTCCCCTGAAGAGGTATGCCGCAAGGCAGCAGAGGTTTTTTGGAATCAGAGTTTTCCTTCTCTGATGTGCCCTGACTGGAAGATCAAACCAGCAACACTTAGCTCGCAGGCCGACGCTCAATCCACTGAGCCAAACCAGCCAGGGTGATGGAGACAGTAACTGTTCCTATTTCTTAGTGTTTTGGTGAAAATATGAAAATAAGAGATATATGCACTGTTACCAGCATAAAATGTTTTTATGTAAATGGCAGCTAATGTTATAACTGAGAATAACTTACAAATAGATCATCTAAATGTGTAAGTAAAGGTTTTTACTTTATGAGAAAGAAATAATTAAATGGTAGATCAATGTTCTCTCAAGAAGTGAACTACACTTGGGGGATTCTTCTAAAAACCACTGAGATTGACACATGGCTCTAGACACCAGGCATGCCTCATTCACATTGTTCAACTGACAGCCTCAGAGTAGTGGGGGATGCATTTATTTCCATGTCTTTGCTACCCACATCGTATACAATAGTTCAGCTGCTGTTATAGGAGTAAAGAACCTGAGACTTCTTTTTGAGACCAGTAAATGGTTCTGTTTGGTGGAAACAGGATGTTCTGTCCTTTGCAAGTCAGGAAGGAGTGGGAGGTGGACTCTGAAAATCTATAGTAATTTGAGAGTTAGACTCTATTGAAGGAGTAAAAAAGTAGAGGCAAGATAATGGGAAGGGAGACTGTTAATTCTTCAGGCCCAGATGTTTCTCTCCACATGGCAGTAACTCTACCAGCATTCTTTACTTTAATTCACTTAGTCAAAGAAAATAGAAGAAGCCACTTGAAATGTAATTATCTCTTGCTGCTCCTGTTGGTGTCTCTAACACAAACAGTAGGGATATTTCTCATTTCATTGTTTACTGCAGTAAGATTTTAAAAAGGAGGTGGAGGAGGAGAATTCTCTCAGCACCTGCTTTCTTAATAGTGATTTCTTTGCCCCAGAGCCAGTGGTTTTTAAACAAAATGGGTACATTCTCATAAGCAACATCACCATCTTCCAAACACATTGTTGAAACAGGAAAGGTGATAGAACCATGACAACAGCTCCCATTTTCTGCTGGGCTAAGCGACCATATGCCATCCACCTTTTATTTTTTTGCTCAGTTATAATCAGTGCTTCCTTTACAAAGACCAATGACAGAAAAGGCAAATTTTCTTCTGTGCACCTCTTTTAGAATTTGTGAGCAATAGGAGAGGAAGTTGATCTAGTTTTCATCTGTTCTTTTGTTCTGAATTTCACTGGAAGTGTTCCTTTGAACAAAGAAAACAAAAATAATCTCTCCTGGCTTTTCCCAAAGCCTATCACAGCATCTTGCGTGATCCAGTACTTTGGGGCAAGGATGAGCTACTCTCCTGCTTGCCGTGTGGACGCAGGGGAAACTGACTAGCAAAACAGACGCACTGACACTTGCTCATGTTTGTTCAGTTCCCTGGGCTTCTACTCTCCTAGAGGAGAAACTGAACAACCTGCCAATTATTTCCTCCCTGTGAGCTGAAGGAAGAATAGACACACACCCAGCTCTCAGTTTAGTGACCCTTTACACAGCCTCAGACTCCATCATGGTGCTTTTCTTTGAATTGAAAAGACCTTAATTTTTAGAAAATTTGAAATTTAAAGCTGTCTTATTGCTAAAAGCTCCTTTAAACTCGCATTGTGGTTTGGAGCCATACGTCATCGAAGCCGTGTTGCTCAGCTGATGTACTGCACCCATGTATCATGAGAGCGCCATCCCTCTCCTGATATATTATTATAACTCACAAGTGGAGCACTGCCAGTGATGTATGGCTTAAAAACACAACTGCAAGCCACAAAGTTCCACAGGGTCTCCACAAATCCTGGGAAGTGTTTTCGAAAACCGAATTGGTTCTTTATCTTTTTTTCCTCCCTTAAAGTTGCTCAACTTGACTGGGACAATCTGGGTACATGGAAATCACTGTTTCCTCTGGTTCATGAAAGGCATACCAGCTGCATTAGCGTTGCTGATATCCTGAAGGAAGGGACTCATTAGCAAGAGGGCTAGAAACCATCATGATGCTTATGCGTTTTGACAGACTGCTAATTTTATCCTGAGTTGCTTATGTTAAGGTGTTCTTGAGGCCCTGCGAGCAGTCATACTTTCAGTGACATTTATTTCAAAAGGAAGGAGCTGGCAGTGTTTTCCCTCTGAGCCTAAATCTAGTAGCAGAAGGTGAGAGTTTCTCAAACCAAGTAAGGCAGAATCCAGTCCTGAAGAAAGCACAAACTTTGTGTTGGTGGTAGTCCAGAGTAGAATATGTTTAGCAAAGCTCACTGAAAACCAAGCCTTCTGGTTCAGAGCAGAAGCAGGCTGTCAAAAATACAACAGTAGTGAGTCACATAATACACACTGTCTTGAAATATAGTAATTGCTAGAATTTACTGAATATTCAGAATATGCCAGCATTGATCTAAACATTTAACCTACAATTTTCATATAATTGGCACAATAATCGTATGTATAAGGATACTGGTATTTTCTCCACTTGAAAGATGAGGCAAGATGAGAGAAGATATAGATGAAGAAACAGAGGCGTAGGGAGGCTGAGCGAGCGAGTTTGCTCAGTTCCAGAACCCAGGCATCCCACGAGCAGCCCAGCAGAAGTTAGAAGCCCACTATTCCCTACACTACTCACCCTTAATTTATTAAGCACTTTTGCAAGAGAGGCCTTTGAGAGAAAAAAATTTCTTATAAATTTGAGAATCAATCTTCTACAAATATTCTATATTACCTTTTAGCTAATTATTGCCTTTCAGTGACATAACAGTTTCAAGGTCTTAAAACTGTTCAGCAAGAGAATAGAATTTATAATCACTTCCCTTTAAAAAGCTGACAAACTCAAGCAAGATCTATAAAACCATAATAAACCTCTTATAGAGTTATTCCTGCTGTGTTAGGTTATGCTCATGCAACAAGATTGTTACAGAAACAGGGGAGTCCAAAAACAAACCCCAGAGTTTGCGGCTGGGAGATAGGCAGCAGGAAGCAGCTTTCAGGATGCCCTTGCATGCCTGGAGCTAATACCTGGAAACATTGTTGCAAAGATCCACTTTACTTCTAAGACTCAGGAAGATGGGAGGGATCTTGGACTGTGGGCTGGTCCGGAAAAAGCAGACAGAGCCTATGTAGGGTTCTGTGAATGGTCAGGACTGTTTGCAACACCCACTGCGTGAGAGGATGCAGGGGGAGAGAGGAGGCAGGGAGGAAGAGAAGCAGCTGCGGACATATTTTGGGCTGGCTCTGGCTCTAGGAGGCTCTCTCTCTCAGGCTCTCTCTGGCCCTCACGCCCTCACTCTCTGGCTCTTGTGGGCTCCCTCCATGTGGCTTGGAGAAGGGATCTCCAGGCTGCTTTAAGAAGAGGCTCTTGCCAGGCTGCTTTGAGAAGGAGAGGAGATTCACACGGTTTCCAGGAAGAAGGCAGTTTGCAAGGAGGCTGAGAATCCAGGCGGTCCTGCATTGAGAGCTGGAGGGCACCACAGCACAGAAAGGACCTCCCCAATCAGAACTGAGTGATTGGCAGCTACTGGTAAAGCTGAACTGTGCCTAGGAAGTAGGGAAATGGTGTTTCTGACTTTCCTAAGACTGGCCAGGTCTGGGAGGGGGAGGCAGGACTATGTGTAAATAAACAATTCTTTTTCTTTTCACCAAACTCTGCTATTCAGAGTTATAATTCTGGTGGCGGGCAATCGGGCCCCTAACTAAACAGCCCGTGGGTTCTGTTTCAATCGAAGCAGCCCAAGGGTTCTGTTACAAGATGGCGGAACTCCAGGTAGACCATTCCAGGATAGAGTCTTCCTGTTCAGCCCCACAGGCAGGAGGTCGTGTTTGCTGCTGTTCTGGGACAGCACCTTGATGATACCTCTGTTAAAATGACTTTCAAAAGATACAAAGAATGTTTCAGGATTTGTCAAACCTATATTTTATCAGCTATCACTATAGTCATTGTGTTTACAGTAATATTCTTGCTAAGAAAAATTAAAAAGTGTTCTTCTCTTATTGGGGAGTTCCTATCCCTTTGCTTCACTCCCACTTCCCCAATGTATCAGAATAAGTTCAAATGCCTTCAGACTCTTCAGTTCCTTTGATTCTTTGTATTTATCTCAATGACTATGTTTTTCCATAAAGTATCAATAATTACAGGTTTCTCTCTTCCATTAGTCTGGAACTCTGGGTTATTCATTACTCTATTTGTCTCCTTATTATTTCCTTCCCTCACTCCAGGTTTCTAGCTTAGAGGATACATGGTGTAAATGTGGGACAGATGGATGGATGATGGATAGATGGATGAATGAGTGGGTGAATGACCCAAGTGTTCTCAATTTGTTAGCTTACTTTGAAAAAAAAAGGAAGGAAGGAAGGAAGGAAGGAAGGAAGGAAGGAAGGAAGATAGAAAGAAAGAAAGAAAGAAAATACAAAGAAACCTCACATGCAGAGATTCTTGCGGCACTCCTGTCTTTTCCTTCTGTTGAGAGTTCCTGCACATACAAGGGTGTAGTCTCTGCAGAGCCCTTGGGACTGCTTTGCACATACCTTTCTTCCCATTCAGAAGTATCTTTTTACTAACACATAAGTTTGAAGGTCTTGTCTTTCTGGCTTCATTTAAGTCCTTTTTAAAAACTGCTCAAATATGCTGAGTGTCTGGAGCAAACAGCTCATCCTGAAAACAATCAGCATGGCACAGGCTGCCATGGGGACTTACCTTCACTCAGCATTAACATTAGTAAGCGTCACTGCAGTTGTCTCTCAGGAAAGTAGAAACCCACCCTTTCTTTGGATAGTTTCTGACCTTCATGAATTACTTCCCTATGCTCTCTTTGCTAAAAAGACTATCTAGAATATGTATTTTTAATTTACACACCATATCAGATCTGCAGAGGTATTCCCTCTGGGTACCTTTCTGTTGGGTATACAATAAAGGATTTAGATGCAAATGAAGCAGTGATGGCATTTTTCCTTGTCTTACTCATTTTTGTGACAAATACACATTGCTTTATTGTTTACCATACACATAATTACAGTTCTTTATGTTTCAATAAAATATATAATAATAAACATTTACTGCTCCATGAATAAGCATTCAAATGAATCCTTTAATGGATGTTACATGTTTTGAAGCAGCTCTGTGGCTTTCTAGAAATCTCGCCCTCTACTTAATGAGCATCATTTCCATAATCTGTGCATTATTGTCTAAGCCTCCCTTTAGGAATATTTTACAAAACAAAAAATTTGTGAAATATTATCAGACCCAGGGAAAAAAATGTTAAGGGGATTAGCAACGTGTCCTGTGAAAGGGACAAGACAAGCTTTCATGTCCCTCCAGAGACAGTGGCACAGTAATTATAGATGGAGATGGGGTTTTCTAATTATCTCACTAGCCAAGTGCATCACTACTATAGTTTTTGCCTTTAATATCTAGTTTAAGTAACATAAATGAGAAACCTGGAAAGGTCAGCCACGAAGGGCAAGCTTGTGCTAGTTCCCTTTCTAGTGCTTGTAACAAAGAGACCAGGCGGTAGACCTATAAGTTAGCGGAGGTCAGGATACCACAAAATGGACACTCCTTTATGTGGAAGCAGGCACATGATTTGAGTATCAAACAGTCACCTGAAGTAATTGAATCCAGACAAGATCCTAAGCTGGGCTTCAAGTTAATTGTGTCACACATTATATTCACTGTGAGTTATTTTTTTAGGAAAATTATTTAATTTAATTTTATGTCATTATCATTTCAAAAGGTTAAACTATTTCAAATAATTTTTGTAAACTGTGTTCCCCAAAGCAGGTGCTTTGAAAAATAACAAACACATATGGTATATTTCTTTTCCCTTTGTCCAATAGCTAAGATGAGGTTGTTTAACTAGACAGAGATTCTGGGAGAAATCAAGGAACAAAAATCCTGTGCTGGCCTCTGCCGAGCAATAGCAAATGTGTTCAAGCGACAGCTTTTACTTCATGACATGTGGGTTGGCACAATTTATTTAAACTTTGTCAGGTGGGAGTCACTTTACATAGTTAGAAGCTGCATTTCTTTAGTATGAATAAATATCTCCAGGCCCACGTGGAACATTTAGCAGTTGAGGTTATTTACCATTGGTACTGCAGCAAACAGCTAAGAGTCCACAGAGAACGCCCGTTTCATGATTTATTGTGAGTAATTCACTCCTTGCTTTCATCGTGACTGCAAAATCTCTCAAATGAACATTATCCTTCCTTAACATGAGCAAATGTAAGATTTTCACATTTCAGTATGGCTATTTTCATGAATAACTTCAACAAAATAAAATATTCAGCATAAATAGAATTTAGTGTGATCCAAATTTTATCATATTTCTCCACTGGATTTTTTTCACATCTCACTTTTTTTGTTTGCTACATATGCCTTTTCGTTTTCTAGTGTCCCTGAATTAGAAAGAACTAGGCAGAACCATATTTTAGAAGGTTATATTTTGCTTCTAACTCAAGTGAGCAGGCATTTATTTTGGAGTCATGCCTTTAGAAATAACATCTTTTCAGATGGTCCAAATCTCAACCTACAGAGATGCTAAATGGAACTGTTACTTTTTTGCCAGGGTTGTGCCGATAGGATAGAGAGAGCATTAACTTCATAAATGAGATTTTTTTCAAAGTCATCATTATAAAATATACCAGAAAAACCCCTCATCCCTAATTCCCTACAACCCATGAGCACTGATTTGATAGCTCAAGACAGGAGAAATGATTCTGATTAGCCCAATGATCCCAGTTTTATAGGAACCTTCTAAATTATATCTCAGTTTGGGTCTAGAATGATGATGCTGGGAGCATCCAGGGGGCTACATATCATCTCAGCCCTACTCCCACACAGGGAGCCAGTGAGATTTGTGGGACCCTGTCTGATGACTTTGAGGCACAAACAATGAATACTGCTAAGGCAATAATAATAAAAAGAAAACAGGCAGTGGGAAGAGCCAGCCCTGGAACCATCCCTCACTTTTCTCATAATATACTTTATTGTTCAATGAGACACAGTGAGTCCATAGGCAGTGCCCAGACTAAATAATATGAGAAATCGATACTGGTTTTTGTTTTTTTTTCTGGGTGAGTTTAGCAACTGAGGCCCTTAGCTTTATGTTGACTAAACTTTTTCAGTTCAGAATGGACCCATTGCTAACTTCAGTCTCCATGGTTCACCATGAACTGGCCATTGATGGATACACACTGTATCATGTCATTGGGTCAGAACCCCCCTTATAGAGGAGTTGCAGTAGAGTCTTAACAACAAGTCCAATGTGCCAGGAATCGGACAAAGACCAAGATTTACAGTGGTGGAGACCTTTCAGGAAAGGTTAGCACAAGTGCTCCCTCTTGGAGTGAGTCAGGAGTGGCTCTGCAGGAGGTGAGGTCAGGTGAACTGTTTACCACTTCCTTATGCCCTTTACCCTTAAAGTGACTTCTGGTCAAGGCACCATCCAATAGATAACTATGCATTGTTGCATGTAAATAAACAAACTGTCTTGTTGCTTTTGGCTTAGGATATTACTGGGCCCTGACTACTGCCAGTGCTGGCTTAATTCATTTATGTGATTAACCAACAATTCATCTTTTAAAATTAGTTACACATGGCCCTGGCCAGGTAGTTCAGCAGGTTAGAGCATCATTCCAATATGCCAAGGTTGGTGTTTTCATTCCCGGTCAGAGCAAATACAACAATCAAGCAATGAATGCATAAATAACTGGAACAACAAATTGATGTCTCTTTCCCTTTCTCTCTGTAAAAATCAATATAAAAATAAGATTAGTTACATAAGCAAGCCAATCCAGGTCTGTGAATATAAAATTTGAAAATCAAATTTTGATCCTGAGAAATATCACACCTTCACTGGCAACAACTCTAGGCAGACAGCATCAAAGGTAATGCTGAATGAATTAGAAGTCCATGCTGTACACTTGAAACTAATTCAAAATGATAATAATAAAATAACAACAATAATAATAATGCCCTGCAGCAGTGCAAATTGTAAAGTGCTCTCAGTGGACATGTAGCCACCATCTAGATTTCAGACCAAGCATAGCTTCCATTTGAAGCCCAGTGACACAGAAGGTGTAGATCCCTAACTCTACATCATGGGATGACAAAATACAGATTGTGTAATGAGACCAGCTAGGTTCAATTCCTGGTCCTGCTACTAGAATAGTCACTCATCTCAGAGCTTCAGACTCCTCAATTGTAAAATAAATCTAAATCACAGCATTGCTATGAGAATTAAATGGCTTTGTATTGCAAAGTGCTTAGACTAGTACTTGGAACTGAGTGAGCATCAACATAAGTGTTTGCAGCTATCGTTGCTGCCGCCACCACTACTATTACTGCTACTTGAACAACAACAGCAGCAACAACAACAAAACAACTAAGTTTTTAATTAAATTTTAAAATAAAGATTCATTATGAGTCATCTTCCAACTCTCTTTTAAGGAGGTCAATCCATTCCTTAAAAAATTATTCTTTGAAGCCTAATCTAGAAAACAGACAAAAGTAGAGCCATTCTCCCAGAAACCAAAGTGAGACCCCACACATATCCTGGGTTCATAGAAGGCCTGACACTTCCACAGAACTTTCAATGTCCTGGAGAGAAAGACTGAAAGCAGAGACCTGGGAGGTTCTCCTTTGGATACAAATCCTTAGGCTATGAATAGAAGGGCCAAGCTCTACAGTCATATGACCTGTGATGAAAATCCCATTACAACTTCCATGTCCTGGGTGACCCTGGAAAAGCAGTTTTATACCTGTAAGCCTTAGATTTCACATTTATCAAATGCAGATAATGAAATACCTTCTTCAAAGGGCTACAGAGAAGGTTAAATGATATAATACATGGAGAGCCCTGAGCACAGCTCCAATAAGAAATTTGGAAATGCACAATAAGGAAATGTACAATAAATGTGATCTGTTCTTCTAGTTACTATTGCTTGGGCCTCTACCCAAGTGTTATCTCATACTATAGACTGAATGTTTGTGCACCCCTAAAATACATATGCTGAAATTCTAACCCCCAATGTGATGGTATTAGAAGGTGGGGCCTCTGGGAGGTAATTAGTTCATGAGGATGGAGCCCTCATGAATAGGACTTGTGCTCTTATAGAAAGACAAGGGTTTTTGCTTCCTCTTCCTACTCTCTGCCATGTGCAGATACAAGAAGATAGCCATCTACAAACCAGGAAGCAGAGTCCTCTTCAGATATCAGCTCTGTGAGTGCCTTTACCTTGGGCTTCCCAGCCTCCAGAATTGTGAGAAATAAAGATTGGTTAAGCCACCCAGTCTATAGTGTCCTGTTATAGCACCCAGAACTAAATCAGCTCCCTAGTAAGGACTACGAATTCTTTTATGTAAGAGCCCACACTGTAACAGTTTCCTAACACTATTCCCTCTCCCCACCTGAAATTACAATCAGTATTTGCTTAATTTTGTTATCCTTTTGACAGCCATGGTTCCCATGTCCTCTCCCTCCTGCAGCTGTCTGGGAGTTTCCTGTGATAGTGGGGAGTGTCAAGCTGAGCTCCGTTTGGCCTTGATCAGCCCCAGACTCGCAGCTGCATGATAACAACTGAATTCAATAGTGCCTTTTTTATTCCCCTGTGAAACAGCCCCCTCTTTCCCTAGGACCCTGGAGTTGGGCCATTCGCGGCACGGCTTCCTCCCCACTTCCTAATTCCCTCAATAAACTTCTTTTCTTTTGCTCGGTGCCTCTTAAATGGTTCTCTGAGTGACACCATTCTTACACCTTTGACATATTTATAGATGCGATCCTAGTACCTGGAGTTATGCCTAGCACATAGTAGACACTCAATGTGTGTACAATGGACAGATTAAGAGAAATGGGAGCAGGAGAGGAAGCATTCCTATTCAATGTTCAAGAGGTCCTAGTAACTATAATGGACTTGAAGGCAGGAGGTACAATTCTTTTTTTAAGGAATAGCAGAAATACTTCTGATGGTGTATGCTTTTGTGTATACAGTAGTGTAAAATGACTCTGCTCTAACTGTCTACTCTTAAGAGTACTCTCCGCTATCAAGGCACAAAAAGCGGGCTGAGTAACCAGACCAGGTCAAGGTGAGCCACAGTGAAAGTCCAGCCAAAGCAGCAAGGACACAGCTGGACACCAGTGTCCTCATGGACCTCTCACCCCTTTCTTCTGAAAATTGCTCTAAATTATGATCTTTCTCTGGATCTTTCTCTCTCCTTTCTTCTCTCCTTACCTCCCTCCCTTCCTTTCTTTGTTTCTCTTATACTTGGCTGTATGTTGTTTATGAAAAAGTTCTCCTGTGATTCCACAATTCTTTTTCACCCTAAGGACTCTGTAGCTCTTACTGCAGGGACTGTGATTATACAACTAGAGTTGTGATTCTTCACTGGCATTATGTCTACTTTGAGGACCTGTGTAATATTAGGGTTTAAAATAGAATAGTATACATTGGAGAGAGAACACAGGTCTCAGAGCTATGCTGTAGACATGAGGGCCATGAGCGAGTTGGGGACTTCTGCAGAGGCTATGAGAGCCCCAGGAGAGGAAGGCACAAACCATGGTCAGATACCACGAGGACCAATGCTCTGGCCTTTGCACCACTGTGTGTGGTTAGTTAGGGTGAGAGAAACTGTGATGGGATGGAGAGTGGTGGCTGAACTGGAAAGGGCTGGGCACCGGAAGTACAAGGTCTGTACAGAAGGTGTCCAGCCATGTACTATGAAAAATAGAGACATTTTTTGAAGAAGATACAAGAAACACTATACACAGGACAATGACACCACAGTCCCCTTGAAAGAAGGCACCTTGGGACCTCACATAGTTCTCCCAATCTCCATCAACCACCCTGTCATATTTTCTTGAATCTCATCCATGGGCTGAAATATCTTCCCTTTCAAAGGTGATTTTAGTTTGGGGAAAAGCCAGAAGTGGCAGAGTACCAATCTGGACTGTAGGGGGGTTAAGTCACTTGGTTGATTTGATGTTTCACCAAAACACTCTGCACAAGACGTGATGCATGAGTGGGGACATTGTCGTGATGAAGCTGCCAACCACTAGTTACCCATAGCGGTGGCCTTCTGAATCATCTGAATAGTTTCTGCAGGAGAATGTTCAAGATTAATACAAAATTTGATTCAGATTCATTGTTCTGCTCACTCATTTTGAATAAGATGGCCACACAGTACACATGCTAACTTAATGGTGTCTACTGCCCCCACTGACTAGTACAGTGAAGTTGTCATTGTTCACACATGTGCATTCCAGTCCATTCTCCTTGGCTGCCAGGTTACATCAATGCCATGCAAACCATTCTCATTATATTAACAATGGCTGGACTTTTTCTGGACAGATCTCGTATGTTAATATGTGGAAAGTCATGCCACCTTCAATGGAAGCTTACTTTTGAGAACTAGACTCTTCCTTCAACAGTGTAGCCCCATAACACAGTCGGTAAAATCTTCTAAATCCCTGGGATCTGGATATTTCTCACGATCTCTTTCTTATGATGCAAAGTGGCCTCAGGACAAAGGCTGGGTTCTGGTGAACCATGAACACTACCAGCATTGGGGAGGCTGAGTCCCCAGGCTCCACTCTCCTCCACCTTTCTGAATCTCTCACTCCATCCCCCTCTCTGGACTGCAGCCCTCAGAGTGTGTCCATAGTTAGCATCTCAGCATGAAACCCTGAACCTTTACATGTGGACCTTCCTATAGGCAGCCTCTTTGGTTCTCAGGCAAACATTAGCCATGGACTCCATCTTTCCAGAAATCTCAGGAATCCATTCCTACCAATAACCACCTTATTCCTGACACTCCTGTGTCCAAATTAGTCTCCCCAAACAAAACTTGAGCCCAAGTCTCATGACGATCCTCCTAACATCAGTTTTATCAGACTGTCGGCTAACTATTCTACCAAGAACGAGTGGTAAAAAAAAATCACATTTATAAGACAGAAAAAAAAGGCTTTTCCTTGAACAAAACAGAAAAGCATTTCTCCTTTTACCAAGAGGCCTCATTTGGCCATCCCTCCAGAGAGATGCTTTCTGAGACACCAGCTGCCTTGTTCCCTCGCGCCTCTTCAGCAACTTAGTTCTCTGCCAGGGTTCTCTCCAGGGGCATCTGCCTGAGAGATTCCGATGCTTCGACTGGTTTCAACCAGAATGCTGAGCCCACTATTGTGAGAACAGATCTGCCCTTCTATTACGCTAGTCAGAAGAAAAACAAGGCATTGCAATAAATCTTAAGAGTGCATCCTTGAGAGCACACAGCTTTGCTCAAATTGCACTCCCTTCTTTGGGAGCATTAAACAAGGCAGGTAGCAGAGTGGAAAATGGCAATCAGAGGGAGACATGGGCTTAGGCTCAGAGCAAGAGAAGACTGGCTAGTGCCAAGCACTTTCAGGTTGACATAAGCCAAGTATTTTTTAAAGCCTGGAATCCAAGGGAGGTAAGACAGCTTTATAGGGAGCAAAGAAATATTTTCAAACTTCAGTTATATCAGTATGGAAATTGGAGGAGGATTTATATCTCAGAAAAGGAAGAGAAAGAACAGTGACACCTGTTTTATTTGAAATGCCACCCGCACCCCTCCCCCGGTCCCGGGCTTGGTCTTTGTGGAGTATGAGGAGAGGGTCCCTTGGGAAAGTTCACTTCATTCAGAACCATTGACTGCACATGGAAATGAGAACAACTCCACTCTTCTTGGCTAGTTACAGAGGCTGATTTTCTGATACCTGGATAAAGGCCACCATATCAGCCTATGAGACCCTGGTATACCTTACAGTGCATTTTTCAGACACTTTGAAACTCTCTCCAATAGGAAGACCAGCCAAAGAGTAGAGGAAAGAACATACCAGGCTCTACCATAGGAATTCTTCTACATCCCAACACCTTTTCATTGTCACACACATGTCCTGCCCCAGGGACACTAACACATCCCTCAGAGCCAAGCCTGCAGAAGGTAGTGGTGAGAAGTGCAACAGCTCTGGAGCTGGACTGCCTGCGTTTGAATCCTTGTCTTGTCTCTATTAGTCTCTGTGAGACTTGCAGCCAGTTACTTAACTTCTCTAGACCCCAGTTTCCTCACCTGGACATAGACATAATACTTTATACATTTCGTACCATTTCCCCCAATTGATAATTAGGCATAAATTATGCAAAATAAATGCTTGGCAAGGATCTAACACACAGAAGGTGCTCTCTAAATGTTAGGTATGGTTGTCATCTCATTTTATTGAAACGTTTCTAAAAGCACTTTTTATTTTTAGATAATTATAAATTCAAAGGAAGTTGCCAAAAATAGTACAGAGAGATCCTGTGTAGTGTACCATTCACTTAGTTTTTCCAACTACTATGTATGGTATCAGGATACTGCCATTGGTACAATGTGCTTATCGTTCTAAGTCATTTTATCACATGTGGAGATGAATTACTACTACTGAAATCAAGATACAGAACAAATCCATTACCACAAAGATCTCCTTTGTGCCCCTTTTCAGTCATACTCAGAGCCCTCCTCCTACCGTCCCTAACCCCTGGCAACCACTAACCTGTTCTTTAGCTCTTGTCATTTTGAGAATGCTATAAAAATGGGATCACATACTATTACACTTTTTGAGATTGACTTTTTCCATTTGACATAAAGCCCTTAAGATCTATCCAAGCTGTAATGTGTATCTATAATTCATGCCTTTTTATCGCTGAATAGCAGTCTATGGTAAGGATATACCACAATTTATTCCACCATTCACGTATCAAAGGACCTTTGGGTACATGCAGTTTGGGGTGACTACAAACAAAGCTACTATAAACATTCGTGTACAGGTGTTTATGTGCACACAATTCATTCTGTGGGATAAATGCCCATGAGTGTATGTAATTGCTGGGTCCTATGGTTAGTGAAAGTTTAGTTTTTAAGAAACTGCAAACTATTTCCCAAAGTGGCTATTACACTTTATATTCCCACCAGATTGATTCAGTTTCTCTACAACCTTGACAGCATTTAGTGTAATGTTACCTCATCATGGTCTTAATTTGCATTTCCCTAAGGACTAGTGATTTTCTGATGTCGTTAAGGCCTAGTGATATTGAATATCTTTTCATGTGCTTATTTGCCATCATATGTCATCCTCTTCAGTGAAATGTCTATGTCTTTTGTCCATTTTCTAATTTTATTGTTCATTTTTCTCTACTACTGAGTTCTAAGAGTTCTTTCAATATTTAAGGACAGCTCATTTATCAATATCTGTAAATCTCAGGAATCCTTTCTTGGTCCGTTCAGCTAGAAGTAATCTCTTCTTTCCCTAACTTCTTTTCAGAAGTTTCACTTCGGACTTTTGTTTTTCTCTATCTTGCCCCTTCACCGACAGCACTCCTAGACCCCTTACTACTCTATCAGCAGAATCCATGTCTGTCTTCCCTGGTGCCTTGCCATAAGTTGGGCACCTATCTAGCATTCCATTCATGTCCACCAAGTTAGTGCAGCAATGATACCTGGATTTTCATTCAGTTACTATAAGACTGTAGTCCAAAGCAAAAATCATGGTTACCATGGATACAGAGGCTTGAAATAGATATAAGTAACTTAATACCCTGGAAAAGATAACTAATTACCAGAAGCAATACACACATTTAGATGTGTCAGTGATTTCTTCTTGGGTACCACACTTATAGCTAACACCGTGAAACACTGCTGTTTATTGAGGAATATGTATTTATGCCAACCTGTGACTCACATTTGGCTAATTAAGCACACATGCATTTCAGCACTTGTGATCTATGAGCTGTGTTTACATAGGAACATCCTATTGAATGGAGAGGCAGTTGTTTAGTACCTCTAACCTATTTCAAGCCTTATATTTAATTAATGAGAGTTTCTGAAGGTAATGCAGGGTATGACTTAGAATTAAAGAGCTACCTACACTCTTTGCAAATCACAACAAAGCATAATTAAATAATGAGATACCTGTATACATCGTAGAGCCTTTATTCCAAAGGAATTAAAGCTCCAAGGAAGACCAGACCACAGGGGAAGTTGAGGAAGGAGTGCAGGTAAGGAGACATGGAGGAATATTCCATCCTTAGGATCCTCACTGGCTGCAAGATGGAGACAGGGAGAGAACATTTCCTTCCTCTCTCTTTCTTCCTCCCTCTGCCATGGGTGTTCTAAGGATCACTTGCAATAACAGAGGCAAATTGCTTTGTTAAAGCAAAGCCATAATATAAAATACAGGAATTACCACTGCAAGTATTTAAGTGGATTTGATTATTTGGGTTTTTCATGGCAGAAGAAAAATAGCTGAACTCAGGAAGCTCTCCATGATCTGTCCCCATCTCCCTCCTGAACCCACCTCTCATTGTTGTTCTTTGTCTTCCTGTTCATATATGCCAGCCACCTTGACCTTTCTCTCTTCCCCAGAAAATCAGGCACATTCTGGCCTTGGGGATTCCACATTTGCAAATGCCTCCTCCACGGCAAAGTCGTCCCCTGGCCCACTGTCCAATCAAATCTGCCATCCACCTCACCTTTACATCACTTCTCTCAGTTTTTTCCCAGTACTTACCACCGTCTAGAAGTACTGTATTCCTTTACTTGTTGATTTGGTTTCTTTTCTACTCTCCTCACCACCCTCCCCTGGGGTAAGGAGCAGCAAACTCAATGGCTCTGTATTATCTCTAAACTATGACCTCAGAAGAGTTCACTGCAGTCCCCAAGAGGGGAACACACTGTATTTCTTCTGAGACAAATTTCTTGGGTACTGGGCAAAATCTTCCTTTCATTTTACGTAACTTGGGCAAACACCATTTATTCTAACACTGACAGACTTGATTCTCATGCTGAGTTCTCAAGAGCTCCTAGGATTCTGCAGGCAGTAAGTGAAACAACTTCATATGAGTAAATAGCAGTGCTCGGAATATTAGTATTAAGTTGAAATGGCCACAATTTGTTGTTTTGACCCAACCACTTTCATACGGTTTAATACAGTAACAAGAACAGCAGTATGAGCCCTTGCTATGTGCCAGGATTTGTATTGAGAGTTTGATATCATGTTAGCTTGCTCACATCTCACTGCAATCCTCTAACCTGAGTACTCTAATTCTCCATGTGGTACAGATAAGCAGAGCAAGGCTTAGGGAGATTAAGGGATTTTCCCAGGTAAGAAGTGGTGGCAGCAGGTAGCAAACCCCACCTTGCATGATCCTGGAAAAAATATGTGTTCCCTTCTCAGCAGGGTTCACAGCACAGAGAAACAACTGAGCAATTGCAGGGGCCATTCTGTGCTCTGTTGTCTCCAGAATTCCAAGGTTTCTGCTGCTGAGTGGGAACCCTGCAACCTCACTGACCCCTAGAGTCATCAAGTTGACAACCTTCACAGTCACAGCCACTGCTTCCAAAAGAAAAAAAAAAAAAAAGTTGATAAAACAGGGTAAAAATATATATGTTAGCACTTTCTGCTGATTTTCTTGTACCCAGACAAGGAATTCTGAAGAGAACACTGATATCAGCTTGCAATGCCTCATCCACCTCTGGTCCTTGAGACACCTGTGACCCTTCAGCGACCTCTAGACTCCTGGTCCAGAAGAAGAGAGCATCAAACCTTATGACCTCTCAACTTGGGGAGGTGACTCTTCCTATCACAAATCACATCTAAGTTCCCACTAGAACATGAACTGAAGGCCAGTGGCATTGAGAAGAGGAGGTATTTCAGGGCTTGCTTTCGAACATTTCTTATATTAGAAATTTTGGAATTCTAGGAGGGACTTTGGAAATGTCTATTCCAATCCCTTTCTTTTAAAAATGGGGATACCAGTGCTCCAACGTTATATGCTAGATCCAGAAATGAGATGAGAGCTCAGAATCAGGCAATGATTTTGAATTCCAATACATATCACTGTAATTTGAATTTAAGAAATTCAAACAAAATTGGCATTGCCATTTGCTCTTATTTGTAGCAATATTATTAGGAGAACAAAATGTTGAAGAATTCAGACCCTGAGTCACCAGCTTCAGGCCTGTAAGCTGAGCTGGGTTTCTTACAAGTGTGACCATGGCTAGGTCCCACCACTGTGAGTCCCAAGCTTCTTGTCTGTGCTATAGAATGAATAACAGTAGCTATATCACAAAATCACAAAGTGGTTGTAAAGATTCTGTGAGTCAGGTACCAAAATAGCTCTAACCAAGGTCATCAGTGACATCCAGGTTCCCAAATTCAATGAATACTTCCTGGTCCCTGGATCTCTGGATGGCCATGGCTGATAGCTTCCTGTAAATCCCCCTTCCCCACACCCCCCACCACCAACACACACACACACACACACCTCCTAGGATGACCTTCTTTTCCTTCTTTTCTGACATTACTCCTTCCTCTCTGGGTAATCCTTAGTCTCCTTTGCTGGCTCCTCCTCAGCCTGAATTCTCAGTGTTGGAGAACTGTAGGTCTTGGTATTATATCCTCTTACCTTCTCAAACAACACACTTTTCATAGTTGACTCCATACAATCTTATTGCTATAAATAGCACCCAAATGCTGATGAAAAATACTTTTATAGCCTCAAATGTCAGAATGACTACTTGAGACCTCTTTGTGGATGTCATAGAAGAGTCTCAAGTCAACATAACAAAAATGGAACTCTCCATTACCCCATCTCCAAACTTGGTTCTTTCCCATCTTGGTAAACAGGACCTCTACTCATTCATTACTCCAGCTGAATCTAACAGTCATTCAGGGCCCCTCCATTTCCCCCTTTCCCACCATGTATCACTAAATCCTAAGGATCTTACTTTCAAAGTATATGTTAACCCTGTATGCTTTTCTTCCTGTCCACTGCCACCATCATCTCTCATCTTCATGACTGCAATCACCTCCAAGGTGGCCTCCTGACTCTATCTCACACGTCCATAGTCAGCTCTCTGTACAATAGCCAGGGTGACTTAAGAAAGGGAACACAGACCCCAGTGTGCTCTTTGTTATATCTTTCACTGGTCTCCTGTTGCTTTTAGAATAAAGGATAAGACTATGTCTTTAAAATACTCCAGATCTACTCACAAAAAAATTCTAGAATCATTCTCCTCTTTGATCATTTCTTTGCATTTCTATTGACCTAGAATAAGTCATGCTCCTTCTTGAGTCAGAGTCTTCACACAGGTTGTCCATTTCTTAAGCAACAAATTCTTCTTCCTGAATCTCTTGGTTAAGAACCCCAGCTCTGGAGTCAAATTGTCTAACTGGTTTTGTGCTAAGGGTAGGCTCCTTAGTATCTCTGTGCCTCAGTTTCATCATCTATAAAATGGAGACAATAAGAATATCTACCTCATGTGGTTATAAATATTAAAATACATAAAGTATGTAAAACACTGAGAACAGTACCTGTCATATATAAAACAAAGAAAAAATGATACCTATTATTTTAAAATATCACTATTATCCTTCAGCTTTCAGCATAAATGCTACTTTTTTTCTGCCATTCTTCTGCACATTCTGTTTTTTAATCCTCGCCCAAGGATATGTTTATTGATTTTAGAGAGAGAGAAAAAGAGAGAGGGAGAGGCAAAGAGAAAAGAGAGACAGATAGACAGACAGTGAGAGAGACATATTGATGTGAGAGAGAAACAGGGATCAGTTGCCTCCCATATATGGCATGACTTGGGATTGAACCCACAACCTTTTGGTGTATGGGACAATGTTCCAACCAACTGAGCACCCAGCCAGGGATTTATATTCTCTTATTTTTTATTTTTAAATTACAGTTGACACTCAATATTATTTTATATTAGTTTTAGGTGTAAGTGCTACTTCTTAAAAAGCTCTTACTCTAAACCCCAGTATATATCCATTCTGTTTTCACAGAACTAATCTTAGTCATCAAATATTTATTTTGAGGCTCACTGTCCACTTCTGATTTACACTATACTCCATGTTTCACAGAACAGGAAACTTCTGTGTTTCCTTCCCTTGGAGCCCAGCACAGGAACTGAGATACATGGTGGCTTAACTGTGTCCCCATTGGGTCCATATATTGAAGCTTTAACTCCTAGGACCTCTTAATGTGACTATATTTGGAAAAAGAGTCCTTTAAAGATGCAATTAAGTCAAAATGAGGCAGTTAGATGTGCCCGCATTCAACATGACCCTGTTTCCACAAAAATGAAAAATTTGGGTACAAAAAGAAACACCAGGGATATATGTGCACAGAAGAGCATTTGAGGCTACAAGAAGGTGTCCACCTGCAAGTAAAGGAGAGTGGCTTCAGGAAAGATCAAACCTGCCGACACCTTCATCTTAGATTTCCAGCCTCCAGAACTGTGAGAAAATACATTTCTGTTGTTTAAGCCACACAGTCTATACTTTGTTATGTCTGCCCTAACAAATGAAAACACTCAGTAAACACTCACTAAGTTGATGCATGAATAGATGAACATTCCAGCTCATGTCCCAATGCATGTTAAGTATACTGCAAAGGTTGACTTCTGTTTTTGAAATAATTATGATGAATGTAATGATGACTCAGTAGCAAATTCACCTAATGTGTAATACCCAAATGACAGAAAAAAAGTCTCAGTGACATTTAGTGCTTCTCAACTGTAATACTGAAGCATAATGTTATTAAATATAAAGATCTGAGACCTTCCCTTGTGAGCGCCTAAATAATATTGTTAGGACCTCTGTCTCTTTACTAATGTGTCTATGTTAGAACTCAACCATTTTTATGATAGACCCTTGAGTATATAACATTAAAGTGTTATACAGTAAGTGTAACACAGGTGAGGGCTGATCTTGGCCTGCACCACCTGGGAAACCCCAGAGCCTGAGCACACAGTGGACAGATACAGACCACACTGGAGCATCACCATTCTGTCCCCACATAGCTGATCCTCCACAGAGGGTGGAGGTTAGTGGTCAGTGGTCACAGCCAGTCCTTGCAGCTGACTAGCCTGGAAAAATCCCTCCCATTGACCTGCCAACAGCAATCAAGGCTTAACTACAAGAGAAGGGTATACTTAGCCCACACAAAGGGCATACTTTGAGTACACAGCTTGAGTAATAGGGGAGGCTGTAGTACTGGACCGGACAGGACACCTACCACATTAGGCCATGCTACCAAGACACAGAGTCAAAGAAGCTCTACCTAATACATAGAAACAAACACAGGGAGTCTGCCAAAACAAGGAGACAAAGAAACATGGCCCAAATGAAAGAACAGATCAAAACTCCAGTAAAAGAGCTGAACAAAATGGAGATAAGCAATCTATCTATGCAGCATTCAAAATACTGGTTATAAGGATGCTCAAGAAACTTAGTGAGGACCTCAAAGCATAAGAAAGATCCATTCAGAATCAAAGGATACACTGATTGAAATAAATAACAATTAACAAGGGACTAACAGTGAAGGGGATGAAACTGAGAATCAAATCAATGATTTGGAACATCAGGAAGCAAAAAAAGAAAAACAAAACAAAACCCAATCAGAACAACAAGAAGAAAAAAGAATCTAAAAAAATGAGGATAGTGTAAGGAGCCTCTGGGAAAACTTCAAGTGTCCCAACATTTGCATCATAGGGATGCTGGAAAGAGAAGAGAAAGAACAAGAAATTGGAAATCTATTTGAAAAAAATAATGAAAGAAAACTTCCCTAATTTGGTGAATGAAATAGACGTGCATGTCCAGGAAGCACAGAGTCCCAAACAAGATAGCTCCAAAGAGGCCCACTTCAAGACAGATCATAATTAAAATGCATTCTTTTAAAGAGAAAGAATCTTAAATGCAGCAAGAAAAAAGCGATTACCTATAGGGGAGTTCCCATAAGACTTTCAGCTGATTTCTCAAAAGAAACTTTGCAGGCTAGAAGGGACTGGCAAGAAATATTCAAAGTCATGAAAAGCAGGGATCTACAGCCAAGGTGGTACTACCCAGCAAAGCTATTGTTTAGAATCAAAAGGCACAAAGAGCTCCACAGACAAGAGAGCAAAATAGAACTAATGGGTAGAATATTGTACTTCTAAAGTATTGGCCCCATTGTTTTTATAAATATGCCCTTGCACATGATTTGTATAAGTGTCTGGGTATAGACATATGAGATATATGTGTAGTTATACATAAAATTTTTCTGTTGAAAGTGACCATCATAGGATCTCAAATCAGATATTTAACATGAGGAGCCATATGATTCACACCTACCAAACTGCCTTCAGAATAAACCCCTTCTTTAGCTGGGAGATGTATCTGCCAGAGGAAAGGGTTGGACAGGAGAAGTATCTAAAATCATAACAAAATTGCAAGACCTGGCACAGCTTTTGACAGTACACCACTTCTTGTTTGGCAGTCTCTTGTAATACGGCTTCATGTGAATGTACCTAATTCAGCAAGTTATTAGATCAGAATATAAAGCAGCATGTATATTGATTCTTTTAACAGGTCTTGGAATTAAAACACATGATCCCTTTAAAAGGACTGTAAAG
The DNA here is from genome assembly GCF_987537825.1 of Furipterus horrens. Lineage (NCBI taxonomy): Eukaryota > Metazoa > Chordata > Mammalia > Chiroptera > Furipteridae > Furipterus > Furipterus horrens. The sequence continues at coordinate 91,121,922 of NW_028327177.1, read as the reverse complement.
AACCATTACGTTGATCATTCTATAGTGAGGTCTCCCTGAAATAGCAAAGGCTGTGGGAGAAAAGGTAAGCAATTTCTCTTTTGAGGAAAAATCTCTTATAGGTTGATTTCTACTGAAGAAGAAAAATATAATGAAGTAATATAACCTAGTACCTCATATAAATAAGGAGAGATAAACAAAATTAAGAAGAGCAAAGAGGTTTTGTTCCAAGTGTCAGATTCATCCAACTGACTGCTACTATAGAGGGCTGTATTGAGAAGTCTGAGCTTGACAGGAAAAATTGCCTTATAAAAATAATGATATTTACATGGTGTGAAGGGTGTGAAGTGGAGAGTAGAAGATGCCTGCTATACATGTTTTTACCCTGAAAAAGATGTCTCCAAGGTCCCTTTCAGTGTTAACCTTCTATTCCCTTCTCTTTTCTCCTCTTCCCTCACTCTTGCTCTTGTGGTTGGGATGAACAGGTTAGAATCTCCTGAGAATCCCAACTTGCTCCCCTGGTATAAAGTCAAGAAACCAGTCAGTCCCAGCATTCAGTTTGAGGACTCAAAACAGCAACTCTACTCTCCACCTAGTGTCATTTAAATTGTGCGTAGCATTGGTATGTGCATTGGAAACAGAATAACAGTTATTAGGGAGGAGGGGAAGGGAGAGAAGGGGGATAAGTCAGGGAAGGGTTTAGTTAAAGCACATGTATAAATGACTCATGGACATGGACAATGGGGGGTATAATTGAGGGAGAAGGTATGGGTTGGGTGTAGGGGGGAGCAATGGGATAAAATGGGACAACTGTAATTGAAAAAATAAAATTAATTTTTTGTTAAAATAATTAATCAATTAATTTAAAAAAGAAAAAGAAAAGAAAGGCAGTACCAGAGTGCTGCCACTAAAGTAATTAGACTAAACTATAACAGAAAAGATGAGGTAACTGCCAGAGACCTGAATTTGTTATTGACCTCCCGGGTCCTCTCTTTGACAAGGTATCAGTCATAAAGCCATCATTGCAGGTGGAATTGCAAAACCAGAGAACACTGCAATGATGGTGGTTCTATGCTCTGCTCTCTGTATTATAGGACAGTGATAATCATCATTATCATCACCAGAGCTACCAAATTCCCTTTCCAGTTCTTTGATGCTTCTCAATCATTGCTGTAGCTACCATTTAATGGCTTCCCACTATGAATAATCAGTGTATCAAGATTCTCAGCACAGACTATTTCATTTAATTCCTTCAACCACTACATCTATGAGACATTATGGTCTCTATTTTTTTTTTAAAGAGGTTCAGGTAGGGTAGATAACTTGTAAGTAGAAGATTCTAATAGAAGTATTCAGGCTTGAAACCCATGTTCTTAGTAATTTGGGATACCCGCTCTCACCTCAACATATGAAACACATGGCAACACTGGGAGAGGTGAAAGATCTCACAGGATGTAATTTGGGTTATTCATCATTTCATCCATCCATCCACTCATCCATCCATCTATGAACTTTTGCTTCAACAGATATTTACCATACACCTATCACTGTACTTGGTGCTGGGACAGAGTAGTGAGCAAAACAGAGAAGACACTTGACCTCATGAATTTCAGTCATGGAAGAGCAGGCATTAATCAATGGTGTAACTGTGTAATCACAAATCGAGGTCATGCTATGAAGGAAAAGAATATAGTTTGATGGAAGTCCATGACAAAGGAGCTTCACTTAAGCTGGGAGTCATGTTTAAGGAAATGATGTCTGAGACAAGAACTGAAGGGGAAACCAACATTAATTAGGTGGAAGAGAGGTAGAGGGATGGGCATAGAGCCCTGCAAAGGAGAGAACAGCATATACAAAGGCCCAGGGAAGGATGGGACATGAAGTGTTCAAAAAGCTGATGGCTAGTGTGGCTAGAACAAATCACTCAGGAATATGAGAAAAGCCTGATGAGGTAGGTAGGAGTCAGGTCATATTAAGATGCATGGAATAGCAGTGGGGACCCATGGAAGGCTTTGTGAGAGGAAGAGGTAGAAGGGAGGGGCAATTTTGCTTTTCCATAATCAATCAGAAATACAGAGGCATAAATAACATAGAAAGCATGGTAGAACCAGAATGGGGAATGGAAATGCAGGTGTAAGTAAACAGGTCACTTAGTGGTTCAGATAAGAAAAGCTGGTAGGAGAAATGAATAAATTTAGGAAACACTATGTGGTAAAATCTAAAAAAGTAACTGATGAATGAGATGTTGGAAGATAAGGAAGCACAAGGAATCAAGGATAATCCCTAGGTTTCTTACCTGACCCTTTGGGTTGTAAAATTCACTGATAAACTCCAGAAGATGGTCTCATTGATGTTTGAAGTACTTTTTAGATACCCTAGCAGAGAGGCCTAATAAGCACTCCTAATAGTGCTTAACTTTAATATGTAATTTCTCTTAAACATGCTGTTACACCAAACATCTATTAATTTGGGCTAATTATAAGATTGATTATACAGGTTAGGAGTGAGAAAAGAAACCTGGGATGAACATACTAACTTGAGAGTCAACTGTAAAGATAGAGATGACTATTGAGGTCTTGGGGGACATATACAGAAGGGATACTATGAAAAACAATTTTCATGGAAAACTAGGCAAAACAGGCTTCTCAGTCACTATAGCCTTCTAATCCACTTCTTCCCCTTTTGTTATGAGTGTCTACAACTTTCTTTTTCTCCCACTTCAGTAGAAATTTCTATTTTCTTTTAATATTCCTTGGTTTTATTTTTAAAAGGTGTTTGCCAATCAATTTTATACATATATATGCCTATAGCCACTCTAGATTTTGTAAAATGAAAAGAGAGAGAGGATCAATCACTAGCCTTCAGAACAATCAGATGAAATTCCAAATAGTCAAATTATCCTGATAGCTAATACAGCAATCAACAGAGTAACTTCACTCACTAATTATACATTCAAAGGAACTATCTCTGAGACTCCAAGACAATTCTTGATGCTTTCATATCATGAATAGAAAAATGTTTGAAAGCTGTGTACCCAGAGTGTGTCTCCAATGTTCAGTTTCAGGATGGATTAAATTTACCATGGCTAACTGGAGGATTCAAAGATGTTAGGATGCACTAGCTATCAGAGACATTTTTTTCATCTTCAAGCTTACTGCTTGATTGATTTATAGCTCAAACTGATAGACTGTTATGGAAATGTAAAGATGAAGCAGTCCCCAATGGCAGTAACTCCTAGAAACATGCAAATACAATACATGTACCAAATAATGAGTTTAATTACTTATTAGATACTAAGCATGTAAATTTAATGAACACCTATTTCCACAAGGAAGGGAATCACTTCATTTTGTCATTTTCAGAGCCCTCTCCTATGCCTTTCATATTATGTAAAAGCTCAATATTTCCATATTTTCCTAATGCTAGGCTATAAGCATCCCAAGAGACAGAATTCTGGTATCATTTTTTAAAAATCCCCCTGGTCTAGCACAGTGTCTGGCACTTAACCAATATAGTAATGCAACCACTCGAACAATTCTTCTCAGTACACAACAGAATCAATTTACAAAAATAGATTTGATTTTTAAGTGATGTCATGTTCTATTAAAATACTTCTTAAGTATTTAAAATGTTTCATTGAAGAAGACCTGACTACATTGAAAATAAAAGAAACTATATCATTCAATCTTCTTTCTAAAAGCCAACCAATATAGTTAAACAGTTTATAGGGATATTGTAATAGTCAGTCTTCTAATTTTGAGCAAAATGCCATTAACTAAAGCTGGGCCTCCTGGAAAATATTTGATGTTGCCTGTCACTGCATCCCCCAACCCCCACTTTTTTATTTTTAAAGATTTTATTTATTTATTTTCAGAGAGAGGAGAAGGGATGAAGAAAGAGAAGGACAGAAACAATGATGTGTGGGAGAATCATCAATCAGCTGCCTCTTGCATACCCCAACTGGGGAACTGTCCCACAGCCCAGGCTTGTGCCCTGACCAAGGATCGAACTGGCAACATTTTGGTTTTTGGGATGATGCCCAACCCACTGAGGCACACTAATCAGCACCTCGGTCCCCCCACCCCCCGCCCTCGCTTTTTAAAGAACTACTTTGTTCAAATTTACTCAAATCCAAAACAACATATAATCTATTTACAGTAAACCAATACTTTTCAGGATAACTTTAATTTATTTGAGCTAATTGTAAGTGTCATTCCAAGGTTCTGAAAATCAGAAGGCCTGAGGAAAGAAATAAGACATGCACATAATTGGAAGAGGGGTCTGTTAAGGCAAGATAAATTACTATTGTTCTAAGCAAAAAGATGGCTAATGACTTTCTAAATGAGAGAATTTGTTGACTACAAGGTTATAAAGCTTTCTTTCTCTTCATTGTTTAAAAGGTTTTTGAATGTGAAGGATGTCTTATCTAGTCTTAGGAGGAAACTGATAGAAAACAGTGACAATTTTCTTAGCACAATTTCACTTTCTGTGAACACTTTATTTAAATATCAAATTCCAACTTAAAGCAAGTAAAGAGTACAAACATGGTATGTGGAACAAGGGTCACAATAAAGGAAATAATCATAGAACAACTAGATCCATCCACTTCTCTAATATACATTAAGCTTATATTTTGCATTCTGCATAGGACTCAGTGCCACAGATATTTAATTGTAATAAACCAGACGTTGTAGGAAAAGCAAAAAAACATTGGTAATATTAAAGATTTTCTGGTTTTAGTTTCAGTCAAAAACCTCAAATATCATGCAAATTCAAAATGCCAGCTATAGTTAAACATTAGTACAATTAGTTCCTTAAACTACCCACTGTTTTATGTTTGTTTGCTTTGAGAGATGCCTAACCTCTGTTGAGTATACTTACCATATTTCAAGTATCTATGTACCATGTAAGAAACTATCATATGTATAATCTTATCTCTTCCTAAAGATTAAGTAACTGAAGTTCAGAAAAATAGTTTTTCCCCAAAGATTATATTCAGTGACCAAGTGGTGGAATCCCAGTTCCAAAGACAGATTCACAAGAGGATTCTCTCTCCATAAAGTTATACTAGAAATTGGGGGAAATAGCTCATCTTTAAAATATCTTACGAAGATATAAAAGAATGAAGTTTTCACAGGAACACAAGGAAATTAAGGGAAATGATTTAAAATGTTGGATGTGGATTGGTAAACAGATGTGTGTCACTGAACAGTCACATTTTTTGTCATAATAGTTTGCTGTCTGTTGGCAAAAACCCGAGTAAAGCTGTTTTTATACAACAGAAGCACAGCTGGTTAAAAAGAGAAAAATCTGGTCAACCAGCTAAGATTTTCAATTCATTTAATGCCAAGTATTGTCGCGGAGTGGTTTTTTTACATAAAGTAACACACAAGTAAGCTGACCCATAATAATTTGTTATTTTGTACTTAATAACTTTAATTTCTTATTCAGGCTCTTTACTGACAGCATGTAAATTCATGATAAAAGCTTAAATGTATTACACTAAAATTGATTTTAGACTCTAGAAAGATTTTTTGAGGCATGAAAAAAGAACATTTGAAATTAGCTTAAAATTTGGGTGTATTTCAAATATGACATGCCATTCATGTCCACATGTTCTACTCTTCGTGAACAATAGACTTCCATTAACTTATTACTTTTGTAAAGTAATTACCCCTTATGATGGGAATGTAAGTCATTTCCGGTGTAGCACAAAACTAAGAGTTTATACTTCACATGCAAGGCTACTTAGGATTTTTTCCTAGGATTTGATCAATTAGAACAAAAGTCTTGCTCATGTTTGTGTGTTAATTATTTATAAACTGCCCCAACAAAGCCCACAAAATATTATAATAGATAAGTAGCAGTGCTCAAATATTGAACATTTCGGAAAAAAAAAATAAGAGGATAAACATTTGTTTCTATTTCCAATTAAAAAGGTCATCAGTTTAGAGTTCTGAATTTTGGTATTTAAAAAGTTAATCACATGATGATGAACATAAGTCAATTTTAGAGTGCATAAACAGAAAAAAGTACATTGTGTATGGATAGTTATTCAGTGTTATTATTTTTTAAAACCCTATGTATCATACCAAAACAAATCAATAAAATGCCACCAATGCAAATATCATTAGGCTCACCATCTTAAATTCAGCATGAAATCTACTGTACCATAAATGTGAAAGGAAGAAATTCAACATCAGTCCAAAAAATAAAAACAAGCCTTATTTAGGGCCATCCGATGTTCTCAAGGGGGAAAAAGAAGGATTGTAGCATTGTTCTATTAACTTCAAATCTTAGGAAACATCAAATTATAGGAAGGTTTTAAGGCAAGTAAATCATAGAGTTAGCAAAAACAATGCTTACATTATCACAGAAATAAATAACATGAATTTTTATTAAACATTACTTCTTAAATTTGTATTATCTACAAGAACACAGCACAAAATACTGTATAGGAATACGGGTGTCTACAGGAAATATAGATTCTATTAAGGAGACATATCTGACATATACACATGCATATATATGCTTACATACTAAATCTCACAGAGCTACAGAAGTATCTCCTTGCTTGCTTTATACATTTACTGTAAGAGAATATTATCTAACAACTGATAGTACTTTTGTTTAACTTAAATTTTTTTTTCTCTTGCAGAATTGCATTTTCTTGTAGCTAGAAGATAAAACCTCTTGGTAACATAACATGCTCAAAGATTTTGCATTAACATATTTCCCCACCCTCAACAAGAAAGAGGAGCAGACCTTGCAATGCCAACCTAGCACTGGGGTTTAAGTTTGTTAGATAAAGAGAGTACCTTAAGTGATTTCTAAAAGGGAGTTTTAAAGAGAATTTAGTCCAACTTTCAGCCCACATAATACCCATGACTATAAACTTATATTAAAATTTATATTCAAAGCTATCTACAAATATTAAAAATAATTTTATCTCCCAAGATAAGTAGGTAATGAGAGAAGAAGTTGAATCAGCTTCTAATTTCTTCCTTTCTGCTCTGACAAGAGGGATGATCAAGCTACAAATTGCAAATCGAACCAGTTGCTGAGAGAACAGATGGCTGAGACAGGCTGGGAAATAAGACTGCAAAGGGACATGTCTGTTTGAAGCCTTTCTAGTCCCAATGAATGGCAAAAACTTGCAGATAAAACTGTTGAACCGATTTGAGGGACTCTGAGCAATCATCACCATAGGCAAAGGTGTCCATATAAGGAGACCCCTAGAACTTACAGGTAAAATGACAGAACTGCTCTTAGGAGCCTGTGTAGAATCATCATCATCAGCTGAGGTATCCACATAGGAATGACTGTGTACTCAGCCCTCCATTGGGCAAATATGAAGATGTCAGTCAAGGAGGAAAGCAGCCCTTCCTTGGTTCCCATGCATGGGGCTCGCAGTGGAAGCCCAAACAGGATTACACTCTCACTTCCCCTTTGGCCAGGACCTTTCATGAAGGATATAATCTGTGCAATGCACATATGGCTGTTCTTGATCTAAATATTGTATGAGAATAAATGCCCCTTTATCAAAAGAAATAACTATAGCTTAACAAAACAAATAACTATGGCTTAAAAATTTTTGGTGATAATTTGGCAAAGATGTTCACTGAGAGTCAACATGGTTCCCAGATGCAACCATTTCTATGTTTGTAGGATAAGCTTGGCAGATCCAAGAAACACCAGAAAATACAATGTAGGTATTTAGAGTAAACATAATCCTCTTTTAGGGAAGGACAGGGAGGAAACAACTCAATGAAAAAATGAGAGAGAGAAGGAATGAGAAAAAGGATAAGGAAGGAGGGAAAAACTCAGAAAGAAAAATAAAGAAATGAGAATGGATTAAATAAGATACTTTAGAAAACCAAAAAGGAAGGAAGAATAAAGATCAGAGAAACAATCAGGGTATCTACACAGTTTCTCACAATGGCCTTGGGAAGCATGTTACTTCTATCCAACATAGCACAGCACAGACAATACGGTACTATTCCAAATGATCAGGGGTAAGCGAGCCCCTTACCAGTCAAGAGGAAGGCATTTTTAATGTATAAGCCAGGGCTGTGGGAGACAAACTTGCTTTTTAGATTAGACCCACCGGTAACTTCAGCTATGTACTTGCCTACCAAGTCATCAGGTGTCCGAGACTTAACTATAGGTGATGAGATCATAGAGTTTCAATCTGACTTTATAATATAAACTGAGGATTTTGTGGTAAAGTGAAGACCAGACCAACCTGTGTGAACATGAAGCATTTCATGGAAGCCCAGACCTATTTAACATATATTTTAGACTCAGGGCAGTGGGCTACTGCAGAATAACAATAGCAACAACAGAGCTCGACCTTTTAGACATCTCTTGGATGAAGGCTATCCCACCAGAAGGAATTCTTCATGTCCTGATTCAAAAAACCAGGTACCAGCGTATCACATGCCTTCAGCTCTGTGGTTTTATATCAAGTTCTCTTTGCCCCAACAGACCCACAGAAAAGGTGTCTCAGCATGTCAGTCCATTATTCCCTATGAAGCGCATTAGCTACACAAGCCCAGAAGACGCCACTGTAGGTCACTGTCTGGCAAAGTATGTTTCCACAAACTCATAATACTAGGTGTGAAATGGTCTGTGAACAGAAGGGCTTGCTGTCCAATAAGTTTGAGAAATGCTGGGGTTAAACAAAGCTAAAGTTGTTTATTTATTGCTTGAGTTCTCAGAGTCTTTCGGATGCCAACTCAACCTGTGAATGTCTAAGGAAAACAAAAAACAAGAATACAACATTTCTGAAACATCTTTACCAGGGTATCTTAACCTTTCAATTTTGTTCAGAATCCTGACAGACAAGAGTTATATCAAACATATTCTGGGAAATATGTAGACAAAAAATAGGTCCGCTAGATGGTATGAGAAATCCATGTTTCATGTATTGTTTGCACATGGAGCTTTTTGCACAAATTCATTATACTCCTCTGAGGAGAGGGGGCAAGGGAAGGGGGATGGAGAAAAAAAGAAAGAGAACTTATGGACACAGACAACAGTGTGGTGATTGCAGGGGGGAGAGGAGTAGGTGAAGGTGGAAGAGAGTATGGGGGAATAAATGGTAATGGAAGAAATACAATAAAATTGAACTATTTAAAAAAAAAATGCATTATACCCCATGTACTCATCCTCCACGTGTATGAGCAACTACAGAAAGTTTTCTGTACTAAATTCATAGGGATGTTACCAGCGCTATGTATACTTTTTGTGTTGTTGAAGAATGTCTAATTTTCGCTGTTGTTGTTCTAATCATATCTTCATTCCATTACTCTAAAATAAAATGTAACCACAAGTCACGTGATTCTTCAGTTTCCTTCGTTTGCACATGGGGGCAGTCTTCAAGTGAAATTCCTTAAATAGTGAGTCTGCATGCAAGCTTTGCTATGACAAAACAGTCCCCAAACCTCTATATTTGGAGAATCATATGAGTTAAATGGAAAAGTAAATGCTAATCTTTCATTGATCCTAAAGCTTGAATTTCACCCAGACCCCTGCTGTGCTTTGCTCTCTCTGAAGTGCCTGTTTGCTTTTCAGTTCACCAAAAGCCTTGGTTAAATAAATGTTTAGCTAATGGGAACAGTAACTGTGTTTTGTATAATTCGGGGCCATTATCAGCTACTTTATGTTTTATTTGTATATTTGTGTATGTTAGCTGGATTTTGTTAAGTTCACCTGTGGAAACTTCCCTCAGCAGGAACACATTCACAGTGACTTTCGGGTAACATACAAGGTCTGTCCAGAAGGTACCCAGCCATGTAATATGAAAAATAAGAGACATTTATTGAAAAAGACACGAGATACAAGAAGCATACATAGGACAATGACACCTCAGTCCCCTTCAAAGTAGGTACCAAGGGACCTCACACAGTTCTCCCAATCACCATCAGCTACCCCATCATATTTTCCTGAATCTCATCAATGGTCTGAAATCTCTTCCCTTTCAAAAGTGATTTTAGTTTTGGGAAAAGCCAGAAGTCACAGGGCACCAAATCTGGGCTGTAGTGGGTTGAGTCACCTGGGTAATTTGACGTTTCACCAAGAAAACTGCATGAGACATGATGCATGAGCAGGTGCCTTGTGATGAAGCTGCCAATCACCGTTTGCCCATAGCTGTGACCTTTTGAATCATCCAAGTAATTTCCGTGGATGAATGTTCCAGCTTAATGAAAAATATGATGTGGATTCATTGTTCTGCTCGCTCAGTCATTTTGAATGCGATTGGCCACCCGGTACACATGCTCACTCAGTGGCACCTATCTCACCCCCACTGACTAGTACAGTGAAGTGGTCATTGTTCACACATGTGCATTCCAGGCCACTCTCCTTGGCTGCCAGGTTACATCAGTGTTGCCCAAACCATTCTTGTTATATTAACAATGGCTAGACTTCTTCCGGACAGACCTCATATATTAGTTCAGCTGCATCTCTGACATTCATATTTCCAGCAGTCCCCTCAAAAGCAAGATAATGTATTTTCTTAAAGGTAAAATAATAAAACCTACCGCAGGCCAAATACTGCAGATGCTACTAAGTGATCTATAACAAGCCCAGCAAACCATCATTGAAGTTAACCAGCCTTGAGAATTTCAGGTACAATACCTCTCTTTGGTAAAGCCATTTCCCAATGGTGGTCATTTCTATCTCACAATTTCCTCCAGCAAACTACCTTCTTCCTTTTTCACTTGCGTTGTGCCAGGCACCCACCCACCCTCAGGCTGCCTTGTGTCACATAGATTTTCATTTAACCAAAGCCCTCTGCTCTTACCACTGCTCCCCCAAGTCTACCTCTGGGAGGACAAAAAGGACAGTCTTTATTTATGAGCAGATGGTATTTTCAAGGAAAAGTAGTTACATTTAAACACAGATAAATGTACTGTAAATAATGGCCTTAAAAGAATTTAGGTCTTTAGAGGGAAAATAAAAGAGCACAAGATACTATTCGTTAATTACAAGACAAAACCAATTTCTAATGAAGCATAATGAATCGTAAAGAGGCACCAATGTTCATTACAACAGATGTTTATTGATTAGCGTTGACTGAACACAAACACAGCCGAGTGTCACCCGCTTCGCTCACTACTCTGGGTCAGTGGTAGAAAGCACACCAGTTCCCCCTTGTTATTTTACCTTCAAAGACAAGCTGACAAATTTATTTTGTTGTGAGCAGCTGTGTTCTTATTTTAAAGGATTGGCTTACAATTAAGAAAGCTAGAGGAGGGAACAGCCTTTGGTGTCCAATGTGTTATCTGGCAAAGACAGATTGTTTTAGGGTGCAATGGAAAAGATTTTTAATGAAACTACATTTCAAACATGCAGCATATGCTTGGTTTTCCCTTCTGCTACTTATCCTGCCATTTGTTAATTTTTGTTATTGTTGTTCTCTGGGACTCCAAAATTTTCATACAAGCTGTCTCGTCCAGCACTAACACAGCTTGAGGTAAATTATCACTTGGGATGCAAAAACCTCCACCTCCCACTTCAGCCTTTTTATTTCTTCCAAGCTTTTTTTTTTTTTTTTTTTTTTTTACTTTTAGCCAGAGTTCACTGGTGAACCAGTCAACTGAACAACCATAGAATATAAATAAATAAATTCTGACTTTATGTTAATCTGCAAAGCCCCAGAGCCTGAAAATGTGACTTTGGGATATGTGTGGGTGTCGCAGCTGCACACAATCCTGGGGTCACAGTAGAACGGAGGTCTTGAGAAACCTCGATATTGGGAATCAGAGTGAAAAATCTTCCTGTTAACACCATAATGCCTCATATTAATTTAAATGATTCACTCAAAATGATTCTGTGGCCCAGTTAAATAAAGTTCAAGGAAATAAATTTCAGTCTTTGGTAACCTGAGTTCTATTTGAAAGCAATCAGCTTTACAAGATTAAAATAGAGAGAGAGAATATGGGAAATATTCAGATAGGAGGTGCTTTGATAGACTTAAGCATAGTTTTCTTTAAAATGTGAACACAACTGGGAGAGGGGCAAAATTATTATCACCTTTGCTGGAAATGCCTTAAAGTGAGAATTACTCTATGTGTGGAAACTAAAGACATAGACAACTGTGTCTGAAGGGTCCCAGTTCAAGGGGGTGATTTCAGTAAACACCATCAAGGGGACCTCTGGTTGGACGAGTTTATGAATTCTGGTAATCAGCTGAAGAACCTGGAAAGATTCACTCCTCTACATTGGTTCCTTTCAGGAAATAAGCTGAGGCAGAGTTTGCTGAGAAAGAAAGAAAATGCCCAGTGTTTCTAAAACATGTTTATCAACCAATGTCAGAAGAGGGTCTTGGAAGCAAGCACCAGGTCCTTGCTTAGCGCTGGCTCAGGTGAACTTCTCAAATTCAGGTTCCCCCATTCTCTAGTTGTATGACTCCAAACTATGTACTATGTCCATTTCAAAGGTGATTGTGCAGATGAAATGAGTTATCATATGGTTTTGCATAAAGTAAGAACACATTAAATGGCAACAAAATATAATCACAAATAGCACCAATGTTAATTCCTTGCTCTATCTCATTTCTCCCATTTAGTTAAGTCTCTAAGGGCTCGCCCTCTTTGTGGTCGGCCCTGGGTACACATGGCAAACTGTGTCACTCATCAACTTTTGGTGGATGGTAATGTACACCGCTTGGTCACTCATAGAGTTGCACATGTGAGGTTATTACTAAGCGACCTGTGAACAATGTAGCAACACAGCAAGATGACACTAGCATCCCAGTAAGAATGGATGGGTAGTCAAAAAAAGATGTGAGAGCCAGATGTGTGGCTTACTAAATTCAGTTGTGACACACACATAAGGAAAATACTCTGGCATTTCAGATTTACTTGGTAGCATATTTCAGAGGCTTGATAAGTCCCAAATTGGGCCTTGTGAGACCTTGGGCTGCTTAGTCTTGGGCAATATCATTGTCATGCCAACTCAGGCATGTTCCCATGAAGAACTGGGGAGACCTGAGAAGCTTGCTTCACCAACTATCTTCAGCCTCATTTCCTGATGTGCTTGGCTGGTAATCCATCTTTGCCACCCACTTCAATGAACTATAAACTTCTGTAAGTTTTATGGGTAAGGGTGCTCGTTTTTAATTAGCCTCCAATCTAAACCTCAGAGGGTGACTGTCCTTCATTCCTCTTATGCCACCAGTCCCATCCCACAGTTGGGCTGTTCCACTATTCTCTGCAGAGTCCACCTTGCTCCAGATTTTGACTCTCTGACTAGTGGAAAGCAGGCCCTTGGACCCCTAACTCCAGGTCTCAGCAATAAGTCAGGTCTGCCCACCCTGCTTGTAGCACAGGTGAGGTCACTCATTCCTGTGCTTCTCCTCAGTCCAGGTCTCTGGGAGCATACCCAGCACTCCTGTTCTTTAAGGATTAGGTTCTGCCTGTGTCCTCAAGATCCTCTAGGAGCAGAAAAGCCAGTATTTGCTGGATCTGCCTGGTCTTTCCAATCACATTGACACTTGTTTGCTGCTCTTGGTTACCATCTGGGCTTTCTCACTTTCAGTTTTGCTCTTAACTTCTTCCTCTCTCTCTGTCTCTCTCTCTCTCTCTCTCTCTCTCTCTCTCTCTCTCTCTGTCTCTGTCTCTCTCTCCCTCAATCCTATCCCCACCCCCAACTCCTTAACCAATAAAATCCCACTTCGTTGAATCTAACTCTTTCATGAACCCCAGGCAGATAAGGTGTATCCTTCATTTCTAATTCTTTTAATTTAATCTTTATTGTATTTTTTTTCATTACCATTTAGGACCCTTATAACCCCCTCCCCCCAACAATCACCACACTGTGGTTAGGGGGTGGAGGGATTGAGCAATAAGGAAAAAGGACTCACGGACATCAACTCTAATTCTTAAAGTACTTGATCCTCACTTCTGGTTCTTCTTATTGCTTCCCATGGTGCTAATTAACAGTATGTCTTGTTTTGCTGTCATCCAAACTTCTCTTTCCATGTCCCCTCATATCCCCTCTAATCTTATTTTCATTCAAATGCTATAGTGACCTCACTGAAACACAAATCTGAGTCCTGTTGCTTCTGGCCTGCCAGTGGTCTCCCGCCGTGCTTGTGATAAGACCAAGATCCTAAATACAACCCAGAAGACCTTAGTTGGCCCTGATTATCTTTTTAGTCTCCCATGACATCTTCAGTCTGCTCCAGTCTTATGCTCCCACCACATCAACATCTGTCCTTTGCCACAGGGCCTTTCCACAGGATCCTCTCCCCCATCTCTGCCTTTACATAGTTAACAGCTATCCATCTATTACAATTCAATTCAATCATCAATTTCTAAACAAGATCTCTTGTGGCCTTCCCAACTAGGTCAATCCTCCTTGATTTAAGTTGTTCCAGCATTTACATGTCTTCTTTATAGCAACATCAAAGATATGATTTTTTAAAATTAATTTCTGGCTACTCTACCGGACTATAAATTTCCTGAGTATAAGTACCATGTTAGCTTTTGTTCAACATTTCATCCCTAGAGATTTGAATAATATGTGTAATTGTTTCTCAATTAGTATTTGCTGATTGAAGTTATTTGGGTCAAGGACCAAGTTTCATTCCTCTTATTTCACCAATTTTTGGCACATAGAAGAGGGTCTATTTTCCCTTCAAAAATAAAACTATGGATATAATGTCTAAAATTTTCTGAGTACTACTAATAAGGAGACAACAGCAGCAACACTTTATAGGTACTGTGGAGGCTTCAAACACAAAGTTTCAGAAAAAAGAAAATACTAGTCTGTGTTATATGTAAGGAAGAATATGGTCCTCTTGGGCCACAGTGGCATTTCTCATCAACTAACAGAGACTTCCTCATAACTGCTGCAGCCACAGCAATCTGTGCTGGGCATAAAGGCAGGCTAAAGGGGACTGCTAGGACCCATGAGTGTTACCATTGCCTGCTTGCACCCCAACCCCGAAGTGATAGATGGTTTTCTACAAAGTGTCCAAGATAAGAAAGAACAATAGAAAAAGTCTTGCCTCCATTGATGTAGCAAGCCTAGGAGCCCCATTCTCCAAAGGTAAAAACAGTGAAGTTTGCCTTTTAAACCTTGTTCCTGAATGTGATGTGTAGACACTTCACTTCTTCAATTATACCCTTACTGAATGGTTTCAGTGTCAGGTATTTAGGCCATTCTGGATTACTTCTACTGACTATTCCAGTGCATATAAAACACCTTCACCTAGTGTGAGAAACAAATACAGACTATGTTCTACCTTGTCTACCTTGCATTTTCTCATGCTTAATACTGTCACATCTTAAGCGGCACTGATAGAATCAGCAAACCTAGTGAAGGACCGGTCTGTGCTGTGTAAAGCCAATTGTGTTTACATGTAGACAGTTCCAACTTTACACACATCTAAATGTTGGCACTGTATACATCAGCCAAGCCCAATAAATGTTAAATCACAAAACTCACATAAAAGCTGTATGTGAGTTTAAGTGGGTGAAGTCCAAGTTTCTGTTCTGAAGCTGCCTGATAGCCAGTGGTTGAAGGGGATGTGAAAATAAGAGTCTGAAGTAGAGAGAAAAGCACTACACCAACTCCAGATCTTACCAACAGTTAGTATGCTACTGTGACAAGAGCAAATTTCACCTCCACCATGACTATACATAAATAATGATTCTTATCATACCTAACACCAACCTCTAGCATTCACTAGTTTCTGTTATGGCTTTATTTTTCTCCATTTCACTTATCATCACCTAAGACACATATTTTATTTTATTTGGGGGTGCCCCCACTGCTCAAATGGAATGCAAATTGTATAAGGGCAGGGACTTTATTAGTTTTATTCACTGCTATAACCTCTGACTCTCTCTGATTATTTGTTGAAAGGATGAATGAGGTTCTTACCACTTACAATTCACTGTGCCTACTGCTTTATACAAATTAGGAGATGGCCCCATAAGCAAAGAGCTAAGAGCTGGGGTTCCAGAGTCACATAACCTGGGATCCAAAACTTCTTAAATTCTGATCTCGCGCAAGTCATTTCACCTCTCTGCACCCCAAGTGGTTACCCCTAAATTGGAGATGATATTAAGGATATCTCCTCAAAGGCCTGGTATAAAATGTAATGAGATAATAAGTATAAGGTACTTTGCACAGTCCCTGTGCACACAGTAATTATATAACAAAACTTAGCAATTATTCTCATATTTTTACTGTTAACAACCCAAAAAGGTAGGTACTACTACTATTAACTATTATCATTTTCCAGTTGACACTTTGAACAAGAGAATGCTCTTGCATAAAGTAATAAAACAGTGAAAAATATGGGAAAATGTTAGAAAAAGAGGGTGGGAGGGAGGAGAAATAAGAGAAACAGAAGTACTATAACAAGGCATCAAGAACCATTAGCCTAGAAATAAGAGGATTCATCTTGGAGAATTTGATAGCGTACACTCCTGTGAGCACCTGGGAGTCAGATCTAAGTTCAGAGTTGACACATTACAGGTTCGGAGCTGGTGGATGATATGGAGTAGGCCAGAAGATGAGGTGGGAACTGGCAGGTTGGGATAGAAACAAGAGTTGGAGCACTGATTTCCTGGCTCCATTTCCTTTATTCTCAAAGAGAGTAGCAGCTTCAGCTCTCAACCCCTCCTCACCCCACTAAAATGTTCTGGGACAACCCAGGGTCTTAGTGTGAGTTTTGTATTCAGTGGGACTTGGGTTCAAGCACAATGCAATTGCTTAGAAGCTGAGTGACCTTGATAAATTACTTAACTCCTCTGGGCCTCATGATGTTCATCTGCAAAATGGAGATAGTAACTGCATGTACCCCAAAGGATTGGTACAAGGATAAAATGAGATGGTTCCGGAAAAGTGTTTGACGCAGTGTGTGGGCAAACACAACTTTTAATAATCATACAAGTAGGAGTAACATTTAATTTCACTGAGCAAACACTTTTAATAAAATCAGCATGTTTTCTCTTCTCTGCCTTGAGTAATATGTGTTATAGAATAATACAAAACCATCCCCAAGGGTGTGTTAACAATTATCAACTAGCATTTTTAATGTCTTGGGAAAATCAGTACAGTTTTCAAACAAAAAAAAAAAAATTCTCAAAGAATTAGGTACTTTACAAATACAAGCCAGAAAGTTTTTAGGAACTTTGTCTTAAGAACCAGACAAAGGTAAACACACCATTTATGTCATGTTGGGGGATCATAGGAAGGAGAACTGGAAAAGAGGAAAGGGAGGTATATTAAGTCCCAGTATTTACTATCTGAAAGTACACAACAACCCCCTCCCATAAAAAACCAGTCCTACCACAATCAACCAAAATTTTTAAGCCTGAACTCTGCTTAAACCAAATCTAGAAGTGCCTTAGTACTTTCTAAATGTCTTAATTTCTTGCATAGCTCTAGAAATATTGACAAGGGCGAGTGAATTTCAGTTTAGACTCAAAAGCCAGCCATTTCAAAATGTCAAGTGAAATAGGATCCCAAGTCTTCCACTGTGCTGATAAACTTGGACACACAAAGAAATACTAACCCACACAGGACAGCCCTCTGAGCAAGAGAACACATATGCAAGACATTTCTCTGAGTACTAGGGGAAATGTTTTGAAGCCAGATATGGCTTGTAGGCATCCTATCAGGGGCTCTTAAAGCTCTGCACACTATCAGGCAATCTCTGAATGGGCTGGAGTACAGAGGATTGAAAACCTGGTGAAATTCTTCAGAATATGCTCCCCCCACTTCTATAGAGTTTAGGCATAGCTTTCATCAGCTGATCAAGGGTCCAAGAACCAAAAGAGTTAAGTACCTAGAATGCATTTTCAACTCTCTCATTTTGTGGATAACACAACTGAGTCCCAAATAAAATAGGAGTGTTTTTCTCCAGGTCATATATCTGCCAATGGTCCTGGCTTTGCCACTGGGCAACTACCCCCCAGACTTCTGCCTTCTGTTCCTTCCATCTATCAAGGCTCCTTTTCAAACTACTTGGAGGGCTCTCTTTGCTGAGATGTCTACAATGCATGCTCCTTTCCCAACATTTTGATTCATTTTTGTGAAAGAGTGGGCATCCCTGAAGCACTCATTAAAATCAGCCTGCCAAACCAGCACTGAGGTACAGCCCTAGCAGAAATATCTACCATTGGCCACAACAGCAGCCAACAAATATGGTCATAGATGACAGGCTCTTTTCTTTGCATCAAGGTTGAACAAACAAACTGAATTTGACTTTACATTTTGATAACATCGGCTAAGGTGTAGTCCTTGTGTTATATAACAATTAAAAATTGAATTATGAAACTCTTCCCTTCCATAGGTTCCCTTAATAAATCTAAAGCAAAGAGAATTTCTCATGCCAGGTATAACTGTATTTATAAATATTTATCTGTAGCCCCAGGACAAAAGACTTACGCACACATACAAAACCAAATAGGTAAAGGACATTAACTTTTTCAGACCAAATTTCTAATAGCTCTAGTTATTCTACCTATTAATTGATAGAGCCACATAGTGAGAAAGAGAAAGCAAGGGAGGGTGGGAGAATGGAAGGGGAAGGAGGAAGATGGAGAGAGAGAAAGAGAGAAAGAAAATTGGAATATTTAGAAGTCAGTGGTCAATGGGTCATGTTCCATTTTTATGTTTTGATTTTTTCCTTCTCACCCAAGGATATGTTTATTCATTTGAGAGAGACAAACAGACAGACAGACAGATATCGATTGATCGCCTCCCATACACACCTCAACTGGTGATCTAACCTGCAACCTGCCTATATGACCTGACTGGGAATTGAACCTGTGACCTTTTGGTGTACAAGATGACACTCCTTCCAACTGAGCTACCTTGCCATGGCAGGCCATGTTATGTTTTTAAGTATTATTCTTTTTAAGTATTCCCTTTTTTATTTTTTAGCAGAATAATTGCCATAATATTATGAATTAAGAATGTCATCAGGCAAGTGTACAGTATTTTTAAATACATTATGTGTGGGCTTTTCATGTACCATCTCACTTAACATTCACAATAACCTTGGGGGTGAGTAATATTGTTAATTTCAGTTTATAGGTGAAGAAGCTGAGGCCCCAAAAGAGGTTCAGCAACTTGCTCCAGTCACACAAAGCCTGTGTGCTTCTCCTCACTATGGTCTGTGGTCTTGGCCAGCAAGTGTGGGGAAGCCCTGTTCTAAAGCTTTCAATGAAGGCCAATTAGGACTTCATTGAAAACTTAAAGTACTTCATTTCTTCCTGTAAAGGGAAGTAAAATACGAAACACCTACAACATACTATGTTCTAGTTAGAGCCCTAAAATCACTCCTGTATAATTAGCTATACACATGATCTAAATATTTACAATATTCTTAAAAGCCTTACTATAGACATTAGAGACTAGAATTGTTAGACATATAATTAACTAGCTGTGCTCTTCTTTTTACCTCTTAGAATTTCTATGTAGGCCTCTGAAACAACCCAAGCCACTAAGTGGAAGCTTAGAACCAAGAGGCCCTTGTATGGACTCTGAAAGGAGGGAAAGAGGGGACTTTTCACCTTCTGAAATTAGGAAAAAAAAAACTAGAAAATACACATATGGATGTTTTTCTCAGGAGAAGGTCCAGAGTTTCTCTCAAAAGTTTTGAGACCTTAAACAAACAAACAACAAAAATTCAGAGGCCTGGACATTTGTAAGACTATCTTTCACCCAGTACCCCACAGGCTCTGTCACCCCAAAATAAATGAGTCAAGTTTCAAAACTATGGGAGACATGAGGGTAGTGAGAAGCATATGAAAGCTAATACTTGGACAACTAACTGGAGCGTTCCCTCCGCATTTGGAGCCTGAAGAATTCAGCAGAGGAGGCACCCAAACCATCTGAAGAGCCCTCAGGGCACCGCTCTTTCTGACATTGTTTTGGTTTGCCATTTAAGCATCTGAAGACTGCTGCACTGACATAGGTGACTGAAAATGTCACATCAAGGCTAAGATACCCTAGAGCCAGGACTCACCTTTGCCAAGCTCCAGGAAAGGTCCTGACCTTTGTCTTGTGAATCTGAAGAACTATGGAAGTGAGGTGGCATTTTAGTCTCGTGGGTTTTTTGTGTGGTTAATGCATTAACACCTAACTCATCCAAGCTAGAGACACATTTTATGTTACTGTTTCCCACAGTGCATTTTTATCACATATTTTTCACATGTCCCTGTTTCCAAGATTCAGGGAAAACAAGATGTTTAGTGGAAAATGTTTACAGTGGAGACCTTATAAATTATTTGAGTCTTAGGAGAGGAAAATATTTTGCAAAATACCAGCTATAGGAATAAACTATTTTAGAGACTCCTTTGGGATCATTATGTTCCTAAATAGAAACATCTCAAGTAGGGATAAAAAGTGCTGATGAAGCCCACTTAGGATTTGCATGCCCTTACAAATAATTTCAGGTCAATGGGGCACCTTGAAACTCTAGGCCAAGATGTGATAGGGCTAGCTTGTATGCTTGATTACATGACTGAAGAATGGTTGGGTCACAGCAATACATATTTTCAACAAGAAACTGTGAAAATTATCATCACTGTTCTCACAGCAAGTAAGAACAGAATGCAGCACCTTCTTATTGGGGAAGTTTTAACTCTGGGGGATGCGGAGCTCCTCTCCAGTTCTTCCCAACATACTAAGGTTGGCTGACAGCACTGTTCAGCAAAGACGACTTCATGTGTCTGGCAGATGGCAATACACCATATTGACTCTTCTTAATTTACCAAATGTGAATATTTTGTCCTTTTTCTTTCCCCAGTGAAAAGATATTCTACACCACCACTTAAGCTTACATTGCCCTTTCCCCCCGATCTCCCTCTTACACAGTGTGTTTGACACTGCCTGGGGAAGCTACCTTACTAAATTAGCTCATCATCCCAGTCACAGGCAATCATCACAAACTCAGACAGTGACCAGAGTGCTCATTCTCTGTTTTTGCTGACAGTGAGGAAGCTTCAGTTCAGGCCAGCAGTAGTTAACTGAATGGATGACAGAGGATGCTTTGACTCCTAGAAATAACACAAAAGGGTGGTACATTTATGTTTTTCATTTGAAGAAAAGGAAGGGGCCCTCGCTTTATCAGATGCCCAAAGAGTTGATGTCTGCACTTTAGTGAGACTGCCAAGCTGTCTTAGAAGCATCAAGTGTCGCTCGAGTTCACAGTAGAGAAGTCATGGCCAAGGGTAGCCAGCAGCCACAAGGGGCGAGAGGTCCCTTGCACCACAACTGAGGGCAGCCATGAGGCTGTTGGAGAAGGACTTCAAATAGGAGTGGGAGCAACATGGATGGATTATGGGATCAGGCTAGGAGTCTAGATTTAGCCGATTCTTCATTTTGGATTTCTGGAACACGGGGAATTGCAGCCTACAGAGGTGCCTCTAATTTAGATCCTTCCTTCAAAGAGCAGCTCCTGATTCTCCTCATAATCATGGCATTTCTCTTCACTTACCTCTGCACTTGGTTATGCTCATACCTATCACGTACTCTTATGCTGGGGTGGAAACAAAGTCCCTGACCTCAGACAGTTTATATCCTAGGATGTGAGTGTGTAGAGTAGAGAGGGGTGCAATAATAAACAAAAAGGAAATGTCCTGATAGCAAGAGCTGCTTTGTAGAAAATAATAAAATAGAGGAACAGATTGGACAGATACATCAGCTCAGGGACCAAGAGAAGGTTCTGAGGAGGAAGAGATAGCCCCATGTGAAACTCTGGGGCAACAGAAATCTCGGTAGAGGGAAGCCCCAGTGCTAAGGAGAAGGGAATAAACTTGTGTGTTTAAGGAACAGAGAAACACCAGTGTGGATGCAACATAGTGAAACAGGAGAGTTATGTGAGAGGAGAGAGAGAAGCAGCACTGGGTCATGACTCAGGTGTATTTATTCTAACAGATATGGGAAGCCATCACAGGGTTTTAAGCAGAGGAATAACACAAAATGATTGTGTTTCAAAACAGGTGATTAAGGCTATTTACCATAATTTTCCAATGTGTGCTAAAATTAAGTATAATCCTAACTAGGAAACTGAGTTATGATACACACTACCCTTCTGATAATAACACTAAGCTCTCCTGAAAACCTTTGTGATTATTTTACCCAAGATTATCTATAGACAAAGCATCTGAAGAATTTTAATTGTTATTCTTCATAAACAAGAAAAACAAATAAATAAAACACTACCAACAAAACATTTCCATGGTAAAATAAATTTGGAGAATATTTAGTTAAGCCAAGTAAAGTAGATTTCTTTACTGCAAGTAAATAAAAATTCTTACAGCCTCTCATAGGAGTAGAACTTTGCTTGCTTTAGATTATTCATGCATCCAAGTAAATGATTTTTATTTCATCTAAAGGGACCAAACTTTCCATATATGGAATGCGTTTATATTAAAGAGGATTTAATGTTGTCCTGTGCTGAACATCCTTCTAAATTTCAGGATAATGCCTCTGTTTCCACTGATTACCTGGTTTAGGCAACTCAAAAAAGCCATTGTTACTGTAACAAACTCAAAATCCAAATTTCATTGTTGTCCTTGAACTGGGGTCTGTGATTTCCTGCTGCAAATAAGTAGGCCATCAGTGGGGACCTGAAAAATCTCTTCATTATACAAAGATTCCCACTGTGGCTGTGCATGGCTGGCATTGCCTAACTATAGATAACACTACAGGGCCTGCCTTTCTGTTCACATTGCCTCTGTTTCATAGTAAGGAACATGTCTGAATGCCCATACCTTAGAGCAATGTGATGCCCTCAGTAATTAACCATTCTCATGGAGTTTCTGAAATAAACGGTCAAATAGGGAATTTAAAGAAACATAAAACATTTAATGTGAAAAGGCCTAAATATCACAAATTAACTTTAAATGAACTCAGAAGACCTTTGGCTTTGGAATTGACATTAATAATTTTGTGGAACACAAGGAAATTTTAAATATATTTTATGATAGAAAGCAATACAATTCCACAGGATTCAAGGTATCTATTAGTTTATATTCATGCCAGGGTCAGCCAAAAAAAAAAAAAAAAAAGTATTGATCTGCTATTAAAAATCAGTTGATTTCACTTCTTTCTGAGCAGGTTCTCTCTGATTGCTGAGCACTGGCTGGTTTTACCTCTGTCTACTGACAGCATGAAAAGATAAGTAGACTATTCAAAGAGAGCTCTTCACATTACATTAGATGGATAAATAGTGATGTATGGGTTTTTTCTCTCAGGTGCTGCCTTCGCTTTTAAGGATGAGAGAGAGGAAGACAGGGCTTATAAACCTTATTAGAATTAACAAACACAAAATAACTTCATTGGAGATCATTCTTTAAAAGAGAAAAAAAGACATGAATATTGTATTTTTAAATTATAGCTTTTAGAGCACCCAAAAGACACACAATAAACCACTGAGAGTCAGAAGTTAAGTGGAACCACAGAAAAAAATTACTGTTTTATGAACAATACCCAGAAGAAACAGAATGAAGGCCTTGCATGCAGTACTTCTGTGGGCTGTAGAATTAGCACAAACTAACTCAGTTAAGGTGAAGTATATTATTGAGAATACTGGGGATATTTCAGGATAAGTTTTTGTCCATTTGAACACATTTTGAAGGACTCTGTGCTCCATTTCCAGTGTGGACAGTTCTTGCAAAGTAGGCTACCCTTTCCATGCCAAGATGAAACACCTGTTCATGCTGTCCTGAAATGTCTTCCCAGTCATAGTCTAGGTAAACTGAACTTTTCATCCTTGCTCTTTATTCCTTTATTATTAGTGTCTTAGACTAGGTTCCCCACAGCAGACATTGAGACAAGAACCTGAGTGCAAACGGATTTGAGAGGTGCTCTCAGGAAGCCTCATTAGGTAAGAGGGAAGTAAAACAGGGAAGGGCAGAAAGCTACAGGGTATATTCATAAGCAGGACATTGTGTCGAGCAACTGAGGCTCAGTCTACTGGGGGTATCAGCATGGAACACGCCTCAGTTTCCCATGCAAGGGCAAGGAAACTGGAAGACTTATCTTCCAACTCCCACTTGTTATTGGCTGAGGGCCACTCTGGGGAGACATTAACTCCCCAGCACCCTAGACCCGTTCCCCACACTGGTGCAAGTCCCCTAAGTGGGAAGAGTAGACACTTGTAGTAGACTGGCCTCCGGATGTACAAGGGTGAGTTCCAGCGGATATGGCCAAGGCACAGCTTTCGCTACCACCAGTAACGCATATTTATGAAAATATGCATTCAGTTATTCAGCAACTACTTACAAGTTCTAATATAGGTGGGTACTCATCCAGGTGCTGGGAATACAGAAGGACAGAATTAAGATTACAGTCTTATTTAATGCCCAGCACAACGACACTGGGCATAGGCAGATTCCATTCCATGGGCTACCCACATACCATAATCTTGTTCTCAACACCAGCTTTAAGTGTCCCTAATTGTAGGAGTAATAGCAGGGTCATCAGTGTTGGGCTTCCCCATCACCAATCCAGGTATGCTGAGTTCTGTGACCTAGTAATAAGCTTGAATCAGGAACTGGAGCAAGCAGATAGGTATTGGAAGGATGTGGAGTTTCCATTATAGGACAGTGAAATACATTTTGCTTTCAAAAATCTTTTGGGACATCTTCGCCACAATGGCTAGTGGCCAGAGGCACCACAGAGTTGCCTGCTCCAACTCTAACAGCTGAGCAGGGTGTGCAGCTTCTGGACATGGAAAGAAGTAATGTTAATTTGACCATTTGGGGATTAAACTCACATTGGTGGCTTCAGATATGCCCTGCAGAAACTAACTGATCTCCATTTCAAATACAAAGAACTCTGACTTCCAAATAACACAGAATTCCATTTTATCTACATTGACCAGGTACAGTATTTGCTAAAACTCTAGACATGGGGAATTGCTTGTAAAACTGCAGAGAATCACAAATGTTGCTTTAAATAAACCATTATGCTTATATAGGAAGTAATCAACTATGTGGTTTAAGTAAAAAATAAATTATGCTTATGTGAAAGCGTTAATGAGTAAAGCAATTCTGTATTGAACAATTATGTACATAATTTAGAATATGTTAAAAGGCAATTCTAGTTGCTCTGAATATCTCTACAATTTGACGTTTCCCATCTCAGGCACTGAGTCTGACCTTGCAAATATTCCTTAGCTGTGAAGATTCTAGCTGATTAAAGACTATTATAATAAATAATCCAGAAATAAAGTGCCTATGAGAATTGAGATGAGGCTGGTGTGGCCTATAGCAGGATGAGCAGACATATGTGGCACATGCCTTTGACAGACATCATTAATTGATCACAACTCTGCCTCTCACTGAGTGTAAACTGAACCTCAAAATCCTTCATGGCACAGTTCTCCGGACAGCCTTGGCAGGTCTTTTCAGAGCTGGTACTCAAAATGAAGCCTCTCTGCCACCCATGATAAATTTATAGAGCCTGGTCCTCTTAACATCACATCACCCTCTCACAGAAAGGGAGAGGAAGGGAGAAAGGGGAAGGAGGAGGAGGAAGTTAGGGGTGGGGTGTGGAGAGAAAGAGGGAGAAGGAGAGAAGTCAAGGAAAAGGAAATTAACTTTTAAAACAAATATCTCTTCCTTGACTCCCTACAAAGGCCGCCATCAGGGGGTCTCACACACAGTGCATGGGATAAGAACATGCCATGCCAAAGTATGCCAGTTTGGCATATTGATTTTTTTTTAAGCTAAAAGCAACTGAAAAATTGTAGATGCAGGAGGTTCTCTGCAATACCCTCTCTTTTACATAAAAGGGTTTCCTGTGAGAAAAATGCCCTCTCTGTACCAGGGAGAAGAGAAAATTTTCATAACCAGAGATAGGAAAGTTGATGCAGAATTGAATATGTAAACAATTCGACAAAAATAATCCATATCTACCTTTAGTTTCCCCTACGTATTTCCTCGTCACTTCCCCACAATTTACTGCCCCTGGCATAAACCCCCTTTTCCTTTGTCATGTCTCCACAATGTAGCATTCTTCATTAAAATGGTATATAAGCATTCAGGCCTATCTGCTTCTTTAGGTCTTCATTTTTTTATGTCTATGGAAGCCGTTGTATACATGTAAAAATATGAACATTAAGTAAAATTTGTATGCTTTTCTCCTGTTTGTCTTTTGTCAGTTTAATTCTCAGGCACAGATATAGTACTTAGAGGGGGAGGGCAGAAGGAAAGTCTTCCCTTCCCATGACACTTTGACTGCCTATTTTGAAACTGTATCAAGTTACCTTTCCTGAGAAAACTCAGAATCATTCTTTCCAGAAGCAAAGAAAAAAGGACCCACATCCTTAAGATAACTGAATAGTTCCCAGCAGGAAGAAATTGTCCAGAGAAAACTCAAGGGCGCTCTACCTATATAAAAGGATGGTTAAGAAAGACTAAATGTACAAAGAAGGATTAAAATTCAAAAGAACATCTTCTCTCCAAACCCTCTCAGTTTTTTCTTCTATTCTTGCTACTTTTTAATAAAGTCATTCCCTTTGTCATATCACACAGATGTCATTAATGGATCTCCTTCAGAGCTCAAGGGACTCTGGGTAGGAGAGAGGAGTACAATACATATTTTTTTCTGAAACTCTGTAAAAGTTTTCACGATACCAGCTACTTCTGGTGGCGACCCAGATCATCATTCACCTGGTATAAATGAGCCTGGCTGTGAACAAGGTTGAGAATTAAGAGCTGAGAGTGATCTATTAGTTCATCTTGCTTGTCTCATGGGGCAAAATCAGAATCGTTTCTCTGGAGAGTTTTCTTGAATGGTTTTCCAAGTCTCACTTGAAATCACATTTAAAATCTTGTGACTTTCCCCTTCCTTGCAGCCCCCCAGTAATTAATTGTTTTAACATTTCCACTTCAATGATACCCAACATGAACACAAACACAGTTTCATACTGCTAACTTATTTCCAAGCATTATTTGTTTTCATAAGCTTGAGCTAAGATGACTCTTTCCTCACTGCCTTTAATTAATAAGAAAGGCTTAATATGCACTTTCCCTCCCCCATCAATCTGGCACTAAAAATGCTGAATTGCTTTTGTAGTAATTTAAAAGAAGAGTTTGGGGCTATTAGAAGAAATTCACATCAGGCATTTCTCTCCATGACCTACTTATATATTTCAAAGAGAAGGAAAGTTTCAAGAAAAATAAAAATCTTGGGGTAGTAGAGAAGTTTGCCCCATCTAAAGTCCTATTTTTTGATTTTCTACACAAAGACTCCATATGGTGCATTTTAATAATGTAACTTGAAATATATTTTGAAAGAGGGAAAAAGTTGTAATCTGACCCCCGACAGAACAATGCCTCATGTAGATTCTTGAATGAATATCTAACTGTAGGAGCCCTGCTCTTTTGTCTCCTGTGTAATTATTTCATACATTTGGGAGATTTATAGGGAATGTATATGAGCTTTTCAAATAAAAAGGTGTGAGGCTCTGACTCTCCCAGGAAATCGAGAAGAAAACGAGAATATAAATTAACAGGTACCTCCAATACTGAACCAGAGATCCTGCAGGTCACCTTCAGAAATGAATATTCCAAAGTTACCTTTGTTAAAAATGCAGAAGCAGCTTGGGAACATATCTAATTTTACTTTTCAAAGGTAGGATTAAAAATTTAAGAAGCTTCATGAATTTCTCTCCCACCTTCCTATTCTTTGGTATTTTTTAAAAAAATCTCTCATGCCCTTGTAGAATCTATTATTGGTTTATACACACACACACACACACACACACACACACATACACACACGAATTAAAGCAAAAATGTGAAATGCTCTTTTTAAAATAGATTCTAATCTAAATATTACAATCACAACATCTCTCATTCACTTGGGTGTTTTCTGAGCTCATTTGTTGTGCCACGCACGTGGTGGGGATACACATGGCCCCATGCTCCTGCGTTTACAGTTGACTGGAGATGATGGATTTTAATCAAATGGTCACATTTGCCTTATGGTTTCAAACTGACATAGAACCATGAAATAAAGGAGCAAACACCTGTGAAATGAGGACAGACTTCCTTGAGGAGGTGGTCCTTAAATCAAGCAGAGGTCTTCATCATTTAGCAGAGGTCGAGGAAGGAGAAGGAGGACAAGCAAAGGCCACATGGTATTTGAGGAGTTCCTTTGAGACATGTTCTCCTACCTATGCTGGCAGCATGCACTATTTCAGTTTGATAAATATGAATGAGTGCACTAAGCATTCTCCACATTGTCCCCATGGATGGGGCAGCTTGGGGTGGGGATGATGGAGACGGTCTCCCACAGCCCTTTAGACTTAGCCTTTATGAGCGTTCTGGGCAAGTGAGTGAGTCTAAAGTACCTAGGAATGCAAGAAAACAGATAAACGGTAATTTTCTTTGCCTTCGGCAGCTTTCATTTAGGAAAGACTCACATTCCCCATTGGCCAGACCCCTCTGCTCCCAGTCTAGCAGATGGTGTTATTATAGGAGGATGACACTGGATACCTTTGAGGATATGGTAGACTGCCTTCTTACTGGCTCTGTTTGGCTGCTGAGGGATGAAATGGCTAAATTTCCATGAAAAAGACTTTGATTCCAAGCATTGGCCAGTACCTGGGAAATGAAGCAAGGCCTCAGCTTTGGTTCTTAGATCAAGACTCTGCTGCTTCATATTTGGGTTATCTTTTACTCCATCAACAAACAATTTCACAGGTGACTATGAGAGATAAGAATCACTCCCAATAGTTACCTCTCCATGGCATTGCAGGGTCTCTAAAAGCTAGGCCTGTTGGGGGTCTGAGACATCAAAATATGGTGTAAAGAAGCTTTATTTTGCAAAAATAATTATATTCCACAATCGATAGCTAAATAACAAGGGATCACTATGATGGTTCAACAAAAAAAGACATTGCACTGATCTTGGAGCCTTCATAGAGAGTCATTCTCAGGGGAGATGAACTTCCTACCTGCCATCATCAGCCTTCTCTCTCTCCTAATTTTCACATGGCTTTATTCTTAACAAATTGTGATCTATTTCCAAGATGCCTTTATATCAAAATGACATGGTCCTCTCCACAAACAGCAGAGACGAAGACAGAGACAAATGGGCAGCATTGACCAGTTTTCCCTGGATTGAGAACGTCTTTATCTCAAGAAAAATATAGAGGAAGGGTCAGAAGGTGAATGGGTAGGACAACCTTTGCAAAGCTTTGTTTATATGCTATTGTTGTTTTTGACCTTTACTGACAATAATAAGTTCTCATATTTTATGAAGGCTTTTTTTGTGGTAGTTTTAAAAAAAGACATTAGCCAAAATATAAATTTAACCATGGCTGGATTCAATTTCCAGCTTTGTATATTTCTATGTTTTCCAAAATAGCTACAATGAACAAGTGCTTTCTTTGTAATAAAAAAAAAAAAAAAACTATCAAAATCATCCAGATGAGATCTCTGTTTGTTCAGAGGGAGCTAGTTGGTATTATGTGAAACAGGGATAATATGAATACTTGTGGTGTCAAGTTCCTTGGGTACTTTAGTCAAAATGATTTCTAATTTTATTTTCCTGTGGATCTTCATTAGTTACTAGTTCATTTAAGTCAGCTATTAAATAAATAGATGTGAAATTTTAAAAAGCATTTAGAGGAGCTATATTGTTCCATATTAAGCAAGCAGTCAGCATTTCAAATTATATGCACACACATGAGGAAAACCATCGCTCAATTCTGAGATCACAGTTCACTTTAAAAACTGCTTACCTTTCCAATTTCCTCCCTAATTAGAGCATTTTAAATTTGTGAATCTTTACTATTACTGCATCCTGATAACTCTTGGCTAATAGTCTAGGAAGAAATAATTAATAATAATCCACACCAACCAAAAGTTGATAGAGCAACATGGGCAAAGAACTGAGGTGATTTTATGTGGCTCAGTGGCCACTTGAGGAAAACAATGAAGGGGTTTGTATTGATCAAAGTGGCTTAACAAATGACACATAAGTGACCTATTGGCATATTACAATAGTGGTAAAACTACTGGCTTATTAAGTCAGTTTGAAGATAGTCACATAAAGCTTTTTCCATTAATGAAGAACAAAAGTTTCCAGGAAATTATTTTTATGAAAAAAGAAATTAAAACATATGATAGTGTAGAGAGAAGGTGTTTGGAGTTGAATAGGGTTGTTTATTACATTTTTTGGTTGTCTTTCCTAGCAATAACCCTTCTATAAATTCAATCCTTAAGAATCAAGATGAACTATATTAGGTAAACCTTGGGGTTGACAGACTGTCAGACTCTTAGCTCCATGAAGTTAGGGACCACATCTATATCATTTAGCAGAGTATACAAATACCAGGCTGTGTGTAACAGTGGGCCTCACTCAGCAAGTGTTTCGTAAATACTAAGTCAATGGATGAATGAAATTTCATAGATATGCCTGAATTTGCAGAGACTCATGTCCTTTCTAAATTTAAACTACAGAGTAAAACCCAATACTATACAGAATGCTAATAATATTTTAGTATTTAGAAAAAGAACTAAGGTCTTTTTCAGGTAGAGAGACGTTTCACCTAATACTTGCTGTGTTTGATCAGATTTGGCCTACCATGTAAATGATCCTGATAGAAATCTAAGTTCTATTGGGTTCTGCCACAATCCTTTAGCTAATGGAATCTTGCATTTAAGTAATATTTATCACTTTCTTATACATTCATTTGTCTCACCCTGGCTCTTATTATTGGGTTGGCCAAAAAGTTAATTTGTTTGTTTGTGTTTCTTTAAGATGGCTCTAGTCATGCTTAGTTGTCTTTAACTTCTTTCAAAACAATTTTGTTAGTTTGTATTGTGACAGCTGTCATATCAGTGTGCATTAAAAAAATTATCAAAATTGGTGAATTTCTGTGTAGCCACTTTAATATTGAAGATGGAAGAAAATATGCAACATTTTCAGCATATTATGCTTTATTATTTAAAGAAAGGAAAAAAATGCAACTGAAGCGCAAAAAAATAAATAAAAAGATATGTGCAGTGTATTGAGAAGGTGCTGTGACCGATAGAACCTATCAAAAGTGGTTTGAGAAGTTTTGTGCTGGACATTTCTCGCCGGACAATGCTCCATAGTTCAGCAGACCAGCTGAAGTTGATAGCAATCAAATCGAGACATTAATTGAGAACAATCAACATTATACCACGCAGGAGATAGCAGACATACTCAAAATATCCAAGTTAATAAAGTAATTGGTGAAAATTAAAAATGTGTCTTTTATTTTATGGAAAAAACAAAACAAAACATATGATCTTTTGGCCAACCCAATACAATCTCAAGCAGATATCTTGTTATTCTCTAGGAAGTATCCTTCTTTTCATCTGTCTTTTTCTCATTCCATCAATGTGTCCTGAATGCTTTCTGAATTAATTTCAGACAACAGATCCTGGCTCTTGAGTCTTTATGAACAGACTCCAAACCTTCTCCTGAGGCACTCATCTTTCTGCTGCTCTTTTCTTGGACATGTATATCAGCCAAGATGCCCAATTCACTACTGCCATCTTCATACCTAAGCTAATGTCTGTTCCTTTGATTTATATTCAATGCAGAGAAAGAGGAGCACAGAGAGAGGGAAAGAGAGAAGGAGACACTGGGTCCTGTGGGCATTGAGTCCCCAAATCAAGCCATACCTAAAATCAAGAAACTTCACGTATGCTCTCTAATTCTAGGACTCAAAGTAGTCTCCATTTACTTTAGCCTAAATGGGTTTTCTATCACTTATAACTGAAAAAGTTCTAACATATGTAAGGAAAAAGAGACGAGAAAAAGGAATAAAATGGAAAGGAAGTGAAAGGGAGAAGAAGGAAAGAGCAAGAAAGATTTGTCCACAGTCTCAGGACTAACCAGCATGAGGTAAGAATACAGAGCAGGAAGCCCAGAGTTCATTGTTCTTTCCCTGCTACTCCCCTCCAGAAATTAGTGCTATTATTCATTTCTACACAAAGTTACTTTGAAGCTAAACAAATGAGATCTGGCATGCCATCAATACCCCACAAATAGAGGAATACATCTGCCTTTAGTGACATATATTCTGTTTTCCTAGTGTTGTACATTAAAGAATTGCTTTCATAATTAAGCTTCCCAAGGGGATATGGATGCCAGTTTTAATTTAAAGAAATACTAATGCTAAAATCAATTTGTATTATAGAATATATCCACTGGATCTATGGATATAGTCTCCACTAAAACCAAATTACTTCCGCAGTACTGTGTCATTATAAGTGTGTACCAACACTAAACAGGATTTTCAGGCAACAAAGCCATTATTCCCAGATACTGGATCAAACAGCCAGGACCAAAACATAAGGCAAAAACTAGCATTCATCCTCAAACTCAGAGTACCTGAGTTTTATTAAACACTAAGTAGAGTTTACACAGAAGCTGCTTTGTGCCTCCCTATTTTTCATCTTTCAAAGGGTTTCATAATGCTTTGTGCACAGTACAGCAGAAGTAAAGCACTAGAAATAGATGCTATCTGTGCAACAGACACTGACACACAGCTTGGTCACAGACTAGAAAGTACATGTGAAATTCACCATGACTTTGCAACAGTGTGAGTAGGAAAGTCAGTAATATTGTAATAACTATGTATGGCATCCAACGGGTACTAGATATACGGTGATCACATCGTAAGGTATGTTGTATACCTGAAACTAATATATTATATATCAACTGTAATTAAAAAATAAAATTTAAATTAAAAAAATAAAGACCCAGGCCCCAAATATGACAACAGTACTGAGACTATCTCAATGATGGTGAAATGATGGTGAATCTAGCACATAATTACCAACTTTATTCAAGTGGATATGATTATTCTTCAAAGACTGGATTTAATGATTCTACTCACAAGAAATCCAAGTTATTAATAAAATGATAACTTGCTAAGAAAATAAATAAACCTGTTCAATCCTACCATGGTTCCTGCTGCTAATATTTCACGCAATTAACCATCCTCCCTTTTTCTTGTAGAACAGCTTCACTGAAAGGACATTCTCCCAGGAACTTCCTTAACCATCGAAATCCATGTTTACTTTTCACCTTGCAGTCACTGCTCAGGCCTTATTGCACATTGCCTCCTGTTTGGGGTTATTTATGTATGTTTCCTGTTCTTCCCACAGAATTGCAAACACCTGTGAAGCTTCTAACTCCACAGCTTAGAACACCTGACAAAGTAAGTGATCAGTAATGTTCACTAGTCTTCATCATAGGCTCTTTTAGGCCAGTGATTGAGGATTAAAAGATATAACTTCTTATATGTGCACTGTATTAAAACGTGGTATGAATATTCTAAACTAGTATTGATATGAGTGTGGAATGCGTATTTAATATACGGGTGGTGTCTTTACAGCCTGAGAATCAGGGAAGTGATGAGACCTCAAACACCAGTTTGCAAAAGGCTCTTCTACTTTCCCAGTTTAGAACACTCTGTCTGAAAGTCTTCTCTGTAAATAAAGCTTCCAGACTCCGTTCTCCTCTGCCACAGACAATGAAATGTGTAGGTTTATAAGCTGTTGCTAGGAGCTGAGCTTACTAGCCACAATTCTGATGAGGCTGGGGCTACAGAGACCAGGCTGTGTGAACAGATTCACTTGGATTCTTCCAACATTTTCTCAGTAAACGAGTTGTCATGGGTCTGAGTGTCTATTCTGTTGTGCCTCAGACTGGTTTCTAGCACCTGGAGCACCTCACTTTTTCCTTTTGAGCCTCAGTCCCCTCACTTTTTAAATAAGGATAAAATTGCTGGTGACATACCAACTTCACATAATGGTGGGGATATTAGTAATAATATTGAGAGTGTTAAAAATAATATGGTATACTGTAACTAACATTTACTGAGGCACTGTGATAAAAGTTCTATACCCCCCTTACCTCTTATAATCTCCAACTCTAAGAAGTCAGGCACTATCATTATCTCCCTCTTACAGACAAGTAACTGAAGACATGTTAAACACATGCTCCAAGGTTACACATCTGGTAAGGGAGTAGAGCCAGAATTTTAACCCAGGCATTCTGGTTCCAAAGTCTTACACTCTGTGCTCTTCTGCCCCACACAAATATTAAATTGTGTGATGTGAAGCACTTTATAAATTGTAAAAAAACAAATGTAAAGTATCATTACTATACTAATACAAAGGGATGCTCATTACAGTTACTGAAAGATTAGGTAACCATCAATTCCCTTAGTGAAAGCACATGCACATCTCTCAGTACACAATCCATTACCAGATAGTCAAGTAGGACTGTATCAGCACAGCATCACAGAAGTTCCAGCACCATTTGAAAAAAGAATGAACTCTCACTTGGAGTTTAAAAAGGGGGGAAAATCCCGGCCTCACCTGACAAGAGAAGCATTCTTCTTGTAGCATTGGTAACACAACATCTCCAAAAATCCTAGTTAAGGAGGGTGCTTCTACAGCAAACCAGTAACAAGTCCAGCATGAATGTCACAGAGGGAATCACAGCACTATCAATGCCTGTTTCCATCTACAAGTCAAACGACAGCCCCCAGCATCTTTCCATAAAGCTGTCTGATAACAAACCAGAGCCCAAACTGGTTGCAAAGGGCCAGCACTAATGAACGTGGCCATCCAGGCTCTAAGGGCCAAGGGTGAACAAAACTCATAACATGATGCACTATTTTGCAATCATCTCCCCCACTTGTCTACTCAGCTGAGTTACTTTGACACCATACCTGTCTGTGTTCTAGCCACGAAGCCTTCGGAACATCACAGATGGTGGAGTGTTTTTGAAACAAATGTTCTTGAGGGTCAGTTCCAGGAGGCAGGGGTGGGGACTGCTGCAGGTGGGACAGGAGGGAGCCAGTGGTCCTCTTGGGAAAGCAGCACAGCCTTCAACCCCCAATTTTGTTGGGGAAACTTCCACCTGTGAGGGCCCAGATCTATCTCAGCTCTGAATGTCCCCAGCTCTACTCCTCCTCTGGCAATCATGCTCAGAATAACAAAAACCAGCTGATGTACCAGGAAGTCACACATGAAATCTAGTAGGTCATTAACAAAGAAAAAAGTACCAGCAAGACTTCACCAGATTTAAAATTTAACTTCAAACTCAATTCTAGCTAAATTTCCAACCTCATTTTCTTAAATTTAACTTGAGATTCAACTCGCTTAAGCCTAAACTTTTTAATTCTCAAATCTCAACCCCAAACTCTCAACCTTTAGGTTTCTTAAGTCTAACTTAGGCTCAGGGGGAGGGAAGGAGTTCCTGGGAATTGTGAGCCTGTTTTAAGGCTACACCTGGTCTTTAGAGGTTAAGAAAATCCCCACCTTCTGTTATGCAAATTTAACATCAGAATAATGTTACATTTTGGATTGGATAAGGAGAAAATAATTTTTCAATCATGCTATTGTCTATTTTGTTAAGAATCCATGATGCAAGGAACATAACACAAGGCTCCTCACTGGAGCACAGGCCTACCTTTGACGCTGTCTTTTGCAGATAACCTATATGTCTTGTGGGAGTGTCTACTCCTCCCTCTCTCCCAGGGCCACCCGGTAGACTTCATTCAGTGTTCTCAATGTGAAGAACGAGCTCTGTACATTCAGTTCTATTTGACTCACTTGCTTCGATTGCTTGGAAACCAACGTACTTGCTATCAATAACAATTCTGGGCCCATGTCCTGACTGGCGTGGCTCAGTGGGTTGGGCATCGTCCTGCAAACCAAATTATCTCTCTAATTCAATTCCCCGTTAGGGCACATGCCTGAGTTGTGGGCCAGATCCTCGGTTGAGGGCGTGTGAGAGGCAACTGATTGATATTTCTCTCCCTCTCTTTCTCTCCCCCTTCCTCTCTCTCTAAAAATAAATAAATATTGGGTTGGCTAAAAAGTACATATGGTTTTTTCTATAAAATAAATGACACAATTTTCATTTTCACCAATAACTTTATTGA
This sequence comes from Furipterus horrens, assembly GCF_987537825.1. Taxonomy (NCBI): domain Eukaryota; kingdom Metazoa; phylum Chordata; class Mammalia; order Chiroptera; family Furipteridae; genus Furipterus; species Furipterus horrens. The sequence continues at coordinate 91,086,008 of NW_028327177.1, read as the reverse complement.
TTTGGATATTCTGAGTATGTCAGCTATCTCTCGCTATTGGCTTCTAGTGGGTAGAGGCCAGGGGTGCTGCTAAACATGTTCCAATGCATAAAACAGCCCCACAGCAAAGAACTGTTTGGCAAAAATGTCAATAGCACCAAGAAACTTTGCAAATCACTTTTGACACATTCAGTCAGTCACAGTACCTTCTCTACATTGCACAAATCTTTTTTGTGTATGTTTCAGTTGCATTTTTTACCTTTCTTAAAATAATAAAGCATAATATGCCCAAAACCTTGCATATCTTCTTTCGTCTTCAATATTAAAATGGCTACACAAAAATTCAGCAATTTTGATAAGGACTTTTTAACGCACACTGATATGACAGCTGTCACAATACAATCTAACAAAATTGTTTTAAATGAAGTTAAAGACAACTAAGCACTGTTAGAGCCATTGTACAGAAAAAAAAAGATATGGGACTTTTTGGACAGCCCAACAAATAAAAATCTTAAAAAAATTCTGGGCCCATTAACAGGGTGACTCAAGGGAACTGAAAGGAAACTGCCATCCACTTTAACTCCTCTCCAGGTCTTTGCTCTGAGTTTCTGATCAGTCTTCCTCATGCAGGGGTGATGATAGAGTTATGGGGCAGGGAGATGGGGTAGGGGATAATGACATAGTGAGACAATTCAATTCTCTTTGAGGGCAGGGACCACACTTGCCTTGTTTCCTGCTGTTACCACAGAAGCTAGAACAGAGGCTGGCAGGAAGTAGGGTCTAAATAAATAACTGGTGAATAAAAACAGTTTGCCAGGCACCATGTAGTTGTAGAAAGTGTCCCATGCATGGTCTCATGTAATAGTCACAAAACCCTATGCATCAGGCAGTATTTTTACTCTAATTTCATGGGCAAGGAGACAAACACAGAGTTAAACCACTTGCCTAATTGCGTGCAGCTAACAGGGATGGAGCCAGACTTTGAATCCTCACAACAAAATATTTTTATGAATGAGGGAGACACTCTACAAAGTAAAATCTCTCAGATGAGGTGGACCTGCCTCAAGATTTACTAATCAATCTAGGCTGCTATCACTAATGTCCCCTGAATGCTGAGGTGAAAAACAGTTCAAGAAAGTGCAGTCATGCCGTCCATGGACAGGCATCAGGGGACCCCTGAAATCAAGTGCAGCATCTACATGTACTGAATTGTTTCACAGAAAAAGCCCAAAACTTTTAGACTTGAAACATTCTATGATTCCTTCAAACCTCCGAGTTTAAGGAGTTAGCTCCTCTTCACTGAATTATGCTTTTAATTATCACCCCAGAGTCCAAAGGGTTCCAGGTGCCTTTTATATGCCAGCTAGAAGGCATGAAAGCTTGGTGGGTCTTAGATATGAGAACAGTCAGTCTCTGCAAACCACCTAGGTGTGTAAAGAATTCCCATAGAACACCACTTAATTAATAATACTAGCTCCAAATCCATCCCATTGTTAGTATTTGTCCACAGTGAGATCAAAGAGCAGCTCTATAGATGTCCGATTGGTCTTGAGGAGAGTGACACCACAAAACCCAGTATCACTGCCTCGAGTCGGTGGTCTTCAAAATGCCACTGAGGAGAAAACAAATTCAACCTTATAGCAGTGCCTGTCAACAAGATCTTGTTAACCACTTCATTTTCTACAATCTTCATCTACAGCACAAATACTCAGATCTAATAAACATTTATTGAGAGCCTACTATGTTCCCAAATCTGCAGTACCTGGATGCCTCCATGTGATTCCAGGCAACATATTCAAAACAGAAGGGTCACCAAGCCGAGAACACCCAGATGTGGGGAAGAGTTAAGGGCACCAAAGTTTCCTTAGGGGAAGAATAACACAATTTTTCCAACTCCTACAAGGTTCTTGGAAGGGAGGAGGTACAAAATTAATCCAGACTGACCAGACTCCAGAGAGAGAGAGAGAGAGAGAGAGAGAGACTCTAAAAATCAAAGATTCCAATCTCGTAACTGTAGGTTCACAGGGGCATGTGGGGGAAGAGCAAGACAATTGAAAAGAAAAATGTAACCTTTTCTAACTGGAGTTATCCAAAAACGGAATAGGAGAACTGGTAAAAAGTAAGCTAGCCATCACTGGAGAAATATTCCACAGATTTATACACTGAATGAGCTAATGCTAAGACTATAAGAACATGAAAGATGGGTTAGGAGAAGATGATTGTAATAAAGTACGAAGAAACAAACAAATTTAGTCATTGTATGACCTTTTAAAGCAAGCACGTTGGTTGGTTATGCTGTTTACAGAGAAGAATGTGATGTTCACAAATCAAATTATCACAAATTACACGTTTACCATGTCTATTAATGTAATGACCTTGGCAGTTGACGCATAGTCTTCTTTAACCTAATGAGCATACTGAGTATAATCAATTAGGTTTGCAATTAAAATGATAATTTATTGAACACATCCCCCCCTTCCCCGATCTCTCAGGAAACTGTTGAGTGATAAATGTGAGCACTTCTGCTGTGGCCATCTCTCTCTCTCTCTTAGCATTTACATTATGGATAATTTATTAAATCTTAAATTTCTTTCCTATTTGTAAGTTTCAGCAAAATTTAGTCAGGTTTCAATAGAGTGTCAAGGGATAATTAGGACAGTTAGCAGTAATTTATCATTTCTCAGCTGGGTTTTCAAGTGTTCGCTGTCTGGAGAGATCCGTTAGCCAGTTCTGCACAGATAGCTATGAAATCTTCTTTATCTTTGTGCAAATTGCTTTTCTATTTTCCCAAAGTGAGCTGAAAGATGAGCCAATCCGTTCCTGAAAATCGAGTCACCTGTGTGCTCGTCATCAGCGTGCAGCTGCGGCCAGGCTTCCGCTGAGGGGCTACAACGGCTAATGGATGATATGACGCCACAAGCTGCAGCATTTTTCCAACTGCTGAAGGTTAGAAATCTAAACTGGCAATCTGACTTCAGGTTAGATCTTCAGAAACTATTCACAGGAATCTATAAACATGCCAATATACATTTTACACAGCACATATTGCCTAAGTAGCCCACCAAGGATGAAAGCCTCGAAAAGAACAGTTCTTTACTATTTCCATGTAAGAGAAGGATTTTATTAAGCCTGAATTGGAAAGGGAGGACCTCGTGTCTTTTAGAGAGACTCATTTACTAGATGGTAAAAAATAAATGCTCTGGGTAATTTCATTTGAAATGAGTTATTTCTAGATGGGGGGAAATTGACGCAATTGGTGAAGAAAGTAAAAAGCAAGTCTCTGGGAAGAGCCTGCTAGTATCATGTATAACTCAATTACTTGGACATGGGAAATAAGAACACAGAAGACAAGATAGAAGGTGACTCAGGAAAGTCATTCCTTGCAATGAATACCTTCTTCTCCTCTTCCCGACAGTCTCTCAGAAAAGTATAAAGTGATCCATATTTCCAGTTTATTTCTGACACCTAAACCAAATCAAAGTTCACTTTTTAGAAATCCAATAGCTATTCTCAATCAGATTGCAAGGAAAATTAAATCATAAATTTCTCAATCCTAGTCCTAGTTGTCACATTCTTAAAATACAACTTTCCTCTCTCTGGCACTTTATTTAAAATCTTTTAAGCCAGGCTCCAAAGTGAGTTGTAGATTTGATAATTTGCTAATGTAGCCACAGTAATTGTTTTGAGCTGCATTTATGATTTTATTGGATCTTGCAACAATCAATAATAATCTACTGATGTCCCTGACTCTGGGGTTTTCTCACAGTCAACAAATGGGCCAGTGGATTCATTTTTAATGTACTCACTTAGCACTCCCTCCCTGAGAAAGAGAGTCTTGCATATATTAATAAAAACCAAGCAATGAATGGCATTGGTACACATGACTTACACCAAAGAATTTAGCTGCAAGATAAGATTTAATGTTAAAAAGAAGGGGAAGAATAGATTAATAGGGCCCATTTTGTACAGCACCACCAGCATTAAAGTTAATGGAATCACCTTGTGGTCATGCACTAAAGGAAGCCTGTTGAAAGTTAAGCTCTCCTCTGGTCATTGGTTCACAGATTTTCACTCTAAGATACCTATTGGCATGTGATGAGTATTGCAGAAACACAGAAGTACTTGAGAAATTACTTACTCAAACTGCCACTTAAGTGTATTAAGAAGTAACAATAATTGAATATTTCAGAGCAGATGATCTATTTGGGAATGTTTTCCATTGGAAGTAGTGGAAAATTCAACTCTACCCGGTTTAAACAATAGTAGGCATTATGGGATCACCTATCCAAACAGTCCAGAGGTAGTGCAGGCTTCAAGGGCTGGTTAATTCAACAAACCAGTCATGTCACCAAGGATATAACTTCTTTCTAATCACTGCCTTTCCAGCCTCAGCCTGTGTCATTCTGTGGGAAGTTGCCCCAGGAATCATTAGATGGCTGCCATGGGCTCTACTAGAGAAAACACTCCTTCCCACCACCAATGGATACAAGTCCTCCTCAATGCTGAGAACAATCGTCCCCAAAGCTGAGGGAGTCCTACACTCTAAGTGGCTTAGGTCAGAATAAAGTCTTTACTGTGGCAGAGAAAATTGGCTTAGGCTGGGGATACATAAACTACAGTTTCTGGGCCCAATCCAGCCACTGCCTATTTTGTAAATAAAGTTTTATTGTAATACAGTCACACCCATTAGTACAAAACTATTTACATGTTTTCTATGGCTGCTTTTCTGCTACAATAGGCAGCTGTAAAATTACAACAGGGACCACCTGGCTCTCAAAGCCTAAAATGTTTACTATCTAGCTTCCTATGAAAAAACTTGCCTATCACTGGATTAGACCAAACAAGGTTCACACCTGGAGCTAGCAATGGATTCAACTGCATCCTAACTTCTTGGCTGCTACATAATGTAAGAGTTCAAAAAGTATGCTGGGGAGACAACCACAGCACCCATAATAGATCAGAGACAAAATTATTCAAGTTCTAGAAAGTGGGGCTAAGGAACTTAAAAAAGACAAATCCATGAAGGTGACCTCTGCCTTTAGAATATACTCCAAACACTGAATACATTTAAAATAGAATTAAAACACCTCACAGCAGTCTACAAGACCCGGTATAACTGTTTTGCTGTCCACTTCTTCCTACTTATTGCCCATCACCTGTCTCCACCCAAACTTCCTGCCACCTGGCCTTCCATAATCTCCTAGAGTGTGCCAAGCTCGCCTGCACTGTTGCTTCCTCTGCACAGAATACACTGCTCTTTCTCCCCCAGCTCTTCACCTGGCTGAATCCTGTCATTCCTCGGGTCCCAACCCTCTCCAGTGAGTCTTTCCTGACCACCCTATCTAAAGCAACTGTGCCACCCCTCTTCCACCGCCCTACCCCCTGGAACCCTCTTTCATAGCCCTCCTAATACTATTTAGAATCTGCAAGTATTTTATTTATTCACCTAGACATAAAGGAAGCTGAAAAATAAACTGAGATTGCCTGCCTCCCCTTTCACTGGACCCCAGCACCCAGCAGCACCTAACACATAGTAGGCAACAAACACCGTCAGAGGAATTCATATGAATTACACAACTTCTAAACCTCCCCAGTCTTCCCTATTACAGCATTTATTTCAAAGAATTTCCTTAAAGACAGGGACTGTGTCTCATTCTTGGTCTGACAGGACCTGTGACAATACCTGGTACATAGTAGACAATGGAATAACAAATTAAAGACTGAATATAGAGTAAAACAGGAGTAGGAATGATGCTCATTTTCCTGGGAGGCAGGAAAAGGATACGTTTGGCAGTGAAGAGACTGTCATCATCAATCACAGATCAGAGCTGCTCAGAAATGGAAGCAGCTAAAGCCCCTACCGGGTCTGCAGGTATAGAGACAAATGAAAGACCAATCTGAAGGCTACAGAGGGAGATAATTTGCACACTAGGTGATGATACTACATGACTTCCAAGGGCACTTACCCCTCTGGGATTCTATAAGTTATCCTGGGCTCTGAGTTTCTTCCTCAAGAATGAGTTTCATTTCTGGTCATCCGATGGCAGAGCTGAGTTGGAATCACATTTATTCCTCCCATGGCTCAAGAGTTTCATCAAAAGTATACGGTTAGAACCTGATTGCCTCTGGGACTGTATACCATTTATAACCAACAGATAAACTGAAACACAAATAAAATCCCCATTGGGCTGTTCCTCAGGGCACCAATATAGAAAGCATGATAAGAAAAAAAAATTTTTTTTTTTTTTTTTAGGGAGTAGGCAGTGACATATAGACCAAGGGTGGGAGATTTGAATGTGAACAGTAAGATTAAATAGATTTCACTACAAAGTAAAATTACGTTTATTGAGTTCACTTTGTTCACTCAATGTTGTTTATTCTTCTAAACCACTTTCGGCAAGGTCAACATCCTAAACAACTTAATCTTTATTTTTTATTTAAGATCAGGAAAAGCTTACTTAAAAGAATTAATATTGCATTACTAGAATGCAATACTATTATCTGTATGTTGAATGAGTCCAAAAGGATTTTGAGCCATCATTTTGTTCCTTCCCACTGAGGACTGGAATTAATCCCATTTAGAAGGCTTCCAGCCATGTTCGTTTTTATTTCCTTGATCACGGTGGATGAGATGCTTCTCCATGGAGGGGATCTGATGTGAGACGACAGGTGTAGAATTGATGTCTCATGACATGTGAAGTTAAAATTTTAAAGTTGCCCTTTCCCAGCACTAACATAATTCACAGAGAAGGTGGGGAAGAATTTTGAATTTCTCACTGTTTGGCCTGAGGGCCATTACAGATTCTCACCAACCCAATATTTTTCACTCAAATGTCTGTCATTAGGAAGGTCATTATTCTAATTCTTTCATGTCTGTGGCTCTGCAGGTTGCCATATCTATTCTTCATTAAGCTGGTTTCCATTTGATCTAGGCCAGGTCTTCAAATCCTTACATTTCTAGCTGCTCTTTGGGGCTTGGGAATTACTTTATTAATGGTTTTGGTAAAAGGAACAAAGAAGAGCCCCTGAAAGGGATTGAATAATTCAAGATGAATATGGGAGTAAAAATCAAGTACAGGTCATCTAGACCAAAAATCAAAATGTATTTATATAAACAGCAGGTCATAAAGCTGGGAAACCATTAGAATCAACTGTGGACATTTCAAAAATCAATTTCATGAGCCCCATTGTCAGTCATTTGAAGACAGAAAGTGTGAGAACTTGTTATATATTAAAGATATACAGCAAAAAGAATGAATTATAATAGTCATTTTTAATGAAAATTCTTCCAATGAGGCCCCCTTGGAATAAAAATTATAGAGATAGCTACATATTTTAAAATAATTTATAATATCAAGGTAGTAAAAAATATAAGTAATATAATGATACACATTAATCAACAACAAAAAAAACAAGACATTGTCTATGGTGTTGAAGGTCCCCGGGTACCATTATGTCCAATGATGTGCTCCTTCTCCTTACTACCTCCCTTGGAGCATCCTGACCCTATTTGTGTCCATATATCTAAGTGATATATAGATTTCAATTTTTAAAACTTATATATATAGTCTCTAAGTAACCACATTTTATATTGTATTATTTCTGCTGTTAATAACTCCTGAAGCAAAGTTTGTTTCAGCTGAAAGCCCAATTCCAACCAAATCACGTATTATTTTATGGCAGTTAAATCCCTATTCTGTATTTAAGGTGTGAGGTGTGATCTATAGCAGATGGCTCATCTACTGAGCCCAAATCCAGCTCTTACATTTAATCAAAACTATAGAATACTTGTCACACGATTAATTGGTCTGAGTTCATTTTACCTTTTCTTTCCTTTCTATTTTCTCTCTTACAGAACTGACATTTTAGACAAGCCTATTATTTAGATGTCACAGGTTAAAGCTTTGAACTTACAGTGAGCTAGATATATGTAATTAGAGAATTTTTCTAATTATTTCCCAGGCCAAAACATACAGAGCAAAATCACTATTTTTTTAATTTACTGAGCACCTACTATCCCATAGTAAAATGGCACCAGTGAGTAACTGTCCTTACTGCATCAATACAATTAAGAAGGTGATTCTGAATAATAACACCTCACATTTATGTAGCATTTTAGGGGCTCTAAAGCATGTTGCTTTCACAGGATATTTGATTGGATAGCACTTAAATAAAACCCCTAAGCTCTGACCATCACATGTGAAAAAGACAGTTTACTGAAACCTGTGCAGCACTGTCATTAAGAATACATCTGCAGTATTCGCTACATTTTTGTGTTATAAATCTCAAAATTAAGTTAACAGCCAAATATCCACTTTGTTACATCAGAGCCTCTAATTACTAAAGGAACTTGTTTGGTAGCAATAATAAAAAATTAAAGATCCCAAACACAATTCTGCTATAAACTGACAAACAGCAATAAAGCAGCATTTTGGTTAGTTAACCTTCACCTGCATAATAAATTAAACAAGGACAGACAGTACTCTGGGTATTTTTTATTATTCCAAGCAGAACCAAATAGTGCAGATGAATTTGTGTTCAGAGTGACAACATATTTACAAAACCTCTCCTGCAGATATTCAACTGTGCTTGCTGGGCACAAGGTGTTCATAGGAACAGCTGGCCACATGATATCCCAGAGCTGGATTTTTGGACAGGCCTGGGTTTGAATCCCAGCCATCCTGTCAACTGTGTGTGTTTTTTCCTGAGTCGTTTTACCTCTATGAAGCTTGGTTTCCCCAAGTGTAAACTATTAATACCCATTTTGAGGGTTGTGAGGATTAAGTGAAATTTCTGAAATTAATAGCAAAGATTTATTGAGACACCCCTACATGCCAAGTACTATTTTAAAAGCATTTACTTGCATGCATCAATTCATTTGGTCTTCACAACACCCCTAGGAGATTGGGGACCATCAAGACCCCTGGTTTTATAAATCTATAAATGGATGTTGGAACTAGGAAAGGTTGACTCTTTTCTATTTTTTAAAGTATATTTTATTGATTATGTTGTTACAGTAGCTACATTTTCCCCCTTTGCTCCCCTTTGCCTAGTACCCCTCTTCCTCCAGCAATTCCACCCCCCTTAGTTCATGTCCATGGGTTGTGCATATAAGTTCTTTGGCTTCACCCTTTCCTATCTTAATCTTAACTTCCCCTTGTCTATTTTGTACCAACCAATTATGCTTCTTAATCCCTGTACCATTTCTCCATTTCTCCCCCTTCCCCCTCCCAGCTGATAACCCTGCAAATGATCCCATACCTATGATTGAGTTCCTATTCTTGTTTGCTTAGTTGGGTCTTGTTTTTATTTTTTAGATTGAGTTGTTGATAGTTGTGAGTTTGTTGTCATTTTAATGTTCATAATTTGGATGTTCTTTTTCTTAAGTAAGTCCCTCTGACATTTCATATAATAATGGCTTGGTGATTATGAACTCTTTTAGCTTCACCTTGTCTGGGAAGGACTTTCTCTGCCCTTTTATTCTAAATGATAGCTTTACTGGATAGAGTAATCTTGGTTGTGGGTCCTTGCTTTTCATCATCTTGAATACTTCTTGTCGGTCCCTTCTTGCCTGCAAAGTTTCTTTTGAGAAATCAGCTGTTAGTCTTAGAGGCACCCCTTTGTAGGTAACTCTCTGCTTTTCTCTTGCTGCTTTTAATATTTTCTCTTTATCTTTCACCTTTGGCATTTTAATGATGATGTGTCTTGGTGTGGTCTATCACAGAGAGGTTTGGGTCTATCTTGTTTGGGACTCTCTGTGCTTCCTGGACTTGTATGTCTATTTCCTTCACCAAGTTTGGGAAGTTTTCCTTCACTATTTTTTCACATAAGTTTTCAACTTCTTGCTCTTCCTCTTCTCCTTCTGGCATCCCTATGGTTTGGATATTGGCATGTTTAAAGTTGTCCCAGAGGTTCCTAAGCCTCTCCTCATTTTTTCAAATTCTTGTTCCCTCTTCCTGTACTGGTTGACTGTTGTTTTCCTCCTTATGTTCCAAATAATTGAATTGAGCCCCAGTTTCCTTCCCTTCACCATTGGTTTTGTGTGGATTTTCCTTTGTTTCATTTAGCATAGTCTTCACTTCTTCCCTTATGTGTTTGCCGTACTCAGGCATAATTATCAAGCCTGTGAGCATCTTTATCACCAGTGTTTTGAACTCTGTGTCTGTTAGGTTGGCTATCTCCTCGTTTGTTAGGTTGGCTATCTCCTCATCACTTAGTTTCCCCACTGGAACCTTGATCCATTCCTTCTTTTGGGCCACACTTCTCTGTCTCCTCACCTTGACAGGTCCCTGTGTTTGTTTGCCTCTGTGTCTTAGGTAGAGCTGTCCCTCCTGTTACATTGTAAGGGGCAAAGCCTTAAGTTTTTCTTGTCAGTAGAGTGCGGCCTGTTTCAACATGTTGTGGCACTGTATGTGAGGGAGGGGACTGAGAGGGAACAATGTTGCTTGCTCAGCATGCGCACCTTTTCCAGGCACTTCTCCGATTTCCGTATAGAACTGGCACCTCTCTAGCTATTGCCCTGGCTGTTATTCCCAGAGTGGGTGGGTCTGTGGACATTCTAGGACTGTGGGGGCCCTTTAAACAAGCAGACTCTGCTGACAGACTGGCAGTTTCTTCCTCCACCCCAACCCCCACTGGTGTGCACAGGCAGAAGCAATGAGGCTTTATTTTCCCCAGAGGTGGGACCTGGAGCAGTGTGGTCTGGTCTGGTGCTTGGAGCGCTCCTAAGGTGTCCCTTCTGACTTTTTAAAATGTGTGACTCCACTTTCCACTGGCCTGCCGCTGCTGCATCTGCTGTTGCCACAACACTGCATCCTCTCCGCCCTGGCTCCGCCCCTCCTACCTGTCTGGATGAATATGTCTTCTTTATATTTTTGTTTGTTGGACTTTCATGCAGCTCAGTTTTCTGTAACTTTTGGTTGTCTCTAGTTCTGAGGTAGTTGTACAGTATTCCTTCTTAGTTGTGGAGGGAGATGCAGCATGTCTGTCTAGGCCTCCATCTTGGCCAGAAGTCTCAGGAAAGGTTGACTCTTACTGAGTAATACAAATGTAGAACATGTCTCTGGGATTGAAACCAGGCCATCTGCCACCAAGGTCCTCCCTCTCATGGGTATGTTTTAATCCTGATGACCTTTCCTCTCCACCCTCACTCCATCTTCAACATTCCCCATGTCACCCACCTAAGCTATCTGTGAGTTTGAAACAGGAGAATACCAAAGGGCTTGGTTAATTTTTCTTTCACTGCTTTGCTCCAAATGGAATCATGCAAATCAAAATTAACCAATTAGAAATGGAAAAATGCAATGATTTGATATCTACTTAGAAGAGGGTGTGAGGGTTTAATAGGAGAAGAAGTTTCCCACGGGAGACAGGAAGGCTTATGGCCCTTCCATTGCCTGGAGAGTCAGGGACTGGTGGCTTTGACTCCAAATCATCAGAGAGAGAGTCAGAGAAACATACATGTCAGAGAGGAAAGGTGGGCTTGGAGACATTCACTCTCACATGTACACCCAAACCCCTAAGCACTGAAATTGTTTTTGGTTTACTGAACTCAGAAAAACTGGATTCAT